>NW_020884872.1:52331165-52660840 GCF_003945725.1 Corapipo altera | reverse complement strand
GAGAAGAGAAGAGAAGAGAAGAGAAGAGAAGAGAAGAGAAGAGAAGAATCCATAACTGGTCAAACAATTAACATTATCATGCTTTAAATTGTCTTAATATTATTGCTTCACAGTTATCTCTGGTTTATTTAAGATCTATTTTTTTAATATGCTAACCTTCATACTCAAGACTATATAACTCTTTTTAAAGTTTTGCTTATGTTCCTAACCTTTTCTAGGTCACTTTGCTTTGTATCTTTTCTCAATGGTGTTTGCAACACATTATAATTTGGTATCATCTGCAAATTTAATTAATGTGCTGTTTACCTCATCTTTCAGATAAATTACAGATACATATTCTCAGTTCAACAGTCAAACACCATCTGCAGCCTCTCTCTATCTCTCAGGCACACCCTGCACTTGTCCTTCTACACATGTACATATTCCAGTCCATCTGGATATCTTTATACAAAACTCGTACTCATGAATTGAGATAACCCTCTAAGTTCCATTCTGTTCATGGAAGGATGATACCATTGCGGGTATGAATTCTTAAAGTCTTTCTAGAGATCTGCTAATTAGAGATGTTTTTCCGTGATACCAAGACAATAACTGAGATGACAGTGTGTGAACATTTAGGGGAATATTTTCCAAAACACCTATTAAACTTTCAATACATGAACTGGAATTTAAAGCACACCACATTGTGATTAGTCACGTCTTAGTTTCTCTTGACCAAACAACCAAATATTATTGGGACTCTCTTACTGTGGACACTGAAAAACTGAACAGCTGAAGTGCACTTGGAATCCAGAATAGACAACCTTGTAGGTCAGGGTGAAGTAGTTCTGAATATACAGCCTATACAAAGCATTCAGTTTAGTAGTATCACTGGGATACATTCTCTGACAGTCCAGTCTGCCTTTATAATCATTGGACAGAACTGGTAATGTCAAAGTATTATTCATTTCTCTACTTGTAAATGGCTGTTTTACAATGGGATGAATTGCTCTGGAAAGGGTTACGGTCATTTGTTCAGATACAGACATTACAATATAGTTCAATCTACACTGCAGGCTTTTGAAAGACCATATAAAAATGTTGCATATAAGAGAATTATTTGCATATATATTAAAATGGGAAGCATTTCCTAACTTCCTTCTCTAAGTTAATAGTCTTAATAAATGAGAATAGAAGGGAGAATCCAACAAGGCCATGAAAATTGTGACTTCTTATATAACTAGAGGTGCAACATAGGTCACAGTAGTAGCTGAAAGACTTTTAAGAAAAAAGAGATCTTGAAAGTAGAGAATGTGCTTTGACAAAAATTAAAACATTAAATTAACAGACCAGTAGGTGCTCTAGATATCTGGGGACCCAGTGACCTATTTTAGACTCTGGCATATCTTTGTTGCATACAGAAATATATTAATTATGTGGAAATCAAAAAATTATTGGGTAGGCATTGTCAATAAGAATTTACTCCAGAAGAAATGTTAAATCCTATGTGTAGGAGTTTATTTGGCCCATTGCATGTATGTGACAAGTTCTCACTCATTTCCCTCACAATGTTTAAGTATTTTGTTATCTTGCTGTTAATTTTGTAGTCTTTTTCAATAACAGCGTAATAAAAATTTCACTTGTTCCATGTTTACATTCCCACGGGAAAAGAAGGCAGTGGCATTTGACAAATACTGTGAATAATTTGGGTAGAACGTATTTTGATTTTCAAGGGTTCATGTATTCCAGAGGAAGAACCTACTTTTCTTTGACGATACGCTTTTTTTTGTCATAGATATAACAGATTGTACTATGTAGCTCTTTACTACTGAAGCAAAAATGCCAAGTTTAAATTGTCTGTATTGACAAAGATTAAAAATACATTAGAAACCAAACAAACTGGGGGCATCTGTGGGAAGGATGGTGATATAACACTGGTGCCCTTAATGCCCCATATCTAGTAAGAGTTACAAGCTGTCATTTTGAAAGAATGTGTACTGTATGCATTTATATAAAATATTGAAATACAGTTTTAATGATGGCAACCCCAAAAACACTTAGCATATTCACTCAAACACAAATATTTAATCCTCTGAATTCTTTAAACCTCTGTTCTCCTTTGGGAATGAAATAACTGCAGGGCTCAATTTGTACTGGTAGCTTAATGATTAAAGATGAAAAATTCTTTGCCTATGCATCTGATTTTTATATGCCTTGTTTTACTGCAAATCCCATTAAAATAAACTCTGGTTTTAGTTGCTGGGAGTAATTGGATCCAATACTTCACAACTGCAAGAAATGTTAACTCGTGTTTTGAAGGTTGGTTGCTGTAAGGGAATTGATAGTAGGGAAGGGGAAAAAAAAAGTAGGATTCCATTATGTGAAGGCATGCAAGCAAAAAGAAATCTGCCATCTGGGTGCAGCTCTATTATTTGAGAATATTCAATCTCTAAATGAATGAACTTGATTATAATATAAATAAAACTCTGACTTTGTCATTTCTTTTAGGATGCCCACCTAGCATGATATAAAAGTCCTCTGAAACATTTCATACTGTACTGAGTGGACACTTAGGAATTATGAAAATGGTTTGCAGACTGAAATTCTCAGATACGGTCTGTCTAGCCTGTTGTGAGAATAACACAATTACAATAGTCATCTTCTGCAACAAAATGTTGATAAACATAGTTATTGCGTATGACTTTCTCTACCACAAAGGCTATATTTTATTTATTCTATTAAAATTATAAAATAACTTTAAAATAAGAATACCAAAGTTCTGTGTGGAATACTAAACTGAAATACTGAAAGACCTATATGTTTCTCTGACACAAAACAACCATATAAATCTTCCATACACAGTTACAATTTAGTGAAATATGCAGTTTTCAGTTTTCTATTACTATCTACAGTATAACTTCTTTCTGCTGGAAGACAGATTGTGACAAATTTGCAAACAGCATCTATATTAATACTTTTGAAGTACTAATTTATCTGGTAATAAAAACTTTGATTTCCCAAAAGGAGTGCCAGGCCTCAAAACTAATGCCTATTTTTGAGATTTAACTGAGTTTTCAGCATTAGTCATTTTCTTGTGAGTTACAGTGCTCCTATGGAAAAATATACAACTTAACAGCAAGTACACAGAGTTAAAAGGGTCACACAAAACATAAATCTGTATGCTTAGTTTATGCATGTGTATAATTTATGTAAACAGATAAAGTTCTGACTAGGTACACTTTCTACTGGAGAAAAAGCTTTTGTTAACAGCACTACCCAAAAGAATAATAATGAATATTTGCAGAGTATTCCATACTGGAAAACAATTTTTACATAATAGTCAGAAAATCTAATCAGAGGGCATACCTTTGCAATTCCTAAAATATATCTAAAGTCTACTTTTATTTGGTATCTGTATCTTCTCACACTAAACATCTTATAACTCCACAAAAGGACCTTTCACTCCTGTTAGCAGAGAAGTATTTTAGATACAGCCTTGTAAGGTACATTTGTCTATCAGTTTGTGGAGGCATGTGACATATAAGAAGACTGTACACTGCTATATGTTAGAAACAATTGTGTTAAAGCCATTCTTTAAGACACAAAAATTTCTCAAAGCAAAATTATTATCAAACTTCCACTTGGAAACATCATAACAGAAATTACTGCTAAATATTAAACTAACAAAAACCCAAACAATAACCACAACAACAACAACAAAAACACCCCACAACCCCTCCCAAAACCAGAAATACTTAAAAATCCAAATTTTTAATGCAGATTTTAATTAATTAATCAATTTTAAGTACATATAAGCCTATATATGTGGTTTATCAGTAAAAAGTTTATTTTTTTATTGATAGTCATTCAGTAGATGAAAATAAATTTATAACATCTCCAAAATCCTACAAATCCATATTGTGGGTGTAGGTGTTAACTTAACCTACATTACTCAAATCATTTCCCTAACTTGACAATATATTTTTCCCCATTTTGGATTTTTTAGGTTTGACGTGAAATATAAAATACTTCACAGAACCAGTAAATTTCTTTTTTAATTAAAATATAATGTGTACAGGATATGTGACTCACAAGATAGTCATACAGAAAGGGTTGTGGTGGCCTTAGTAACTTCCACTATTTTTAAGAAAACAAACATTTGTATGGAAAGTTTTTAATTTAGGATGATAGTTACAGATGGCAAGGAACTTGAACTGTTACAGAGAATGTTTAAACATAGGTACTGAGAAAAACTTTAGAAAATAAAAATGAAAGGGGAGAGGTACCAGACAAAATTATAGTAGGAAACAGTCCAAGAAACTGGTGAGGGATGTATAGGAATGGTTTTCCTCGACTTTGAATGGTAAATAAAAGAAATTAAATATTATTGCCAATTGTCTTCAGAAAAGGAATGGATGAATCCAGAATACAACAAAACAAGAATATAAGAGACCCTTGACTGGACATTCAGCCTTGTTGTCTACAAAATGAAATTCTAAATTTTAGGTTTTCTTTTAAACTTGATCCCATAAATTATAAACACAAGGAAATACTATAGGTTTCAGAATAACTGTATTTATTACTTCATCTGCCACAGGTACTGGTGGAACTTTCTTTTCTGTATCTCCCAGGAAGTCCTCAAGTCCATGTTACTGAGGTAACCAAAAACGCCTCTTACTGGTATCAAATATATAACATGATTTCATTAGGAGAATGAAATATATATCATTACTATAATTCTGTAATTACAATAAAATATATCTACTTTATAGATAAAAGTTTGAAAAACATATATTATCCAAATACTTTGGCTATATGTACATCTATATTAATATTGATGTTCATATATATATATATATGAATATACTTATATATATTCTCTGGGTGGCATATAATTTGCCATAACATCTTCCCACAGAAAAGTAGGCCTGTACCATGCTCTTATTCAGCAGGAGATATAAGTATTAATGGGAGCCAAGTATCTTAAGCCAGACTAGTTTTCTGTATGGACCAAATGGTCTATAGATCCCTAATCTTTTGACGACAACATGAGCTAAGATGTCTGTTTTTACATTTCTAGCTGTATGAGATTTTTGGATGTGAAAAAAAGACACAGGCAGTCTGGACAGATATATAGGCAATTTTAAAGGGTATTTGATGATCTTGTGTAGATCTCTGAGTCTGAATCAGAGTCAGAATGGATTTGCAGCTGATGAAGGCTCTAGAGAAAAGTCATATGAGGAGCAACTGAGGGAACTGAGATTGTTTATCCTGGAGAAAAGGAGGCTGAGTTGCTCTTTACAACTACCAGAAAGAAGGTTGCAGCGAGGTGGGGGTCAGTTTCTTCTCTCAAGTAACAAGCCATAGACAAGAGGAGATGGTCTTCGGTTGTGCCAGGGGGGATTTAGATTGGATATTAGGAAAAATTTCTTCACTGAAACAGTTGTCAAGCATTGACACATGCTGCCCAGAGAAGTGGTTGCATCTCTGTTCCTGGAGGTATTTAAAAGACATGTAGCTGTGGCACTTAGGGACATAGTTAAATGGTGGACTTGGCAGTGCTAAGTTAACAGCTGGACTTGATGATCTCAAGGGTCTTTTCCAACCTAAATGGTTCTACAATTTTATGACTTTAAAATCAATGGAGAGAGGTAGGTACCTCCAGAAGCTATGTCTAAATCATGTGGGTGATGTGCAGCTGATGCCAATAATCTGGGTGTGTGACTTGATATCCTGATCCCCTAAAAGTCCAGGTAAGAGTCCTGGACCCTTCAATAGCTACCTTCCAATTCATATTCATGCATTTGACACCTGTTTCTATAAAAATATAAGAACTGAAACAGGAATAGTGTATGATCAGGCTTAATTCTTACATGGAGTCAAGAGATGCCTGGGACAAAAACTGTAGTGAGCACAAGGTGTCAGAGGTGTTTCCAGTAGTTGAAATGTAACCATAGGTTTAGACACTGAAATAACTATCATACTCACATGCTTGTGGCTCTGATTGCTAGAAAAATTTCATACATCACTGATTCAGAAGTAGAAGTCTAACTTTTATATGTCAAAAATAGGGATAATGAATCTATCTTAAGAGTATAATTCATGTAAAGAAAATAATTTGGATGTTGTGAGTTGTAAATTTTGTCGAGTTAAACTCTTCTTTATACATACCTCATGGATATTTCTCATTTTGCTTTTATCATCTCCTAGAAGTAGGAAAGTAAGTCTTTCCTTTTTCTTTATATTAGTTCTTGTTATGTTGACTTTTTAAAATGCTTGATCTTTATTGCTAAAACTATTCCAGTTTTGTATTTACATTTCTGTATTTTTTAAGCAGACATCACATCTTCATATATACAAAGGTAAGTACAAACCGAGGTTTTGTTTGAAAAGAAAGAGAAAGAAAAAAGAAATCCTTTTAGCTTCTATCCCTCCAGGCTTTAGAAATCAGAATTAACAAAGCTTTTACCCATTCCAGAAATGCCTAGTGCCTCACAAACTGAAAGGATGACAATTAAGGGCTCATATGCCTCTAGTAACCATATTAAACTGAGAAAGAGAAAACAACTTTACAGAAAATGTACATTTATTTTTTTTCGTATTCACCCTTGGCTACAGCATATCTTGATGGAACTCTATTTACACAAATGTATTATTTGAATACAAATGTGATCACCCCAAAATGCAGAGCAGAAGTGTAGTAAAAGTTAATGCAGAATTGCTTATGTAGAAATATAGCTTAAGAGTCAGACACATGGCCCTTCCATGACCTTGTCTCTCTCTTCCCATTGTATGATCCAGCTGCATGGATATAGGAGTATCCAGCTGCATATAAGATAGAAACATCTGGTAAGGCTCAGGTGAGTGCTAGAACATTGCAGGACTCTGGACATCTTTGGGCATCGTGAATTATAGAAGATGTGTGTGACAGGAGCTACCTTTCCTTATCTCTCAGATAAAAGAACAGATTTTATCTTTAATATTGTATGTATTCTTGGGCACTGAATGATAAGAAAGATATTAAGCTATCAGAGAGTGTTCAAAGGAGGGCAAGGAAGATGGTGAAGGGCCTTGAGGGAAAGCCATATGAGGAGTGGCTGAGATCACTTGATCTATTCAACCTGGAGAAGAGGAGACTGAGGGGAGATCTCCTTGCAGTCTACAAGTTCCTTGTGAGGGGAAGAGGAGGGGCAGGCACTGATCTCTTCCTTGTGGTGACCAGTGACAGGACCTGAGGGAATGGTCTGAAATTGTGTCAGGGGAGGTTTAGGCTGAATATTAGAAACTGGTTCTTCACCTAGAGGGTGCTTGAGCACTGGAACAGGCTCCCCAGGGAAGTGTTTTTGCCACCAAGCCTGACAGAGTTCAGGAAGCATTTGGACAATGGTGTCAGGCACATGGTGTGATTCTTGGGGTGTCCTGTGCAGAGCCAGGAGTTAGATTTTACTATCCTTGTAGATCCCTTCCAACTCAGAATATTTTGTGATTCTGTTGTTTTTTAAAGCTTGATCTGGGAGGACTCATTGCATCTTTTCTATATTCGTTTAAGTTTTGTTAGGATGCACTTGAAGTTTAACTTTACTCATAAATTCTGGTCCATCATAGTATAAATAGTTTTAAGACTGAGATAACAGAAGTCTTTTTTTAATGAAATACTTTATAAGATTTTAAAATTCAAACAGCTATCTCAGCTATTTGAATAGTAAAGATCTAAAACCTGTATCCATGCTGCTTTTTTAATTAAAATTTTACCCAAAGGAAAACAGTATTCAACAGTATGCCAGTTTCCTCTCTCCAGAAATTGTACAGTGAATTGTTTGCACATACCATAAGGTGCCCCAGCGTCTTGGGTTTTCATATGGAAACTGACTGGTTTCTTTTTCCTGCTGTTATGCTTTTGACCTGATTTAATTGATATTAGCAATAGCATTCAAACTGTACTGATTACCTAAACAGGTAGTAAAAACAAAAATGTGAAGGACAAAGCCATCATGTTCATTCACTTGCAGACAGTGTGTCATTGGTATAATCTCACTCAGGGAGAAAATTCACTGGGTTCTAAAACAGAAAAGTAATTTCTGGGAACTCTAAAACTCTGTTTTTTGTCTATGTGTGCCCATTTTAAACCAAATTTAGTTCAAGATTGGCAATTGTTGTGCAAACACAAAGCAGTTTTGAGTTTGAGAAGATTGAATAATTCATTCTTTATGTCTCTATAAGGCAAAAAACTTACCTTATAATGTCCAAAGAATCTTCATTTTAAAACACAGAAGATTGAAGAAATTAAACTACCGGGAAAAGAGAGAAATTTTGTTTAAAAATTGTTTCATTGCACATATGCTCATCAAGATCGTTCATTTTATGACAAATGAAACATTATTTGAAGCTGTCCTTACAAGTATTGCAAAAGGCACGATCTTGGCCATATCTCAGTCTACCATTTTTATTCTAATAGTAAACATTTCTTTCTTCATGTAATTTAAATACTTTTTTTCTCTGTGTAATGTTTTTTTCAGCATAAAGAATAGAAAATTTCTAGTAAAGACACTTCTAGAAGGATCACTGAATTGGCAGGAAGAGGAAGAGTATGGCACTAAAATATAAAGGTAATAAACAGTGAGGAAAAAAGTGAAGAGTAGAAATGAAGAACTCAGGCAAAAGGAAAGAAAGTGAATGAGACCTCCCCAAAAAAGGGAAAGGCCAAAAGGATTATAAAAACATTGAAGACCATATCAAATAATAATAAAATAAATATTAAGAATTATTATTTTGTCATGTAATAAAGAGATGAGAGCTGTTAAAATAGCCACCTCCTCCTCATTCCTTTCTTTTGTCTCATCTTTATTATGTGTTTAGGCTTTTATTTTCTTTAGGCTTCAGCAGAATTGTTCCACCCACTTGTGTCTATATTTATTCTTACATGGACTTTTTACATCTGCTGTCCTTTGCTCTTCATTCTTTCTTTATATTTCTCTCATTTTTTCTCTCTAAATTTCCTCATGTAACATGCAATATAATTTATCTTTTCATATGATTTTACATCTGAGGCACTTGAAAATATTCAGTTAGAATTACAAAGAAATATAGGCAGTATTATAAAAATCTTTTAAAAAATAATCATACTATCATGTGGTTTTCCCTCCAGATGTCTCATTTCTTAATTTGCCTCAAATGTCTATGTTAGTTATTCTCTAAATCCTACCTTCCTTACACTGTAATAAATTAGTTCTATAATCAGAATCTCTTAACATTTGCATTATAAACTATAGTCTGCTTGAAAAACATGGGTTTTGAGATTCATAGAAAGTCTTATCTGCTTATCAAAAAACTTGAAACAGGACTTATTGGACTTTTATTAAAAGTGGTTTTATATTCCTAGAAAACCCAAAAATCCATTTAAAAAGAGGCGGTAAAAAAAAAAAAAAAGAAACCTTTAGAATATAGCTTATTGTAATTAATATTTTAGGCAAAAAAAATTAGGTAAAAGATTAGGTACATAACTTTTAAGAATATTTCTAATAAAAGTCAGATAGTGCATAAGATTAGTACTCACTAACTTCAGCAATGTATGGATTTATCACCTCAAATTTTATTTAGTTTTTCACATAAACTGCACACCATGCAGTTTAAGATGCTTCAGGGTGAGAATGTCATGGGCTGGGTAGATGTGACATTGTAGAGATGACAGAAACCCCTGCTCTTGTGGGTGAAGAGAGGCCTGACTGGATGCCCTTGCTCACTGCAAACAGCACCAGATGTCTGGACACCTGAACTGAGCCCCAAGCCAACTAGATTTAGAGAAAAGAGGTCCATTTATCTTGTTTTCCTTTCTTTTCCTTTAAATTTCGACAGGATCTTAATTGATGGTGGCCAAAATCAAGTGGAATACAAACCTGGGCCTAATTTCAGAAGAAATAAGAGCAAATGTGCAGTGAAATGCTGGAAGTCTGCAGGTGCTGTATTGATAACTATATATCATAACACTACTGTTCAGATCGTATTATTGCACTAAAAGATCTTTCTCTTGTTAAACTCCTAAATAAATAGACATACCCAGGGCACAACTAAGCAAATCCTGACATTCTAAAAAAGTTTGCAAGCAAATATGAATAGCACACTTGACATTTAAAATGCCTTGAAAGATCTGATGAAACTAAACTACATATAAAAAGACCCCAAAACTTAAGAAGGGAACTTCAGTGCTTACTACTTTGTTACCAGAAAACTTAAATACTTATCATTCTTTTTATATAGTTATAGAGAGAGAAAAAAGAATTAGGCCTGTGATTTTCCATAATGCCTTGTGACTGTGCAATAGGGATTCCAAAGGAAATACTGACAGAGACAAATTTAGCATACTAATAACTAAAGAAGTTTGGAAGTCCAGATGAAAATAACTCCTGCTTATTTCGATAGCTGATAAGAACAAGATCAAATGTATAGATGTACTATTATCAAAGGGGACACTGCACACAAAGTTCAACCAAAATTTAAAGATATGTAGGTCTAACTAAAATACTGGATTGATACCGATATAATCTATATGCAGACATTGTGGCTAACTCAACTAATAGGCAAACGAAGACTCAATCCCTCAGATTCATTGGCAGTCACTGACTTGTGCGCCACTAATGGCCTGGCCCTGCCAAAAAAAAATAGCAAAGGTCCAAGAAAGAGTCAATGAGGCCCTGACTGAGTAGGGGGATGATTATAGGTTATATGTTAAAGCTTACTTTGCATGTCTACTTATTGAAATATAAAACCCTCATGTTTTCTATTTACAGATAAATATTACTTTTTTCCTTTGTAACTTTAAGAGATGTATCAGTCTGAATTAATCTATGTTGCCGTTTGGGAAGGTTTTTTTCTGTATAAAATAGATAGGAGAAAAGGAATAATAGCATGCTTACATCACTGTATATACACCTGTCTAGCTGTACCAACGTTAAGAAAAGTTTCCCAACATAACTTATAGAGCTGAAATAGTATAGCTTCTGTGTATGAAAAGATATTGTGGTTTTATGTATACCATAAACCTTAACAGCTCCACTCCCAGAATTTTCTTTCAACGTGATGTTCTGCTATTATTTTTAGTTGAAAATAGGCACCCAGAGGATAAAATGCATGCATAATTTATTGTGTTGAGAGTATATACATCCAAAGTATACATGCAAAATACTTTTTCTCTGTCTGAAGATATTTGCTTAAAAGACAGTGGTTTTTCAGGCAGAATTACTGAATCAACCTATTTGCACTTTTAAGGACATTCGGTTTCTCTGAAATTGCAAGACCTGTCAAGGGCAAAACTTGTAGGACCCTCAGTACAATGCAAACAGTGTAGTGACTCTACAGAAACAGACATTCTTACTCCGGGACATCTTAAGATGTAGAGAGCATTTATGAAGTCTTGTTTCTTAATTAATAGGGTGAATTGCCATAGCATATGTGACTTTGGTCAGGCAACTCTTGTCAACATCAATGGGAGCAAAACATCTTAGCATTGCTTTGAAATTTTACCTTTAAGTAATATCAAAAGAGCTTTATTTCCCAGTGATGAGATACTGCACAGCGTGTATAAGATCAGATTCATTTAAATGTTGTTTCTTAATCAAAGTTTAAATCATGTATTGCTTGCACTAGAACAATTATAAGAATTTCCTTATAAACAGCTTTGAGCCATTTAGCACCTTTCCATGTATCTTCTTGTCCTTTTCCAGGATAAAGAACATACTAAACATTACATAATGTTTTACTAAGTATTATCTAGAAAAGCAGGTGCTGTAAGAGGGAAGCTTGTTGAACAACGAGAAGTGTGAGTGTGCTGGAGGTATATGTGAAACCGTTTGTAAGTATAATACATTTGAAAAAGATTTAGAGTTAAATTAAATTATATATTAAAATATAAGAAGTTATGCAAGTGTTTTAGAGTCAGTTATTTTTAATATTCGGTTAAAATTATCTCTCTATCATGGAGGGTTAGCTTCAGACAGCATTGAAAAATTCCTTTTGAAGGAAATTCTAAATGCTGAATCTAAAAATTCAGCTCTTCTTAGGCATTTTTGTTTAGGTAAATTGATCCAGTCCTTCAAAATTATCAATGGCACAACTAGATTAATATACTATCTGCTAATGACCAGTCCATTTTGGTTTAATGATTGAGAGCTAAGGGACATATTCTTTATGTGCATGTGGTAAAATATTCTTCCACTTATATTTCAGTACCAATGTTAAATATGAATAAAGGAATTCCTTTTAAGGGAGTTATTGTATTAATGATATTTCTTGGCATTTCAAAAGATCATTTGTTCAAAGTTATTCATTTCTTCAAGTAAGGCTGAAAAAATTTAGATAAATCTTCTGTGGGAAAATAATCAGGACAAGGAAGTCCTACTACTTTGAAGAAACTTGGAATTATTTTTTTCCGACTGGATTATAATAGTATGTGAGTCTCGGATTAACAGCAGGCGTGATTTGTAGTTAATGGTTGCTGACAAGAGGCAACTTGCTACAATCACATATAAGCATTCTTCCAAATTTACTTGAAGATAATTAGATTCTTTCATTAGATTTTGACAGGCTTTGAATCAAGGTTATAGAGATAAAATGATACAATAATAAAAAATTTTCACTTATTTATGCTTTGTCAATATTTCGTTTTGTGTAGGTAGCCTGTACATATGGTATGTACTTTTTGAAACTTGTTACTTGAGTGAAAAATCTTGGCAAAAAACCAAAGTGCAAAGAGATAAAATACAAAGAACAAAGAGATTAAAAAACAAAACAAAACAAAACAAAACAAAAAACCCCAACAACTTTTAGGTTTCTCAAAACTTTATAAATGTCAAAACTTACTAACCTACCTGAAATGCAATCAAGCAGAAACAATTATGTCTTACTGATACTTATGGCATTAAGGAGTCAAATCTTCATAGGGATGAACTGTTTAAGATACTCTCAGACAAATATTAAGCATTAACACAGTCCCACTTAATCACAGGACTATGTATCATCTTCCATTGATGGATTTGGATTTAGATGACATCCTGAATATACTTTTTTCTGTAAATTTTACAAAGGACAACTCTCTTCTATTCATGTTTAATTCCTTTTTTTTTTATATCAAGCCCCATTCTTTGTTCTACTGCTCAACACAATTTACCTGACTCTTCAAGTAGTGAAATAGAGGGAAACCACTTAAACATAATATCTGTAAATTTGGGACAACACTTTACTTGGGTTTTTTTGTTTGGTTTTTTTTTTCTGATTAACAATCACTTACACTTTTAAATATGGACTTTGATGGTTGCATGGTAGCAACGTCCATCCATCCATCCATTCATCCATCCATCCATCCATCTTTCCAGCCTCTCTTGTGTGTGCACACACAAGCAAATACATACTTTTACAGACTACACTTCATACACAGAATAATATACTTTATACTTTATTTAAATATATTGTATCATCTGAATGTTGCAAGGTGCTGGCAACAGGGTCTGCATGTTCCTCTGTGTGAGGCACCAGGGCTGCCACAGGTAGGACACAGCCAGTTCCACCAGCTCCAACTGCAGTTCACCCACTGCAGGGCACAGCCGAGCCACACAGCCAAGGGGTGGTGCCTTGGGGAAAACAGGTTTAAAAAAAGGCAAAAGATCACACAGCAAAGAAAGGAGTGAAGGGAAAAAGAAAAAAAAAAAAGAGTGAGAAGTAAGAAAATTTTACATAAGCAAAAGATCATTTGGGGATGTTGCAGAAGTTAAATACCTTGAAATATACATTTTCCAGCAAAATTATTCAGAAATGTATATATTTAGAAGACAAAATTAATCCTTCACCTCAGGTTAGTTGTCTCTATCTCTACAGTAATTGCATTTATTTTATGGAGGAGAATTTATTTTAGCTTGTCCTATCTTTCATACAAGTATTTTGTTCTAGGTAGGGGGTTGGCTTTTATTTAATTGACTATCCTCACAGAGCAAAACATGCTTGCAACAAATCATGATCTTGCTACCAGTTGCATTGCTCAGTAGTGCATAGGTTTGCATTGCTTTCAAGCAACTGCAAACTTGCATGTTTCTGCCATACACTTCTTGCCAGGAGACTAAGCTCTGAAGTAAGCAACACCTTCCCATAACACTGGCCATGTCATGCATAAACAAATACTCAATTTGAATTTGAGGGGAAAAAAAAGATAAGATGTTCTGAAATAACAGATAATCAATGCAGGAGTCTTCAATTCTCTCTGGGTTGTATAACATTGCAATATATTATCAGCCTCACTTAGCCATTTATTCTTCCCCAGAGTTCTTAAACTACTGATTAATTTAGAAGTGCTGTTAAAGTTACAGATACCAAAATAACATGTGCTTAATATCTGATTTAACTGCTTTAAGATTGTTCCAAGAGAGGTGAATGTAAAAGAAAACAAATTACATATATAGATTTAAAATAAATTCAGGTATTTTTTAGCTTTCTCTGAAGACCATGATGAAACAAAGATTAAGATCCATATAGACAGTCTCTTCAGTCAAGTATCTATACTAATTGGGGGTAGGCAATACTAGAATTATGTCTACTGTGGCAGGATGTAGAGATTGCTAGAAATTATAGACTAGACTAGGAGCAATAAAATAATGTAAACCAAAAATCTCTGTTATAAAGATTTTACTTTTCCAAAGGTGGATTCATATTACCAATGTTAGTATGAACACAGCCATCATATACTCCTCTCTCTAGCCAGTGGAAAAAAGTTAACATTAAGATGCTAAGAGTGTTAAGGTAAGCTAAGGTATCCTTAAAATGCCTATTTTCTCACTGGTATGACTCTGTTCCTAATTTGATGTCAATTCTTTAGAGTTAAGTAGAATTTAGCTTATTAGCAAGTACAAAATTTAGGCAACTGAAAAAAAGAAAAGCAGATAAAACAAGGAAAAAATCTTTCTTTGTAGAGCATTACCTGGAAAGAGACCTTTAGTAGAATAACATAAGGATACAAGAGAAATTAATTTGAATTTAGATGCTATCCTTTTAAGTCTGAAGAAGTTGGAAGGTTAGATAATCAGAAGGTAGAGTTTTACAATGCAAGAGATTTAGATTTAACAACTAAAAGGTAAAAACATTGAATGCAGCAGTAATATCTGATCAGAATCTCTACAAAACCTCATGAACATCAGCCACAACCTTTCTTCACACTATGCCAAGTTGTCTGAATTCACACTAGTGAGGTATAGCCTGAGTACAGGTCACTTCAGGCATTCCAAAAATCTTTACTCATGTTTCCTGTTGTGGAAAACAAGGACTAATGCAGAAGTAACTAGCATCCTCCTGGACTACAAGAAAGAAAGAAAAAGACAAAAGGTATGACTTGCCTCACATTGTGTATCTCTTATCTAGATGCCTAAAACAATAATTCAAATTCCCTCTATAGTGAATAGAGAGAAATAAGAGATTTTAATATGTGATTCAGTTATCTATTGCTTGGATGTCTACAAACAGATATCTATACTTTTTTTAGATAAATACCATTTAAGATATCTGCAGACTGATAGATTAGAACTATGAAGCAATAATGACCACAATCAAAAAACATTCATCAGAAAATCTAGCTAACACTTTGCCAAAACACAAACGATGATTATTCAAAACTGTATCAAACAGAAAACAAATGCTGACAACATGGACTTGGGGAGATTTAAGACGTCTCGTTGTATTTTATTATTTGCATTGCTATAGACACCAAAACTTGCTATACATAAAATGTACATGAATTCCACTGAGCACTAAAACCTTATAGATAATTTTGGATTGGTTATTACTTTGCCCAGTATTGGTTCCTTTAGGTTTTTCAAGAATAGTCATACTCATCTGAAAGCCTGATGTGAATGGGGACAGAAAAAAAAGAAAAAAAATGGAGAAAGTTTTATTTTTAATAGTTATTCATTTTTGTTGCTGTGGGTCTTGTTAGTGCACTGGAGATTCAGGTGGAGCCAGACAGCAGCCACTATTATTGACACTTGGGAATCCCTCTAAGTCTGGCATTGAAACAGACCGGCAGGAGAAGGATTCTTTACCTGTAAGCTAAATTCCCCCAAATTTTATAAAATGTGGCAGTCCTCTTAAAGTCTAGATTAACATTAATGAAGAAGGTAGTAAAGAGAGAAATTACAGAACTGACACCCAGCACACAGTCACAGTGGGACATTTTGCTTTATTTGTTTGCTTCAAATTTATAGTCAGTTGCCTCTGAGTGAGACCTTCAGGTCAACCAGAAGATGTAGCCCTGGTTGCAGTCCTTGGAGAGGTAGCATAGGTAGGTAGCCAAGTAACTCCTAGTGGATCTGCAGAGCAGACCAGTCCTCTCCTTATTTTCTTTTCCCATATTTCTCTGAAAGAAAGCACAAATTCATGATCTACTCCTTTCTCTGTTTCCTTTGACAGGACATAGTTTCCTCGCTGGGGAGACTAACCACAGAAGGGATGTGCATAGGGAAGGAGGGGTTATCTATAAGACAAGGCTTTCATATAGGATTTATACTTTAAAAAAATCTTGAGTTCTTAATCCCCTAAAACAGACTCCTTTTTATCACATAATTTACCTTGCGTCTTTTAGAACTGTGATAATTTTCATAACTACTTGATATATCCCAGACTTTAACTGGTTGTAGTTGTTCTTATGGGGCTACTGTTCCTGCTTGGACAAATATCTTCAGTCTGATTATCACTGTTTAAAGAAACAATGTTGTTTTAAAACACTTTATTTGAAAAGTTAAAGAAATATAAAATAAAGAAATATTTTTTTACGGACTTTAAAAGAGAACATCTGAAAGACTTACAGAGAAACATAACAGGTTTTTTTTCAAAAGTGCAGAAATCACAGTTGCATACGGTCAAAGCTCTGAAATAACTTCATCCAAATGGTTTCTTCTCCCTGAGCCAAAACATACCTATACCGCTTGAATCTGTGTTTCAACTGGTGTTTCAAACATAAATCAAGTTCATAAAAATAAATCATAGCTTTATGATAGGGGATCTAGGAGAGAAGCATTACACAAGCTCTCATGCACAGAATGTGTCAGGGAAGAGTTTTTTTGAGAAAAAGCATATCTATTTGGTTCATGGGAGGTATAGCTGGACAAATTCAGCCTTGTAATATACTGAAAACTCTTCATAGTAAAGATAATTAAATATTGTAACAGTTTACCAGGTGACACATAAGGGCTGACTAGGACCTCTGATATAGATTGACATCTGAAAAATATAATTCTCAAAGAAAGCCAAACTCCAGACAGTTTCACATTTAGTGTACTGATGGCAATACTGGACCATCATAATAAAGTGTTCTAGTAGTGTGTTTCCTTCCACAGATCTGCAAAAATACAAATATCTTTAAACTGCTTTAATCTCAAAATTTTTCCAGCCTTATATGATGATAGACATTATAATCACATCACATTCATCACGGATTTTCCTTTATATACCTTTTTCCCTCACACGGTCTCCTATTGACATATTGTTGGATTTAGGGATTATGCTGTCTTTGAACAGCCAGATTTGGACCACAGCAAGACAAGAGCTGAAACAATGATGTTTATTACAAATAGTTGGGGTTTTTTATGTGACTTGTGTGCAGATGTAGGAGTATGTGAACATCACATTTGGTATTAGAATCACAGAATCACAGAATATTCTGAGTTGGAAGGGCCAAGCAAGGATAGAGTCCTGCTTCCAAGTGATTGGACCACATGGGGACCAAATGTTCTACCAAGATCTGTGAACTCTCCTCTGTCTCAGCATTGGAAAGAAAGGCAGACAGCAATCCTGCGTTCTTCCTGGTCCTGTAGGGACAATTTGTTTTTAAGAGGATCCTTTACACTACTTGATCAACATCCTTGCAGCCAGGTGGCATGGAAAATGTTGTGCATATATTAGGAAACTTAATGTGCTTGGGCCCATCTGCAGTATACAGACTGGTCCAAATGCACACTGTTGAACTCTCTTCTTCACCACTACAGAGTGACCAAACAAAAATTGCCTCCTGACAATGATCCCTGTCTGTAGGAACTCCCAGGTTATGTCTGGGAATTGTGTAAGAGATTGCTAAATATCCTGGAGCAAAACTCAACCTTCTAACCACTGGAAGAGTTTGACTAGGATAGGCAACAACACTTTGATGCTGTTGCCCAGGAAGAGTTTAATTTTATAACGTGGGTACAGTTTCACTCTTTTCTGCTTCTTCCTGTTATATACAGAAATTTGTTTTCTGAACAATGGAATATGTTATCCTAAAACAAGCCAGAGAGTCCAACATGAACATAGCTGAGTAAAATGTAATGTTTTCTGATAGATAAGAGGTCAGTGTAGACTCAATGATCCCTTTTTGGCACTAACTGCTATGAAATAGGTGTTTCAAGAATTAATAATCACAATTTCCTGCTTTCTGTCACATAGTCAAAGAACATGAAGAAATACATTAAGATGCTGTGTCTCAGTTTACCCTTTCCTGAGACAATACTTCCTGACCTCATAAAATCACTGTGATGTTCATGCTCTGGCTTTTCAGAATTGCAGGAACAAGAGCTTCAAATTAATGGTATAGCAGGTCATTTGAATGCAAATTTACCACAGCTACATACTCAAAACCTGTCTACAACACTGTTTATCTGCCTGTATTGAGATGAATTTGACACCACTGGTCTTTATATTTGATGAGGCATGCTCCGGTTTTGGAATTCTAAAATGATGAGAAAAAAATATCAGTGATAAAAATCCAGGACAAAAGCTTGTAGTCTTCACATGGGTCAGTGCTACATATCAAATCAATGAAATATTTGCTGGAAACCCATAGTAAATGGCAAATCAATTCACCAGTCGCTTCAGCAATGTTTTCATTCCAAACCTATGCAACCATGTGATTAGGTAAATAACTCAATATTTTATGCCTATCATTTCAAGGAGTCAATGAGCAATTTGTCCTAATAATTTGAGAATATAAAAATAGAACTCTAGCCCAAGTCACTCATCTCTGCACAAATTATGACTTGGTTGAAAAATTCAGAGAGCAGCTTAACCAGGTAGAGAGAGGCCATAATGAAATAGATGATGTAACTTCTCATACAATATTATGACAAATATTCCAATAACATTAGTTTTTATATTTCTGGGATAAAAACAAATTGAGATCTTCTTAAAAATGCTCCACAAAAAGCACACAAAATGCTTTTAAAACTTGCATGATAAACAGGTCTTAAACTGTATGAATAGGTGAACTGTCATTGCAATGCATTTTGATAATGTTTAGTAACAATTACTTGGAAATTAAATATGCCAGAAATAGGTATCTAGGGCTGAAAAGGACCTCCTGAGTAATGCAGTTCATCATCACACAGTAATCCATCCTTTTCTCTTAAAAGATTCATCTACTAAACATGTCAAATTCTTAAAAATTACTAGCTTCTCTTCCCTCACCGTTTTTCATTATGAAGCAGTTCTAAAATCTTCTTTTACTGAAGAATAAAGCTTTTTCTTTCTTCCTTAACTGTATTCTTAATCCACTTAAATGCATTTGTTATAACAGAATTTTTCATTGTCTAGTATTTTCCAGAGAAACTCATCATATACTGTTCAGAGTGGATTTTTAGACTAAACCGTACACCATGTTTACATCACAGACATTACAAAACTTAAAATACAAGGTAGACAGTTGTTCACGTATTCTTCTAGCTCCTTCAAGACTGCATCTTGCTTTAAGCTCTCTATTGCAATGTCCGCATTACTTTGCAATCTAAACCTAGCTGAACTAAGCCTAGCATACGAACATGTCTTTTGTATCTTTTAAGAATGACTGTAAAACCAAGAGTCTTTTCAGCTAACACAGTGTATTGCCTACAACAGTGCTCATTAAGAGTTGTTGATAAACCAGTCTCCACTCTGCTGGTCCTCCCTCTCTGAAGCCACTCTAGCTTGGCTTTTTTTTTCCCTAGAACAGAAACTCTATGGAGTTCTCCAGAGGGAGTTTCACCAATGTCTTATTCAATAGCAATAATACATCACACAATTCCAACCTATTCTTTGACTGAAAAGATGAAGCCCATCTATTTTAAGGTCCATTTATTTTGTAGTCAGCTTAATGATCTGGCATGAAAAAGATGACGTTTTCATCAGAAAAGCATGTAATAGTGCCCGCAGCTGTCAAGAAGGGTATAACTTCCTCCCAGAACTACTCCCAGGCTGAGGGGTGCTAAAAGAATCAGGAGGTAAACTAAGTAATGACTGTTCCAAATATAGGTCAGAATATATGTGGGAATAAAATATTAAAAAAAAAAAATCATATGAACAAGGAGTCAGTCCAACAGTATTGAAGTGTTACATAGTCCTCAGGACAGATTCACTAAAGACACAACAGCTTTTAGATAAAAGTTCATATCTACAGTTTTCTAGAACAGAATATTGATGTGTCTACTTTTTTTTCTTTTTTTTTCACATTGTCTTAGAATAAGCTTGATGATTCTTTTGTTATCCTTTTAATATTTGTCTTTTTATTTTATTGAAGTTAAACATTATGGAACAGTTTGTCTAGAGAGATTGTGGAGTCTCCTTCTCTAGGAATATTCAAAAGTTGCCTGGAGAAAATCCTGAATAACATGCTCTAGAATCCCCTGTTTCAGCAGGGACATTGGATGAGATGACAACTAGTGGTTCCTTCCAACCTTATTCATTCTATGATTCTATGACTATCTTGTCAGACTTTTATCAAAAAGTAAAATCAAGGACACTGAATGTATAAATTATATTTGCATTTTTCCAATGTCTTGTGTACTGATAAGTAAAAATAAGACTTTCTAATTCTCCTAGAGAACAAAGTGTTTGTTTCTGTATTTTGTCTCTGTCTTGCATCTCCCTGTGAAAGATTTATTCAGCCTCTATTGGAATATGGTGGGTTAACCCTGTCAGGTAACTAAGCACCCACCAGTCACTTACTACCTGCCCTGTCATACTATGGGGGAGAGAATAAGAACAGAAGGCAGAAAATCTTTTTGGTCAAGATAAAGACAATTTAATATGCAAAGGAAAAGGGAAAAGAAGTGTAACAAAAACAAAAAATGCCAAGGTAAACTCACAGTTTACCTCAAGCAGTAAGTACTTTGGAAAAACTATACCTCGTTTTTTGTTGCAGAACATCATGTTACATGGCATGGAAGAACCTTTTGGTAAATTTGTCCCAGTTGTCTTATCTATCATCTCCTACTGAGACTACTAACTGGGGGAACAGAGTGAGAAACAAAGTAGGTCTTGATGCTGTGCCAGTACTTTTCAGCAGTAGCTAAAACACCAGTGTGTTATCAACACTGTTTAGTCACAAATCTAAAATGCAGCACCATACAGACTATAAAGAAAGTTACACTGCTATAAAGAAAGTTAACTCTGCCTCAGACAGGGACAGTCATGTTTTGTCATCCATACTGTCAGTTTTCTCTTCATAATCTATAACTTCTCTCAAAATTTCAGTATTAGTAGCATCATTTTGCTCATATAGTAAATAGAAAATTCTTAATACTATCCCTGGACTATTTAATTTCAATTTATTTGTTTCTGTGCTGCTTGCTACAATGAAGTTATTTTCCCTATTGGATAGCAGTGACTATTCCTTTGAAAATTTATTCTTCTGACCTGTATCTTTTCCAGAGGTGCCAGTTCTTCCTGTTCTTTAGTTTAGGAATTTTCTTATTAGAGTATTCATTTGAAGTGTTAGTAGCCCATGCCCATTTTGTTTTCTGTTAATTTCATCTTCCCACTAGGTTTCATCTTTTAAAAAAAAATCTCTATTTGGCAATAAGCCTAAACATATCATTACTGCAGTATATTCTCTGAAGAGAGAGAGAATCAGTATTAGTACATCAGTCCACAAAACCTCCTCCTCTCTTCTCTAGAAAGGGATGCTGAAGTAGTATATTAGAAATTATGTTTCATGTTAATCAGAGGGTCAGATGAGTCTGGTATAAGGGTTGTGAAGTTCTTCCTCAAAAAGTCTGAATTTTACAAGCACTTGAAAACTGATTTTTTTGCTAAAAAATGAGTTTAATTTAATGACCAAAGTTAGCTAGAAAATATCCTTATACAATCAAAGTCACTACCTGAAGTTTTCAACCACAGTAAATTGTTATCCGTTCAGATTCTGGATATACATTATCTCATTTTTTTAACAGTCATGAACAACTCCTGCTATTTCATCTCACTGTGTAATGTTTTGGCTCACACAGCTTTCTTTTTGGCTTACGTTTTTATGTAGTAGGACTTTTCTTTCCTAAAGGGAGGATCATTCTTATCTCAATTACAGGGAACTCTTCTGTCTGCAGTTCAGTTTTCTCATTTCAGATGTAGTAAGTAGTCTTGTTCTCTACAGTTTCAATCCTTGTGACTAACATTGTAGTACCTTGTGTCTGCTCGCTTTGTGCATGAAATTTAATCTCTTTTTCAGCTTTGAAGCTCCGTGCAGTCCTGATCTTGCTCACACCTCTGCACTCATTCGCCCTTGGATCTTTTTGCTCCATGTAGACAGATTTCTTAAATCTTTCTAGTCAATTCTCCACATAGTGTCTACAAGCCTTTTGTGTCTCCTCCCTTAGATGTGGGAGATGAACTATCTTTAATGAGCCAATTTGCTAGTTCTTTTCACTCACCTTTCTTTCCAATCATGAAAAAAAGATAAAACATTTTGATAGAAAAAAAATGCAGTTTTAATGTCTTAAAATATAATTTAATGTAATTTAAACACAAAATCATTTCTTAATCCAGTCCTGCAATGCAATATAGCAATTAGCATTAAACAAAACATACTAAGCTAAATGAGAAGGGACTGATTATAAAGAGCAAGGTTGAAAGGAAGGTTTAAATGTAGAAGTCTACTTAAAATCCTATTCAGTTGCCACACAATTCCCAAAGAGTCCAAGTTTTTAATGAAATACAACAGGAAAATACATTGCATATAATTCTAGAATGTAGAATCTATTCCAGTCTGGGTGCATCATTAAGTACTTTCCAATTCTCTGTCAGGATAAGATTTAAGAAAATGCAATCTCCTACATTTTTTCTAAAATATTAAAAACTGTAGCACACACTGACCAGTTTCCCAGTCTGTGTGACTGAAAATTTTAACTTATGACACTCAAAAAACAAACCCCAGTGTTAGGGAGACATACCCATAAATTTTGCTGGAATTATTCCACCAATCGAATGCTTTTCTTGGGCTTAAGCTCTACTAGAACTGAGAATAAGTATGTCTAAAATTCCATAAAGGATTACAAATGTCCCCTCCCACCCCTTTAGCATTGTAAGTGTGCAGTAAAGCTGGGTTTGGAAACCAGCTTCTAGTGGAAGTTTTTTACTCTATAACTGTGCAGGTTCTTTTCCTTATAAAACGAATGTAACGAAATAAAACTGGGACATCCAAGAGCCAAGGTTTGAGTTTTCTCATCTCTTTGTCAAGAATGGCTGATGTCTTTAAGTTTTGTTTAGAATTTTGAAGCCCTTTAAAGAGTTTAAACAAGGTCTCCAAAATTATAGGTAAATAGTTTCAAGAGTAGGAAGCATTGTTCTGAAAGAATGATATTACTAAATTTTTGAAAGAGAGTTTCAATGCAGTAGAAGGAATTTGAGGCTGTCAAACCCATAAGGAGTAAAATAGCTTCATATGGTTAAGGCAATCAAGCCTGAAGGATGCATGTTTTCATCTGCATTAGCTCCTTGATAATTTGAGCAATTGTTCACTCAGTATTTTAAATGTTATAATTGCCTCTGTAATGCTTAAAATATTGTAAAGAAACTATGACGTTTGATAATATTTTAAGGGCCAGCTGATAAATACCTCTTATAAAGCTTGCTTAATATCAGTCCTGTTTCTGGAACGTATTCATTAGAATGTTGCTTTGGTTTTGCTTTTTTTTTTTGTATTTATGAATGTCTTATGTACAGCAAAAGAAATAATTATAAATGACTGCTAAAAATTAAAAAATGTATACATTTTTTCAGTCAGAACCCCATCTAAAGTAAGCAGATTCATACTCAGACATTTCTAAGGTTTTGATACCACGCTAACATTTCTCCTGCATTTCAGATCTACTGAACATGCTTTTGTTCTGTTCATTTAATACTTAAAGTCATCAGCGTAGGGTGAAATCTAAGTATTGCCTCTAAAAGTTATCCTGGTCTGACATATGGTTCTACATTAGGCTGTGCCATTTGAGAGTGGTTTTTTGGGTTTTTTTTTAGTTACTTTCATATTTTCATAATTCAGAATGTTTTCCAGATGCAATAAGTCATAGTTTCAGATGCTGTTTGGCATGTACAACAAGTGCAATATTAAAAACCTTAGGATGTTAATGTTTGATATCTCAAAGTATATGATCTTCTGAGACTATAATTGAGAAGGAAAATGCAATCGTTATTTCACAAATCCAAACATATAGGCAAAAAAAACCTCATAGAATGTTGCCAGTCATGATTTTCACATGCATACAGGAAAAGAGAACTACAGAATACTAACATGACTCAGGAAACAATATATGGGGGAAGATATTTGGAGAAAAAGAATATCCTGGTTATTCCTCATTACATTTCAGTTGCAATCCTATTTAAGCTTGAATAAAGCTGTTTTTCCTTTTTCCTCTATATTGTTTTAGATATGGCTGAAAATTTAATGAAGTTGGCACGCAGTCAGAGACATAATTTGCTATTTTTATTACTCTGTCAATATTGTACATTAAGGTCCTCAACAGCCTTCAATGAAAGTAAAATAATTCTTTAAACAAGCAACCTAGCAATGCAAACAGGAAATGTCTAATGCATGTTTCCTAATACCATAGCCTAGATTAAAGCTTTTGAAGTCGTCTCACTAATTAATTTGAAACTGTGATGAAAACACATAGTGCCCATAGATGTAAGGTTTCCAAGGCTTTCTGATGAAAACTTCTTATGACAGAAGACCTTTTTAGGTTTTGGCAAGTGCTGTCTATAATAACATGCATAGCAGCCCAGATAGAAGGCCTGGCTTCTACTCTGCCCCATAAGGGATGGATTAAACTTAAACTTTCGGGTTTTGGGCTCATAAACTGCAAAATAAAACTTTTATGGGTGGTCGAAAGAGGTTTAAATCTTACTTTTGTTTTCTCCTTATAGTTCTAATTTGCATTTTATATATACAAGACTGGAATTTAACTCATTGGTCATCAAGACCACATTCTTAGGTAGAAAAATCAATTGATCTCCAGTTATGGAAGGAGTAGTTACTATTTAAACCTTTTTTTCATTTTTATTTTTGTTTCACTGAGTGTGAAATATGCTTCATAAAATCTCGACAGATCCTAAAACAGCAGTAATGTAACCTTTTGTAACTAAGTATTTTTATACAGAAATTACATCAACAAATAAACATGTCAAACTAAATAGATGATGTACTACTACTTTAAATATTGAAATATATTATCTCAATAAATCTAACATAGAAAAGAGACTAACTCTGCTGCAAATTGATCCAAATACTGAGTTTCACTTGAGAATAGTCTTCATTTTCTGTCAGAGAAAAATGGATGTGTAAACAGATGAATATTCTCTCCTCCCCTCTACCCCAAAACAGTCTGGATCACAAATTGCCAAGTTTCTGTATGTAATACTCCATGAAAAGAACTGAAACCAAGCCAATAAATTTGTTCATATTTGTGTGTATCTGTGGGCACACATGCAGTGGTGGGGAGAGATGTATGTGGGCGCGTGAGTGAATGACTGTCTCTGAATCATAACTTGCAAGTCCTTTCTCACTGATGTTTTGAAGCTGATTGCACAAAAAAGAAGCATTCAGAAACCTTCCATCTGGCACTTCATGAACACAGAAAAAGAGGAATGGCACATCAAAATACCGTAGGAAATCACGGAGATTTAGTCATGGAGTATGAAACATGAAGAGACTCTTAAGTTAAATGGGTTGTCTACATCAGAGAAGGGAAGGAAAAGGTAGATCTTAATTGCAGTCTTACACTCCCTAAAGCGGTGCTATAGCATATGGATTCAGTGTCCTCTCAGAGAGGCTCATAGGAAGGATGGAAATCTAGAGTCACAGGAGTCACAGTCGCATGAGTGAAAAAAAGAAGCTTCATGCTGAAAGTGGTGAAATACTGGAGCAGGTTGCACGAATAGGTAACCCTGTCCTTAGAGACAGCAGCTCAATTTAACTTCAAAGTTTGCCAATCTCAGAGCAGGAGGTTGGGCTAGGTAACTTCAGAGTTCCTGTTCAACCTCATTCTTGTATGATTCCATTAAAAAATGCTTTCTATAAAACAATAAGCCAAGTCCTGGTACATGCCAATCTAGACTTCTCCTCTATTATCTTCATATGTTTAGTATGTATGTGTGTTATGTTGTCAAGGGTGAGGCAAAGAGGATCTACCAGCAGGCATTAGGTTGCCAAAACCTACAGCTAAAACAAATTCTGAGTGCAATTTATGAATGTACATTTGGGACAAACAGTCTTAAAAGCTGTTGGATGGAACCAGTTGATTTTCTCATGCCCTTTAATTAGGAAAATGTATCCTGGACATACTGCTTATGTTAATCCAAAATACTGTATGTTCTAAACATATGTCACTAGTTTTAAACAAATCAGATGAGCTAAAAGATTTTTTGAAAGTCTACATGTACAAGCTTGACTAGTTGACTTCCAATTAAGAAGGTTTTTCTAGGATAATTTTCTTTATAATAACTTTGCTTACCCTATTTCCTAAACAGACTGAGGTTTTACAGGGTTTATGGGAGCATTTGAGCTCTTGAACTGCTGACAGACTCCTTGCATAAAGTAACAGTAAAGGCTCTTTTATGTATATAACATCCAAACTTACCTTTTAAATTGCCAAAACTACTCTGCACCACAGCCCTTGTACTTTATTTTGGTGTATACTTTACGTAAGGAGTGAAATAGTTTTAACAATTCAGATGTAGTTAATCCCCAAAATTCTTCCTGTTAGGATCAAAATCATATCCTGAAACCTTATTTTACAAGTCTTACCGCTTTTCTATCTCTACTTATATTTCTGAAGATAACATGCTTAAATTTGTACATAGAAAGAGCCAGTGAAGTCTCAAAGAAGTCTCTGAAACTAAAATAATGATTGTTTTGCTCAATTAAAGCAAAATACTAATCCTTATACTTTAACCAAGATTCTGAATTAGTGAATCTCAGTCCTAACAGTTTGAAATACCATTTCCACTGTTTACATGTGTAAACCAAGACAGGAGGCAAAATGATTTTGCACATCAGAAAATAATCAGGCTGTTAAGTTTAACTGATGTAATTCCAATACCCAGCTCCCCCTTATGTGGCAAAAATACGATAATTACACCATAAAACAGTGACGTAAATTGACGCTAAACTGTACAATTTTTCTTTAGATCTTTACTACTTTTTTAGATTTATTTCTACCTGCAGGTTCCAAATGTATTTTGTATGTAAGTGTTGGTTTTTCTGATTGGCTGAGGTGATTGACAAAGTATGAATGTAATTTTTAATTATATTACCTGTATGACACTTTCTTCTTACTCCAAAAGGTGTGTTTACATTTTGATCAGCCTGAATTTAGGCATAACTTATCTGCAATAAATAGCATTAACTAATTAATCTGGATTGTCTTACTATAGTAATAGAAATGGTCCCAAAGAAGTGAGTTGCCATAATTTGATCACACTACAGAAGGACTAGATGTATTTTTATTTTTTTAAAAATAAAATATCTAAAAACTTGTGCAAAAATGAAGTCCCAATTGTTTGTTTATTTATTTATTTATTTGCACAGAGAACTGTCTTCTATTTAAATACTCTGTGAGAATCTGTTATATTAACTTTGCAGTTGGCTTCTGCTGCCCTGATATTTTGTATTACTTTCAATCTCTTTGTACTGATATAGCTATTAAAAACGCATCAGAGCTAGAAAAAATATCATAAAATGACCATGTTACTGGATAGAATCATGAATAACTCCAATTTTGTGTCATCGGGCTAGAGTGAATAAAAGAAATTTAAGTTAGAACTCTTATAGTTGAAACAGTCAATTGAAGAAGAAAATCCTTCTTAAGATACAAGAGAGAGGAAGAAAATTACTAGATAGATACTGTATGATGGGATATTCTCTTTTAAACTCACTCTGTTATTACTCCTAAATGATAGCTGCAAGCAGCATTGAAAGGAATTCCGTTTAGGTTGCTATAAAGATTGCAGTGATGTGTAAAAGAATCCCTTTTTAGGTAAGATTAATAGTACAAAGTAAAAATACCTTATACCAATGGATTGAAGATATTTCCTTCTGCAATATAGTAATTCAGAAAACCATAATTCAAATTAAATATTAGATTTTTTTGTCTATCGAGGAATCATTAAATATCTTATTTATAACACCTAAAGGCATTTTGAGTGACAGTCATCATTAATAATACCAGTGGTCGCTTTGTGTTCTTTTACATTTATGATGACATAATGTTAACAAACAGTATCCTAAACAATCCTGATGAATAAGACAAAGCTGAGTTTCAAAATGTATCACAAATAGAAAGGAAAAAAAAGTTTTATATATATATATATATATATATATATATATATATGTTGACTAGAGTTAGAGTCTTTTGAAGTAGTTAGAGTCTATTGGAACTTTTTAGAAGCCAACCTTCATAAATTAAAATATTGCACTATGTATTGTGCTGTTTGTTCAAAGCAAATTAACAACATTGTTGCAGGAGGGCTTAGAACATTTTCTCTAAACTGGTAGGGACAAGAATAAAACGTTTCCATTTCCAGATAGAGGGATATTATTAATATTGTCTTTTCATGGGAGGGGTGGAGGGTAGAGGGGTAAGAAAAGGGGAGAGAAGTAGTGTGGTATTCAGTCAGCCAAAGATAATAGTGCAAGAAGGAGAGGCAAAAACAGTGGGACAGAAGCCACCACTCATCCAAAACATAGTCAAAAAAAAAGACCAACTAAGAGAAAAGAACAACAAATAATCATGACAAGAAAACAAACTCCCCTCCCCCCCAAAAAACCCATAACAAACAAAAACCCAAACAGTTGCAGAGGATAATGATACACCTTGGTGTAAGTTGAAGCCACATATAAACTATGCAAAGATAAAGCTATGAAAACATTATGCTTCTTGAACAAAATGTATAACCATCTTCTTTGATTGATCTCTTCTCAGTGGTGACCAGCGACAGGACCCGAGGGAATTGCCTGAAGTTGTGTCAGGGGACGTTTAACTTCGACATTAGAAAAAAGTTTATCACCCAGAGGTCTGTTGGATGCTGGCTCCCCAGAGAAGTGGTCATGGTACTGACAGAGTTCAAGAAGCATTTGGATGATACTCTCGGGTACATGCTGTGACTTTTGGGGAGGGTCCTGTGCAGGATTAAGGATTGAACTCAATGATCCTTGTGGATCCCTTCCAACTCAGCATATTCAGTGTGATTCTGTGATACTATTCTAGCCTCATTTCCAGACTCCTTGTCTCATGGTATGATTTTAATTTTCCTACCCTTTGACCCCAAGTCCAGTTGGAAAGGAAAAAACCTGTGTTTCACCTAAGAAAGAGAGAGGTTGGTTGTTTTTTTTCCCTAAATTGCTAGACAGTCAAAAAATGTTAAGAAAATAATTTTCAAGTTCCAGGATTCAGTAATTACTCAAGGCTATGAAGATGAGAGGGAACTTTCCTCTGTGGGACAACTGTGGATATTACTACTGGAGATGTACACTGGGGTTATTATTACTGTGATTTCTTTGCTCTCTAATTCCATAAATTATAGGGATAAAGTTGATGTTGTCATGTGATTTCAGTATGAAGACTAAATGTTAAAAATATTAGTCAGGAAATTAGATGTAACTGCAAAGATTTAATTTACTAATCACTGAAATACCTAGAAAAGGAACCGGTGTTGGTTCTATACTTAATCTTTTTTTTCTGCTGTAGGTGTACTGCATGCTAAAGTGCAAACCAGATTTTTTTTCCTAAATAGAGTATAAATTATTCAGTATAGAAGTGAAATAATTATGCTAATTTAATAGAGGAAAATACTAACTGGAAACAAATAAAATATCCATTAGCATAACACATAATAGTATAATTGGGAAGGGGGAGAAGATGAAACACAATAATTATTGGCAGTGCTTGAGATGTTTCTGAGGCACTGTTAAAGATATTAATTTAAATCTTTAAAAAATCCCTAGTTCTATCAAGATCTATGGTTTATTCTGATGAACATATGGAGTGATGTTCAGCATAGGTATTCTAATCTCATTGGTTTTTAGGCACAAATACCATATGGAAGGACCATATTGTGCTTAATCTCCTGAGTGTGATAGTAGGTAAAACCTTCACCCTATTACACAGTCTAATGTAACCAGACAGAGTAGAATCAAAACATATGCCAAGATTCTGTAAGTGTTTCAGAAATCCCTTTCTCTGAAGTTGATGGTGATCTTGGAGTTTTTTAATTAAAAAAACAGATAAAAAAAAAAAAAGAACTATTTTAATGATTTATAGTACCTATTAAGCAATTTAGGGAACAATATGAGTGGCCCCTCTCACACTGTATTGGCTCATTGTTTGTCTAATCAGATAATATATACCTCACAGCACAGGAGGCCGTAAAGTTACAATATACATGATTTATTTCAACCACAAATTTCAGATACAGATGGAGTTTTTAAAAAAATTTTAAGGTGTTTTAGATAACTTCTGAATAAAATTAATTTACTCATAGAAGTATTTATGTAATCTGTATATTTACAAAAGTAGTTACCAAAAACTTTTGAGATTATTAAAACAAAGCATTCACAGAGAGATCGTTTATATCACAAGCAAGCACAGAAAAGGTCACATTAACCTAAGTTCTGGACCGTATGCACTCACTGGTGATCAGTCATTCATAGACGTGTTGTTAGTTTTTAATTTTTTTTTTAATTTGTAATCCTTTAAAATACATCACATGGGTAAGTTTATGTAGTAAATATAAAGTGTGTTTATGTAAGTAACCTGTATGCAGACCTAGTCTGAATAATCGAGTATAAATGTATAGTGTTGGGTCAGGCACATATGACATTTGTATGATATCTTTATTGGGAAGTTAACAATTTGGGGAGAAAATAAGAGAGGAAGTTCTCATATTCTTCGTGTCCTGTACAGTAAATTGCAAAGTTCTTAATCTTTCAGCTATTAAAGCTCTACTGATGCCATTCACAGCAGCATCACACGAATTAAGAACATTTTTATTATCAACACACTGGCTCTTACTGCTGACATACTCCTGTTTGGAATATATAAATTAGGCTATTAAAATGTGCTTTGGTCCTACACTGTCTTTGCAGTAAGAAGTGTGATGGTTCGGAGCTGTTACAGATCATGTTGATGTCTAGATTTCTAGGATATTCAGATAAGATACTGTAAGGGCAAGAATTGGATCCTTAAAGTTTTGAGTATGATTTCCCGACTTTCCTTACAACCCTAACAATTCCATGATTCTGTGATCTGCTGAAATAAAGCTCCTGCTGGTTTTTACTGGGGTAGAGTTAATTTTCTTCATAGTGGCTAGCACGGGGCCAAAGTTTTGAATTTATGGTAAAAACAGTGTGCATAACACAGTGATGTTTTAACTATTGTTGGGCAGTGCTTACCCAGTGTCAAGACTTTTCTGCTTCTCACCCCACCCAACCAGTGAGGAGGGTGGGGGTACACAAGTTGGAGGGGGACACAGCCAGGACAGCTGACACCAACTGACCAAAGGGATATCCCACACCATATGGTGTCATGTTCAGCATATAAAGTTTGGGAAAGAAGAAGGAAGAAGGAGATGTTTGGAGTGATGATGTTTGTCTTCCCAAGTCACCGTTACAAGTCATGCAGCCCTGCTTTCCTGGAGACTGCTTAACACCTGTCTGCTTGTGGGAAGTGGATAAAGGGACTAGAGCACAAAACCTAAGAAGGAGCAGCTCAAGGAGCTGGGGTTGTTCAGCCTGTAGAAGAGGAGGCTCAGGGGAGACCTTATCACTCTCTATCACTACTTGAAAGGAGATTGTAGAAAGGTGGGGGTTGGTCTCTTCTCCCAGGCAACCAGCAGTAGGACAAGAGGGTACAGCCTTAAGCTGTTCCAGGGGAGATTTAGATTGGATATTAGGAAGAAATTCTTTACAGAGAGAGTGATCAGACATTGGAATGGGATGCCCAGGGAGGTGGTGGATTTACCATCCCTGGAGGTATTTAAGAAGAGACTGTATGTGGCACTTAGTGCCATGATCTAGTTGACAACATGTTGTTGGGTTGGACTCAATGATCTCAGAGGTATTTTCCAATCTAGTTGATTCTGTGAATTCCTCACACTGGTTGTATGGATGACTTTTGCTTTACCTATTGAACTGCCTTTATCTCCACCCAGTAATTTTCTCGCTTTTATCCTGATTCTCTTCCCCATCCTACTGGTGGGGCCTAGTTGCCAGCTGGGGTTAAACAACAACAAAGTTGTAGAGCTACAAGGTAGTTTCTTATCAGAAGTAAGTGAAAGAAAAAGAGTTCACAATCTTACAGAAGTGGAAAAAAATCAAGGAGGCAACAAAAATAGACAAAATGAGACTCCTTTTTTTCAAACTTCTCAATGTTAATATGAATGTTAATCTCCATACCACCATCTGGGGGTTGGGGGAAGCAAAATCGTATTCCAAAAGTTTCACTTCTTTACACAATTTGTTAAAAAAGTTTGTACAATTATATCTTTTAGCTAGCATACCGCTAATTCTTCTTTTGCTGCTCAATCAACCTAGAATCAAATTGACTCCTGTTTCTCTCTGAATAGGCTGAATTAGTATGAACGTAACTGGTAATGTCTTCCCTGATCTGTTTGGCTTAGTTATCTCAGGAATTTCCAGTTTGAAGGGATTCATTTTCATTAGTATATTGTATGTCATATGCTGTATCTGCTATCCAAAGATTAATAGAATTATGAATTTTGCAAAATTATTTGACCGCATATTTTTCTTTTATTTTTTCTTAACTTTCTCTTTTTTTTTCTTCACTTTCCTTCTGTAATTTGCCAGTTTTCCAAGTCAAGTATGTGCCAAAAATAGAGGATTTGTCTCTTGTTTAACTTCTCTTCATGTCCTGTTTGCAAGATTTTACTATTCTGTTTCTACTTCTGGGCAGTCAGCCAGCTACTGCACTGCTTTGCTCTGGCTTGACAACACTTGCTAATTATGTACAATATTCAAAACTCCAAGCCCACAAATGGGAAAGAAAAAGTTTCAGTAGCAAAGAATGCAAAAGAACTATAGGGCAAGCTAGGTGGTCAATCATAAAGGAAAACATTTCATATGACTTCATCTTGCGCAATCCAGGATCATGAAACATATGTCACTTCTTGTTGATTTTATTTTGATCATACCAGGTGCTCTTGTTGGTTTTCCTCTGTCCCAGAGTTAAAATATTCCTGATTTTCTATTTCTTCTTCCTTTCTCAAAGTTTATTTCTTTAATGTTCATTACTGCTTCAATTTTAATGAGGAATCAGGGGGTTTTTATGTTGTTCCAGTTTCCTGATCTGTCACTATCTTTTTCTGATCTTTTTCACTATCTAGTGAAAAATAGATTTTTCACTATGTAAGTTTCTTAAGTATTTCTCAAGAATGTGAACAAAAATTTTTTTTCTGATGTTTGTGGGAGTGTCTTGATAGTGGGCATTGTGTTCTATTACGATACAGTTAATCAGAACTATCTGAAAGTACATATATTAGACAAATATTCAATGATTTTTTTTTCTTTTCACTAATGCTAACCCATCAGATACCTGAATGGTACTGGGTCCTGCACTTTGGTCACAACAACCCCATGCAGTGCTACGGGCTGGGAGCAGAGAGGCTGGAAAGCCACCCAGTGGAAAAGGACCTGGGGGTGCTTGTTGACAGCAGCCAGAGCCAGCAGTGTGCCCAGGTGGCCAAGAACATCAATGGTACTGTGGTCTGGGTTATAGTGTGGCCAGCAGGACTATTCTTCCCCTCTACTTGGCACTGGTGAGGCTACACCTCGAGTACTGTGTTCACTTCTAGGCCCCTCAATTCAGGAAGGACATGAGGTGCTGAATCATGTCAAGAAGGGCAATGAAGCTGGGGAAGGGTCTGGAGCACTAGTCTTGTGAGGAGCAGCTGAGGGAGCTGGGATTGTTTTGCCTGGAAAAAAGGGGCTCAGGGGTGAGCTGAAAAGAGGTTATAGCCAGGTGGGAATTGGCTTCTTTTCCTAGGGAACTAGTAACAGGACAAGAGCACATAGCTTCAAGCTGCATCAGGGGAGGTTTAGGTTGGATATCAGGAAGAATTTCTTCACAGAAAGGGTGATTAGACATTTTAATGGGCTGCTGAGAAGGATGGTCGAGTCGTCATCCCTGGAAGTTTAAGAAAAGACTGTACAAGGCACTCAGTGTCATGGTCTAATTGACATAGCGCTGTTTGGTCATAGGTTGAATTCAATGATCTCAGAGGTCTTTTCCAGCCTAATTGATTCTGTGATTCTGTGGACACTGCAGATGACTTGTTTTAATATGTGTGTTTGTGCATGAGAGAGAGAGTATGTATGAATGCAGATCTGTGTGATGTAGGCCCATCCATGAAACAACAGCAGCAAGTCCTAAAAAAATACTGTACAGAAAACTGAAGAAGAAACACTGAAGTTTACTATTATATTCTGAAACTGGGAAATATTTTGTCCTATGCACAATCCAAGAAACGAGTCACCTTCTTGAAGATTGTTTTCAGATATTAGCTGTTCCAAATGCCTCTGAAGTCCTAAATATGTTGCCCACTTTTCCAGATTGTTGGCTTTTCTCAGTTTATATTAATATAATAACCTTTTTTGAATTGCAGCAGCATTATGTAGCCCTTTGATCTTGTCGTGTTTTAAACTGTGCAAGGTTCAATTTTGTCAATATTTAAAATGAGAAACTTTCTATAGCACATTGTGATTCTGGTGACTCAGTACTCTCCCTTCTGAGTCAGAACTGACTCAGCATAATGGGTTAGTTTAAGCTGTGTATCATTTAGTTCATCTTCCTGTCCTGCCGGATTATGATGATTTTATACCTTGATGATTTTATACCTTGGCAGCCATCAAATTTAAATCAATGGGAAAATAAAATGAAGAAAGAAAAAAAAAACCTTCAATGACTTTTGTTTCAGATCAACTGTTAGAGCAAATTGCTGATAAAGGTGTGTCCTGCCAAAGAACATGTTAATTCAAGGTCACACATATTCATGGACATTAAAGATCGGAGAAGGCTTTTGGGTTATTTTTTCCCTGAGTTATAATCTCTATTTATCTTTATGTTGAAGTAAAAATGAAACATAGAACTTCATTGCACTGTAAACACTTCTTAATTCTCTGTTACGTTAATCCTGTGGTATGTTAATGCTATATTCTTAATTATGATTTTCTAAATAGAAATCACAAGATACATATATTCTGAATTTTTCTGATCATAATTAATATTTCATAAGGTTTCATTTATACAGACTTAATAATCTCTCATTAGATTTGTGTATATAAAAGTGTAACACACCAACAAGCTGCTAAGTTCCGGCAACTACTGTTGACCATCGACTAATGGATTCCTGATCTAATGCATGTGTAAAATACAGTCAGTATTCTTTGTACATATTTGACAAAATCTACTTTGTTCTACTTTGTTCAGGAGGTCTGTGCCTTCTGAAAATGTATAATAGAGCTAAAAACTGACATATGATGCTAATGCATATGTACTAATGAGTTTTACAACTTGTCTAAAAAATCAAGGCTCACGTACTAGACACTCAGACATGGAATAAATGAAATTCCCTAACCATACTAACCTGTGAAACCTACCATCAGGAGTCACTTTTACAACTCAATTTTCTGTTTCTTGGAAGGTCATTCATATAGTAAAAGAAACCAATGTTCTACCTGAAACGAGAAGAACGAGCTGTCTTCTAGTCAGTCTGGTAGACACAGAAGGGTAATGTTTAAACAACTATCTTTTGAGCATTTTTTCCTATGGTTAAAACTCATGTAGAGCAACCAAGAAAATTAATTTAAGAATACTTCTTTTTTGTTTTGTTCTGGTTTTTTTACTCCCACAATGCAGGAATAAGAAAATTTGTTCACTTACAAAAATACATGTGAACAATTTCAGCCAGTGGCCCTCTAATTTATAAGTCAGCATAGCATAAAGTCTTGAATACATACCTGAAGAGGAGTATTTAAACAAACAATCAAACAAAATAGTGTGATAATTCAAATAGCAAACTGTGTCTTCTGGATTCTCAACTGGGTTCTTTCTAAATACTGTGTAATGATTTCATGGAAGCAAGGATTTACACCCTCATATTAGTCTGGTTCTCTGCAATTTATATTTTCTCAGGACATTTCCGTGTGATTTCTTTGGGAATGTATTTGCAGAGAATATCATTTCACTTCAGTAAAAGAAAACTGACTCCTGTACCATTGCAGAAAGAGGAGACAATCACATTAAAATATGATTTCTGTCATTACAAATAGTAAAATTTAACATTTTACTTTAAAATGGATTGTAGCCATATTCAAGTATTGCTTCGCTCAGTTTTGATCTCAGAAAAAGGAGTGAAAGATCACATTATTAATGCACAATTTCTCTCTATTCACACTGTTCACCCTTCTTTCTGGCTCCAAGTGAATATGAAATTATTTTAAATTGAGATATCAATGAGTTTTGGAATTAGATTTTGGAACAAAATATCCAGTTGCATTTGCAAGCTGTATCCAAATATATTTATCAATATACTGTGACAGATTTGATTTTGCAGGTGAAAGACAAAAGGGCTTTATGAACATTTCTATCACACTGCTATGAATGAAGATTGATCTGAAGTATCTTCAGAAAAAAAGATTAGGAGTTCAGTGAGCATCTCAGAGTCTTAAAACTATCACAAACATCTCTGACTGATATTTACTCATTATATTTGTCTTGAAGATTGACCTGAAAATTCTACCAATAAAAAAATCAAATATTGAAGTGTAGCAGAAAATTAAATCATAAACCAAAATTAATATTTTCACTGCATGCCATTTTAAATTTTTCATGTTGTTCATGTGTTTTTCTGTCCTAATTGAGTATTTTTTACTTTCTTTTTCCTTAATGAGGTCAATGAGATTTCAAAGTTCATAAAGATATTCCAGTCGTGACAGTTTTTAAATCTTCCTCAATTCTGAAAATGATTCTTAGGTCTCAGAGATTTTATTCTGTACGTTTTATTTATTCAGGAATTGAATGTGACCAGTATTGGACTGACTTTACGTGTTAAAGACTCACCAATCTTCCCCAAGTCTTTATGGTGTCTCCAGAGCTGAACTCTCATTACCTGGAATTCATAAGTGAAATCCCATGAAGTCATATTGATGAAAGTCAGTTAAAGTTTCTGAAGATCTTTAAAGCAAATTCACATTTATGATTTTACATTAAATCTATTTTTAAGTTTCATTTTTTCCTTCTTCCAGGTCCAAGTAACTAAAAATTATATCTTATTATTATTTATAAAAATTATTATTGCTACATATTGGACTGAAATATGTTTCACATTCAGAAATTAAAGAAATTTAAAACTACATTTATATCAAAAACATATGCAATATATAAATATATATACATACAAGTAAAATAATATTTTTTATTCAAAATAAACAAAGTCTTGCTTGAATTGTTTGTAATTGCAAAGCCATTTTCTAAAGGAACAAACTGGAAGTTTTCTATCTTTCCCATTCCATTTATCATGTATAAAAGGAGTGTTACAGAATATGAGTTGGCAGCCAGGAGGACTAACCGTGTCCTGGGGGACATCAGACAAAACACTGCTAGCTGGTTGAGGGAGGTGATTGTCCTGCTCTGCTCTGCACCAGTGTCTCATTGTTAACTACCATCAAAACCAGATCTAACCAATATATAATGAATATTCAATTTGTCTTTCTGTCGATTTGTTATAATGACATATAATCAGGTATTTCTTCATCTTGGGATCTTTTTTTGGGGGGGTTTTGTTTGTTTGTTTTTCTCTGTTTTTTGTTTGGAGTTTTTTTCTTTGTTGGTTTTTTGTTTTGTTTTGTTTTGTTTTCAAGATGTTAAATTATGTGGAACATTCATGGAATATCTCTTTCAGTTCTTGTAGCACTTGGATGATCATACACAGGTCAGTTATAAATTCTTATGATTACTTTGTCAGAAAACACCCATAAAGCTGGAAGACAAGACTTTAAAATGCTACCAGTCTTGCAACTTTACTGTTACTTCAGCTGATTCACAATGTAACATTAGTGTTTCATTTCCTAATATTGAATTCCTGTAGTAGGAAACAGAAGATGGGGAAAGAAAAAGACGTAGTGATAGAGAAACTGATAGATAATTTGGTGCCCTGGCAAGAAGGATCAACATCCTTCTGAGGATGAATGAAGAGAACATGTTGCAGATGCTGATGTACTTTCACTTCTGACATGCAGTAGTGAGTAATATCAACAGGAAAAGATATAAACTAAGAGAAGTTTTCCCTGAACATGATTTCCACTGCACCTAAGCAGCAATTAGAGCTTCTTTCTGGGAAATATCTGACTAAAAACTAAATATGGTGTCATTTTACATTATTACCAAATCATAACTGATCATGCTTATGTAAACATGTGTGTATACACTTTTAAAGTTTTACTGGGATTTCATGGAGTTTGGAGTTTTTTTAAGAAAACATCTTTTCAATTGGTTTACATATGGACCTACGCAGAAGGCATGTAGAGACAAATGCAATATAGGATAAAGTATCTTCTGGATCACAGAAGCCCTGAAGGTCAAAGACTGAAGTTCACACTAAAGGCAGAATAAAATTCAGAATTTATTCTGTTTAGCTATCCCAGCTATTAGGTCTCATTTATCAACTACATTTCATTTCTTCTTCATTTCATATTTAATTTATTTCCAGATTACAATATCCTCCATTTTTCTTGGTGATATGCCATATAGAAATGGTCAAGCCAAGCCAGTACACATCACTATCCGTTGGTCACCTGTCTTGGATGAGTGAGGTATCTAGAGTAAAACTCCCTTCTGCTCCTGTTAGAAGATCACACGGAATTCTAATAGCTCATCATTAAACACTGGTGGGGAGTGCCTAAAATATTGTTTCTAGTTTTCTACATGCTATTCAGTCTGTGAATAGACATTAAATACAGGAAGGCCATAAAAATATTTTCTTCTTACCTTGAAAAATACATGCCAAAAAATACTCATAGTACAAGATGTAAGCAACACAAAGGCCAAAATCTACACCAACAAAAAAATTGATTGTTCTCAATGTAAAAAAGCTTTCTTGTATTGAGATGAAACTTGCCTCAATGCAACTTGTGCCTGTTGCCCCTTGTCTTCGCCATGTGATTCCTTGTGAAGAGAGACTCTCCATTTTCTTTGTAGCTCACCTTCATGTACTTGAATTCTGTATCCTGTGCCTTCACTTATCTGAGGAGAAAAGACAGTTAATGGCTTTAATCTGAAAGAGGTAAGATTCAGACTAGATATTAGGAAGCAATTGTTTACTGTGAGGGTGATGAGGTACTTGAACAGGCTGCCCAGAGAGGTTGTGGACACCTCAACCTTGTCTAGCGAAAGGTGTCCCAGCCCATGGCAGGGTGGGGCAGGGGTTGGAACTATGATCTTTAGGGTCTCTTCCAATCCAAACCATTATATGATTCCATGATTCCTCAATCTACCTCATAGGGCAGATTCTTTAGCCCTTTGATCATCTTTCTGACTCCTCATGGTCTTACTCTATTAAGGCCAGATCTAAAATAATGCTGCTGCTGTTGATGAAAGTACACTGCCTAATATAGAATTAGATATATCAGTACCTAACAAGCATAGAACTTGAAGTATGCCTCTTGACAAGATCTCTAATGTGTAGAATCTCAATCCATGCAATTTCCTCATTACTTGAGAATGGCTGACTAGTGTGTTGACTCCTTACAAAGAAAATGGGCTTTGTATATAGAAGGATAACTGTTTCCCTTAGGTACTTTTCGAAGAGCCCACTGCGAGCATTTGCAAAATCAAGGTCCTAGTCATTTATCAAAACAGAATCATATCCTGATGTAGCTCTTTCTGTTGCAAAAGCCCTTAATGAATAAGACCTTGAATGATTAAAAAAAATTAATATGATTTATAGCAGTAATCCTCTTAAATACTCGGGTCTTTGCCAGCTTTCAACTAACAAGCTCAGTTATCAACGGCAGCAGTCCTACAACACTCAGGGATTACTGTCTAGGCCTGCTGACAATGCACTGGTAGTGACCAGTTTTCAAAGTGCAATCTCTTATTGTGTTTCACAGTCAAATCAATGTTTAAAATTGCTTGAAGCATGATAACTTGCCTCTTCTAGCAAGCCCACTATTTAAAAAAAAATAAACATCATTGTATCATTCTTTTTATCTGTGATTAAAGGTTATGATTATTACCAGTGTAAGTTACCTGGCAACACTTTTTAGTTTGTGGTTTGATCAGGTAAACTTGAAAAGAATATCAAGCATAAAAAAATAACTTTACCTTTAGCTATAAAAAAGGACAGATATGTCAGAAACCTGTCTACCTTCTCTTAATTCTTAATATGGAGTTTCTGACAAGCATACAGATTTGCCTTAATTATTTATTCATTTCATTGAAACTATCTTCATCTGTTTTAAATTTCTAATAAGTCTATTTAAATAAAGAGAAGTCTATTGGAATGTCGATTTTACATTCGAAAATCCTGAAGGTTTTTCTATTCAGAAAATGCAGATATGTACTATTTGGTGTAATGCCCCTTGTTAAAAGCAGAGAATTTCACACCTGTATGTCTATGGCTAATGCAACAAGGCAATAATGCACCTAGCTAGTGCTCTATGAACCCTCCCTTTTACCTACTGCCTAATCCTGGTCAAGGTTATGAAAAAAAGACTGTTGGTTGTAAAAGACCTTGATGGTTAGGAGATCTTGCCTATGTGGCAGTCACTAAAATCATCAGAATATGGTTATTAAATATGCACTGTATAAAAAATTTCAGCAAAAAGAGCTGGTTATCCTTTATCAACTGACTTGGATAATGTTCTGGTTAGGATATCTATCCCTTTTGTGTCTGATTTGAAGCAAATTAAAACAAATCTATGATTAATATTAGCAAAGTAACACAATGGTGTTCAGTACTATAAGAGCAAGGGTAGAATTTGACAACCTCATAGAATTTTTGCTGAGTTGGCAAAAACATGTTTATATATTTCTTTTCCCTTGGTATAGAGAACACGAGACATCCTTATAAACTATAAGAAGATACAGTTGGAGTATGCTCTTCTGGCCAGGAATTTGGACAAGCTGCAATATGATACAGGTGGATAGAGCATCAGGATAAGTAACAGTAGCACATTATGTCTTGACCTAGCATGAATGAATGTCATTGCTAGTTTTAAAATGAAAAAGCCTATTCTGCTGAAAGAATTCAACTGGTAACCATTATTTTAAGAACCAATAGTTTACTTCAAATTTAGTGATTTAACATAAAACATTCCGTTATAAAAACATGTATTATGTTTAATTGTAGTGATATGTCTGTGCAAAAAATTCTGGAAACGCTGTAGAAAAAAAAAAACCTGATAGGAGATTCATGGCAGGTTATAGAAATACACTATTTGATATTGGCCTGCAAGCAAATAGGAAAAAAATTATACTGATTTTCTATGTTTCTGTGGAAGAAACAAGAATTCCACCTGGACAACAAAAGCTCCAAATGGATGCCTGTGATTTTTTTTCTATGCCAGCATAGCTTATGGGGAAAGGGGCTTTGTTCTTTGCTACACAGATGGTAAAGGAAAGAGAACTGAAGGCTCTGCAAGACATTTCACAGAGACACATCTGACAGGTGATCAAATCATTGAACACTTCTCCCTGAAAAACAATGTTCAGATGTAGTCTAAGCATACACCCTGTGACAGCAGGAACATACTTTCCTCTGTGTTGACATTCATTTTAATAATAGAAAAAGCAAGCAGAATTTCTGGCAATGACAACAACAACAAAAAGTATATGCTTTCATGTTTACAATGCAGAACTCTCATCAATTAATGCATTTCTTTACTTGGGGATGACTGTTTTAATAAGAAACTTTCAACTTTTGTTAGCATACAAAAAAGTAGTGACTCAGATGTGGAAACACTGCACAATCTGTTTTAGAAATAAAGGGTCTTATTCAGTATAGGATTATAAATGTTGGTGAAAATGCTATTAATGGTGTTAACATGATGGTTTCCTACTAAATCATGTCCTTGATATTCAGAGTTAAACACATAAACAACATTTCAAGGCTCCTGTCACTCAGAAGCACATTTCTGCAGAATATAAGCATATCTGTCACCCTGAGATGTATACAGAATTTTTTTTAAAAATGCAAAAATTGCCTATTTTTAACTATTGATTGTCCAAAAATGACTGAAAGAGCCCTCAATATGTCATGAAAATTGTAATCTTAATCTCATAGCTCAAAGAAATAGATAACCAGAAATTGTTTTCTTGTAATTCTCAAGGCCTAAGTTTGCTGCCTCACCTCATTTCATGTTCAGTATTAAACATCACAATTGTACTGAGTATACCTCCTATAAATTTACAGAAGATATTAGTGACAAATCTATTAATGTGAACAGTTAACCAGTACTGACTTCTTACACTCTGTTGAAAAGCCTACAGAAAAAACCCTAAGGATTTATTTTCTTCATCTACTGACACAAAATATTTTATTCACCATTCGTAACAGAATAAAGTGGAAAATTTTATTAGAAGTGGGAATTAATTTCAAGAACATAGGACTAGCATAAACACACTAACATAATAAAGCTGTATCAGCCAACCTGTAAATCTATAAAACCACATATTTTGTTATAAATTAACAATTAAAAAGAAACAACATAAGTGTATACCAGCCGAGTATTTGATCTTTCACCAAAATGAAATGTCAAAGTCTACAATGTATGCTCCAAAATGTTTCCACATATATGGTACTTAAAACTTTGATAGTAAATATTTGTTAGTATATCTTTTGTGATGAAATTCTATACAACCAGGATGAGAAAAGAGCTCAGTTTCTGACTAATTTCTGATACAAATCAAGAGATTTTCACAAAAAATGCTGGATTTATTATGTTTCATGATCTCTTATACTAAACGGGATTTTGCAATATTTGGTATGTTTTTCTTAAAAATCACTTTTTGTAAAAACATGAAATAAAATCTAAAATGCATCTCAATATTGTAAAACATGACAGTATTGTTGGAATCTCAAATTTTATCATTGTCCCATAAGAATATAATGCATATAATGGATCAAAATAAATGTCCATATACCCCAATGTCCTTTTTCAAGCTTTGGTCATTATTAACAGTTTGAGGACTAAGGAATAAATATAGAGATGCAAGGAATGATACTTCCTAACTATACCTCCTGTTTCCGTTATTCCTTATTGTTACTGAAGAACTGAAAAAAATATTTCTAGAGATAATATGCATTGTTCATTCCACATAAATAATTCATTACTAAACATATTTAAAATAAATGAGTGTCTCCTCTTAGACAGTGAAAAGAACATTTAGCTGCAATACTCTGGCAAATTGGCAGCAGATTAACTGTTTATTTAAAAGATGTCAAATCCATCTATCCTAAATTGAAACTATATTTACATTTTCAGCTCTGCTAAACAGCTCTGCTTTGAAAAAGCAGTTTTCAGGAAATTTTTTTTCCCCCTTCTTCATCAACTGTACGTTTCATTCTATGGTGAAAAGGAGAAATAGCTTTTGCATTTTTCCAGATAGGCACATGATGATCCAGTCACACATAAATAAATTAGCCAATATAACCATAAAGTGGAAGATGAAAAAGTGTCGCAGTTTTGAGTATTTCACAGGATCACAGAATCATAGAATGGGTAAGTTTGGAAGGGACCACAGTGGGTCATCTGGTACAACCACCCTGCTCAAGCGGGGTCATCCCTAGGGCACGCTGGGCAGGATTGCATCCACAGGGTTCCACTTCCATTCAGTGTTTTGTTCTTAAGCTGGGCTATGGTAAAAATCATGCTCTTAAGTGTAAAAGCTAAAAGTGTAAAAGCTAACTGCTGTTCCATTTCTCCATTTCTCCATCCCTGTCATACAAGGCAGCTTATAGGGTTTTGGGTTTGCAGAGCTGTTCCAGAATTTTATTATTGCAGTCAGGATGAATGAAGGAGGCAGATAATTACACCATTCCCTTTCTATTCGCATTTAGTTTATGTGAGCTCTAACAGTATTCTACATAGAAACTTGATTTTTATATTTTTCTAGAATTGTTTTTCCCATTATAAAGCAAGACACATTTGAATGTTCAGAAATTCTTATTAGTTGATTCTTATTATCTGCAGAAATGATCTGTGGGAATTTAATGAAATAATTGAAATTCACCCCATATTTTTCCATTGTAGCAATTGTAAATGTTCAATCTGACATTTGGCTAATCATATAAATTAAAAAAAACCCAAACCATAATGTCTTTGTAACATAGCTTTTCTAAAAGGTTTTCTGGGTGGGTCACTGAAAGAAGACAAGACAAGAAGGCACCTGGGAAGCTGGTAATGTGTGGGTACAGGCTGTTTAGCAAACATACAAAGGAAAGATATATTGCATGTTCTTGTACATTCCTAAGATCTATGACCTCAAAGCTATATCAGAAAATGTGCCAAATTCTGTCTTAAGTTTTGCTGGATCAAAGCTCTTTAGAAAAATATATCAAAACTTTGTGCGAATATTTTTATATAAAATTTCCCTTTTACTCATTAGAAATTATTGAAAAACCTCATCTCTCTTTTCTGTTGGGAGAAAAGGTATTTCTTCTTGATATTATGGGATTATGGTGTCTACATCCGATACCATACTGATGGAAGCCTTTTCAACCTAAGGCAACTGAAGGCCCACACTAAGACCTTAAACCATCTTGTCCAGGAGCTGCTTTATGTTGATGACACCACCCTTGTCGCTCACACAGAAGCAGCTCTGCAGTGTTTAACATCCTGCTTTGCAAACGCTGCTGAGCTCTTTGGGCTGGAAGTCAGTTTAAAGAAAACAGAAGTTCTCTATCAACTGGCACCTCAGGAAGTCTTCCCCATATGACCGTTGACCAATCAGAGCTCAAATCAGTCCAGCAGTTTAATTGCCTAGGTAGCCTCATCTCCTCAGACGGTAAGATTGATGGAGAGATAGACAACAGGTTAGCAAAGGCATATAGTGCCTTCAGAAAGCTTCATAAAAGAATTTGGTGAAATAAACACCTGAAGAAAAGCACAAAGATCAGTGTTTACAGAGCCATAGTGCTGACTACTCTCTTATATGGATCTGAATCATGGGTCATCTACCGCCACTACCTGCGAGTCTATTGACTTCCATAAATGCTGTCTCCGCACAATCCTAAACATCCACTGGTCAGATTATGTGACTAACACATCTGTTCTAGATCAAGCAGCAATCACAAGTATTGAGGCCATGTTGCTGAGAACACAGCTGCACTGGGCAGGGGACTTCTCAAGGATGAAGGACCACCGCCTCCCTAACATTGTGCTTTATGGTGAACTTGCCACTGGCTGCCACATGAGAGGAGCCCCAAAGAGGAGATACAAGGACTCCCTGAAACAACATCTCAGCCTTGGCCATATTGATCAACATAACTGGTCTACTCTGGCCTCCAGTTGGGAGGTCTGGAGACACACCATCTATAACACTGCTGATGCTTTTGAGAAAGCACGCAGGATCACCCTTGAGGAGAAAAGACAACGCAGAAAGAACTGTGCCTTGTAGAATTTACCACCTAAGGAGTCTTTCTGCTGTGCCTTTTGCAATCAGACATACCTGTCTCGTATTGACCTTTTTAGCCACCAGCATGCTTGTGGTAAACGTGGGTAGAGACCTTTCCCAAACCTTCGTTCGCGAAGCCCACCCGTGATGATGATAGGATTACAACAGTTTGTCAGTGATGACTTTCACACTCCAGCTTATGTATTCCTCTCTCTACTGAGGGTGACTGATCTCTTTAAATTATCTTGTTTTTTCTCTAACTGGATGTAATCATTTTCAAGACTGGTCTTCAGCAAACGATGTGGAAAAAAGGGCTCAAAAGTGGAGTAATGACCACATCCCAAAATCATTGAAAATAATGGCTGAAGATAGTTTCTTTCTTGGTGTCTTTAATTCTCTTGTAAAAGGCAGGAAACTGGTCATTATGAAAAGTTGTAAATGTAACTGGTACTGTGGCAAAGACTGTGTACAGTTCCCAGTCTACTTATATATATATGTCATAAATTAATATACTTAATTGAAAATTGATGAAAGAAAGAGGTGAAATCTCCTCTACAACCAGCAGAAAATTATTTCAGTTTTAAATAAGAGTGACTTTAAAGTCATGTAACCTGAACACTGCAGCACTAGAAATGGAAAATTCACAAGAAAGGATTATTAAATATCTGACTACTTGCCAGCTAGAAGCTCACTAAATGATTTGCTATTTAACGTAAACATACATAGATATATTACAGTTCTAGCACAGGAGCTGGCAGGTCTTCTTGACAGAGCTTTAAACTAGCCTGGAAGGGGGGAAGGGACCAAACCAGACTTGCCAGTTATGAGTGGTGGGATGGTGTGCCAAAACTTGAGGAAACACGCACTAATGGTATCCCTCAATCTGCTTTGTGAGGTATTGGCTGCAATGTACCACACCTGAAATGTTACTACATGAATGTTACATGAGGAACAGACAAGAGGAGCTCGAAGCTTTGGCCCAGTCCCAGAGATTTAACATCACTGGCTTAAGTGAAACCTGATGGGACAAGAGCTGTGACTGGAGTGCCTTGTTGTATGGTTACAGGCCATGAGGGATAGACAGGGCAGAAGAGGCAGAGGGATGGCACTGTATATTATAGAAGGGTTAGAATGTATGGAGCTCACAGTTGACAATGACGCAGTTGAGAGCCTCTGAGTGAGAATGAAGGGGCAAACAAATAACATGGATGTCATTGTGGGAGTCTACTATAGACCTCCTAGCCAGGATGATGACACTGACAGATTATTCTTTGAGGAACTAAGGTGCACTTCCAAGTCAACTGTCCTTGTCCTTATGGAGGACTTCAACTTACCAGAAATTAACTGGGAACATCACATAGCTGGTTCTGGCCAGGTCAGAAAATTCCCAAAAAACCTGGAAGATAACTTTATGGAACAGGTCCTAAGGGAGCTGACTCAAAAAAATGCCCTCCTTGATCTGCTCCTTGTCAACAGAGCAGATCTCATGAGCAGATCTCATGAGCAAAGTGGAGATTGGTGGCTGTCTTGGCCACAGCAACCATGAGGCAATATAGTTTAAAATCTCTGCTGCCAGGGGGAAAAGTGCCACCAAAACCTCAACTCTTGACATGAGGAAAGCAGACTTCAGGTTGCTCAGTAAATAAGGTCCCCCGGGAAAAAGTTTTTGTAGGTATTGGAGTCAGAGATGCTGCTTGCCACTGTAGCAAGAAAATTCATGCAGCCAAAGCTCAAGTGGAGTGGAAACTGGGCAGAAATGTGGGGGACAATATGAGTTTTTTCCACTATATTATTGCAATAGGTAGTGTAGAAATATCACTGGCTTGTTACAGGATGAGGATGGTCACCTCACAAACAGAGACAGAGGCAAGGCTGAGGTGTTTAATCCATTCTTTGTCTCTGTCTTCAAAATGGATGACGGACCAAGGGGGTCTCAATGCCCTGAGCTGGAGGACCATGACTGTGAGGACAATCAACTTTCAGTCTGCTGCTCTAGCTAGATCCCTACAAATCTATGGGACCTGATGGCATTCATCCAAGAATCCTCAGAGAACTGGTTGATGTCATCACAAAACCTCTCTTGGTGATTTCTGAGAGGTCTTTGGAATCTGGAGAGGTCCCAGCTGACTGGAAGCTGTCACGCATTGTTCCAGTTTTCGAGAAGAGCAAGAAGGAGGACCCCAGAAACTACAGGCCTGTTATTCTCACTTCAGTGTCTGGTAAAGTTATGGAGAAGATTATTCTGGGAACTATTGAAAAACATCTGAAAAACAGTGGAATCATTGGTCACAGCCAGGACGACTTCATGAGAGGAAAGTCCTTCTTATCAAACCTGATTTCCTTTTATGGCAAGGTAACCCACCCAATTGATCAAAGAAAGCCAGCTGATGTAATCTCTCTGGGTTTCGGTATAGCTTTTGATACTGTCTCTCACAGGATCTTTCTGGACAAAATGTCCAGCACACAGCTGGATAAACACATCATGTGGTGGGGGAGCAATTGGCTCATGGGTCGAGCACAGAGGGTAATAGTGAACGGGGTAACATCAGACTGGTGACCTGTTACTGGTAGGGTTCTAGAGAGCTCCATCTTAGGCCCTGTGCTCTTCAACATCTTCATAAATTACTTAGATGAAGGACTGGAAGGGATACTAAGCAAGTTGGTAGATGACACAAAACTGAGAAGAGCTGTTGACTCCCTCGAAAGCAGGGAGGCCCTGCAGAGAGAGCTTAATAAATTAGAGAGATGGGCAATCATCAACCATATGAAGTTCAACAAGGAGAAGTGTCAAGTTCTGCACCTGGGATGGGGCAACCCTGGATGTTCGAACAGACTGGGGAATGAGACGCTGGAAAGTAGTGCCATGGAAAAGAACCTGGGGGTCCTGGTTGATGGCAAGCTGAACATGAGTCAACAGTGCCCTGGCAGCCAGGAGGGTCAACCATGTCCTGGGGGGCACCAGGCACAGCATCGCCAGGTAGTCAAGGGAGGTGATTTTCCCACTCTGCTCTGCTCTTGTGAATATTGTGTGCAGTTTTGGGTGCCACAATGTAAGAAGGATACAAAACTCTTAGAGAGTGTCCAAAGGAGGGCAGCAAAGATGGTGAAGGGCCTCGAGGGGAAGCCATATGAGGAGTGGCTGAGGTCACTTGATCTGTTCAGCCTGGAGAAGAGGAGACTGAGGGGAGACCTCCTTGCAGTCTACAAGTTCCTTGTGAGGGGAAGAGGAGGGGTAAACACTGATCTCTTGTCTGTGGTGACCAGTGACAGGACCTGAGGGAATGGCCTGAAATTTTGTCAGGGCAGGTTTAGGTTAGATATTAGAGAAAGGTTCTTCACCCAGAGGGTGTTTGGGCACTGGACCAGACTCCCCAGGTGCCAAGCCTGACAGAACTCAGTAAGTATTTGGAAGACACTGTCAGGCCCATGGTGTGACTCTTGGGGATGGTCCTGTACAGGGCTGGGAGTTGGACTCAATGATCCTTGTGGGACCCTTCCAACTCAGAATATTCTATGATTCTGTGTCCTGTAAACTAAATAGCTTGAAATGTTTTCTGGCTTCCAAGGTAGAAATCAGATGCATAAGTCTTAAATTAAAGGGGAATAGGTGCACTGAAAAGATTTTTCTATGTGAAATTTGAGAAAAACTTGTAAGTAATCTTAGTATAAATTCTTATTTGATGTAAGATGATATATACAAAACCTTTTTTTTTTTTTTTTGTAGACTAAAAGGTAGCTCCAGAAACTTCTTTGGGTTTGTAAAAAGTTATGTCATTTTCTAGATGACAAAGATAGCTTAGATACTTGAATTTTCCTGGTATTCAGAATTGTTCCAATTTGTGAATGGTTGTGTAAAATTAAATTTCCTTTTACTTCTTAATGACTATAAATCCATATAGATGTTTAAAAAGATGATTCACAAGTTTGTGAAGGAATTCAGTTGCTTAAACAGAGGTTCCATAATACCATTTTTTTAGGACATCATGTTTCACATCTGACAGCACTACGTGGTCTCTCAGTAAAAAAAGGATTTTACACATGGCACTATGATGAGGCAGCTGAAAGCCATTCTTGGGACGAAATTAATTTCACCTAAATGTAGACACCTGCAGCAGAGACTTTTACATTCCAGCCAGTCATTACAGGGTCATTTTCTAGTCAATGGAGAGCAAGAAGTACTTCAAGAACCTAATCTATCTGACTGAATATCTATGTCTACTCTAGGATGAGATGAACCATACCCTAAAGGTATATTTAAATATAAAGGTACTCAACATGATTAGCTGAGATTTGGACATCTATATTGTAGACATCAGCATGTACTCATATGAATTTGACTCGTGTCAGCAGAAGAGAAGGAATTTTCTGTCAAAATGAGTCTGCCAGTTAATGATGATTCTCTAACACTGAAATACCTAATTATCTTTTTGAGTTTAGCACATTGGCTTCCTGTTTTCTGGGGTTTCAAATCCCATAGCTCACAGTTAGCCTCCCTACTGACTACACTGCAGTTTCAAACTCATGGGTGAACTGACAGCCCATGCGACTAAACTTTCCCAAACTAAAGAATGCAGCTACACTGAAGCCAGGCACACTGAAGGGTCACTGAAACTCAAGGAATCTTCCACTCAGTATGGAATTATCATGGAAGGATTGCTCTTAAGCTCTAGATACTGAACTGAATGCCAACATAAATCAATATCTTCCTTGTTAATAGATGTTCACTGAATTCAAGTATATGTGACTCAATATAGAATAAAACAAACCATGAATTGAATGGCATGTACAAAGTTTTAGCAGAAGTTAAATGGAGGTAAATGAACCACAGAATCATGGAATTGTTAAGGTTGGAAAAGACCTTTAAGATCATCATGTCCAACTGTCAACCCAGTACCACCACCATGTTCAACACTAAACCGTGTCCCCAAGTGCCATAAAACACATTTTTTGAACAATTCCAGGTGTGGTTACTCCATCACTTCCCTGGGCAGTCTGTTGCAATGCTTTACAACATTTTTCATGAAGAAATTTTTCCTAATATCAAATCTAAACATCCCCATGCACGTGAAACACACAAATACATAATATCCTCCACTGGGAAGAAAAAATTTACTCAATTCTTATTGTCCAGCTCTGAACTTCAAACTGATGAGTTTACTTGTATTTATTAAATAAATTTATCTATTTATTGAACAGGTGAGTCTGGACATTGTTTTTATTATTTGTTATTGTTCTAGGGTATATTTCTAACTAAAATACAGGTTTGAAAATAGTACTTGGGAATTTAAATATCATCTCAATTATACAAACAGGTTAGATGTTATTTCTGTACTCTCATATAAAGGTGAAAAAAAATTTAAGAAATGTATTCTCCAAAATGTAATCTTATGTTTCATAGCCTATGAAAAGAGACTAATTAATATTTCTTATGCTGTTTGTGAATTAATGACAAAGCTGCTCACCCAGAGGAAACAAAAGACTGAAAGATTATTTCAAAGCTGACCTTCTAGATGGTGAACCAATGGCATCCTTCATAGTACTCCACTTCAGTACTGTAGCGAGTTATTAGAATATCATCATATAAACAAATTCTGGCTTTTGGTGTCTAGTTAAGTTGACGATAAAGAAATGGCTGCCTTTTTAATGGTCAATTAAACACTCATGATTACATAGCCCAAGAATCACAGCTTTCTTTACAGAAGATACTTGAGGTTAGTATGATCTATAAATCAGCAAACATATTTTAGAACAAGTAAATAACTAGACATTAGTAACAAGCAGACTGAAAATATCAGGAAAGCAATTAAAAATATTTATAGACCATGTTTCATGAAACCAAAATAATAGTCATTTTTACAGGAGATGACTATTTACCATAAATAACGGAGTTAATGGCATACATTCATCATATCTCACATTAATTAGATTTTTTTTCTTTCTGTTAGGACCTATGAAACAGTTTTAAGTACCAATGTCAACAACAGTTAACATGATTAAAACTGCATTCCTAATAAGAATTTTATCCCAACTTGTATTAATGTTTATTTTAAAATGCTTCTGTGCTGTGGAGCCATCTGTTTCCTGCTAGTTATTGTACCTGAGTTCTACAATCATAGGACCCAAGGGAGATTTTCACTTATTTTTCTTCATGGTATAGCAGGCGTTCACTTCTTCATTCAAAAGAAATATGTCAACTGAAGTTCAGAAGCTACAGTCAACAAGAAAATGTTTGCAAACTTTTAAAACTGAAACTTCTTGATAAGTTCTCTAATTGTATTGGTATATTTGCTGGCTGTGAATTTGAAATTGCTGATTTCCTCGCATTATACTAAAAAGAAGGGAAAAGATGCTAGCAGTGAAAATCAGTCATCCTTCTGCACGTACTTTAAAAATATACTAGCTTTGCAAATTAGCTTTCTTTAAACATATGACTTTCAAATCACCTTTTGAAGAACATTAAAATCAATTAAAAAATGAGTAAATTCTCATTTGAAAGAAGAAATCAATCAGCTGTCATTTTTGATTGATTATTCTAGAATAGAGTGGTGTTTAATCTGTTAATTTATTGCACATTATTCTACAACTATAAAAACACCACGTGAGTAAGGTATGACATGTTTCAGAGTAAATGGACAGAAAATTTAGTTTCCCTTTTGAAGTCTTGTGATCAAGCATGTGATCATCTGCTCTTCATTTGGTAGGTCATTCCTGTTAGGTATAGAAGTAAATTACTTTCTAATAAAGGTCAGATTTTTAAGTAATAAGAGCTACAAAATTTCATATGTTAAAAAGAATGTATGGTACATAGAAGTAAGGTTGTGTTTTATGGGTTTTGCCAATGGGGGTTTCGCATGAAAGGTAAACCAGGCTTAGCTAATATTAAAACACAGTGTAAAATACACATTGATAATCTCTTTACATCACACAGAATAGGGATACATATAACACTCAGAATTTTATCTGGACTGGAGAAAATACACAGTCCTCTGTATTCAGTAGTTTATAGCATGCCATGAACATAAATGAGGATTTTTAGTAAGAATCAGATGACAGTGTCTTGGTCAAAATGCTCACTAAAATCTTGGAGGAAAAGAAAAAAACTAACTAGATCAGTATTAAATACATCTGATTTCTCTACCACAAATACAGTCAAAAATCAGAGTACAGTAGAATAACGACATCCCTAGTATTCAAAATAATGTTACACTAAGAGATATATTATCACCTACACATTATGTAAGTGATGGTGATATCTACGTGATAAAGATCTTAGAGACAAATTGCATTTATCATGCACTTTAGATCATCTCACCTGAATTCTCTCTACTAATTGATTGCCACTAGAACTACTTTTACAACTTCTAGACGCAAAGAGGTGAAGTCAGACAATGACCATATTTAGCCAGACTTGCATAGGGTTAGCAGAGAACACTTGCCCCTTGCTGGGCAGCTGGCTTGGCATAGCTGGGGGAGAGGAAAAATAAGGTTGTCTGTTTACATCCAGCCTATAAAGTAAGTTAAAACAGATCAGAGACCCCGTTTGCAGTCACAAACAATGCAGTGAAGAGGGGATGCATTACAGCTAGGGCCAGTGTTAACTAGATGTTAGCATGCAGTCATGTAAAAGTAGAAGTACACTCATTATTATAGAAATACTAAGTATTATGTAAAAAAGAGTACAGCCAAGACACACAAAGAAGCATAGGAAAATAAAATTCATCTCTTAGCTGAAGGGGACCGTGGGAGTTGCATTTTAAAATGAAAGCAGAAATGAGAGTGGTGTATTTGTGAAAAAGGCCTTGAACAACCTGATCTAAAAATGAAGTTGGTCTTGCTTTGAGACACCCAGAAATCTCTCCTAACATAAAATAGAATGATGCTCTGGAAGTAACAAGTAACAGTATTTTCCTTAGATTCCAGTAAGAATCCCTTTTCTTGGGAATCTCTTCTGTTTTCAATTCTTCCAGATTTGAGGAATGTAATATTTCAGGTTTGATTTACTACTACTATTCTTTATGTCATAAAATAATAATAATAATTATTATTATTATTAACAATTATAATGATGTTCGTTTGATGATCCTTCTGGGTCCCTTGCAACTTCACATATTGTATGATAATAATAATAATAATGACACCAGTAACAACAACAATAATAATAAATGCTGCATAATATAGGAGGGAAGTCCTGAGAATCTGGTGGGGGGAGGAATTGAGAAAAATGAAAATATTCATGCTTCTACTAACCTCAGTGCTCCTTTTCCCTGGCAGGACTCCAAAACCTTTCTCATTTATGCAGTCTTGGGTAAAAAGGAAGCTGCCAGTTGGTGATTAAAATCTCCCTTGGCTGTTGTCTTGCCTGGCAGACTATCTTTTTTTAATTTTTTTTTCTTACTGGTTATTTAATACACTTTACTCTGCAATTAGTCTACAGGGGCTTGCTAAAGGCAGACACTCCTCTACCTGGCTTTGGTTATATGCAGTTACATAAGCAGTGCAAGATTACAGAGTTATCCAGAAAAGTTTGCTGGGAATTTATACATAGGAACTTCTACTGAAGCTTTGATTCTAAAGATTTCTTTTCAGATATAGGCAGTGCTGCTAGAACTAAGGAGAATCATTATAACAAAAATTCATTGATCTAATTATTATAAAAATATTAATCATTTTGCTCAACACAGGAGTGGAAAAAAAAATTTAAAAATTTGCTACCAAAAGATGGTAGCATTGGTGTGCCATTGCAGATTGGTTGAGAGAGTTTTTATAATGCTGTACCTGTCTTCAGATGTTCTCATCTCTTTTAGGAAATTCATGACAGCAGCAAATTACTTGTCTGTACAATCCTTAGCAGTTATGGCTACTAGTAGCACAGGTAGAGAGACACTTGCTGGTTTCACCTTTTGTCATATCCCCAAACACTTTCAATTCCAATGGTAGAGTTTGAATTATTCCTACTTAGGAAAGCCAGACATTTTGTAGAAATTTTGATTTTCATATAAGCTAAAAGAAAGTATAAATTAGCCAGAGCAAAACAGTTTACTTTCCATAGTTTTAGCAGATGAGTGAAGGGTTAAAATCAGAGTCTAGCTATGGCCATATATGATTCTAACAAGATTTAGGCTACAAGAAAGATATCTCCTGTTAGTAGTGCCTTCTACAGATCCAGGTGCTGTGTCCTTTCTAAGTCTACAGCTCATTTTGGCTTTGAGTCCTATGTGTGTCTTGCCTCTTAGAATATGTGTCAAAAGCGTGAAAAAGGATGGTGCACAATTCAGAAAAATTATTTAATTAATTTTGACACATTTAGTGATATTGTGGTGCAGGACTACCTGACCAAGTGCAAGAATAATTGATAAAAATTGCTATATTCCCTAAAAGTTTTACAAACTGTAATAAAAAGCTATGCTGTAAATCCAAAATGACCTGTAAAACTCAGGGGAAAAGTGAATATGATCTCTTCCCAGTTATTGTAGCAGAGACAATATAATTTTTGAACTTCATGACAGCTCTATTGCTTTTTGTGCCATGATTTGGCAGTGTGTTATGGGTACTTTCATCCAGAAATGCTCTTTTATCCAAGACTGCAAAGTCAAGACTTTTCTTGTCATCCTTTTATGACATTGTAACTTGAAAAAGATCCAGCACTAAATACAACGGAGAAAATGAACCAGAAATCAGCACTATCTGAAGTGCATTTAATTCTGAGTGACTGAGTAACAAATTAGTCATTATGGTAAGGGCAACACTTTTGTATATATTTGTTTTTCATGAAAATAATTACAAGTAAACAGTATTTTACACTTTTGAAAGGAAGATTGTATATTAAGAAATTAATTTATTTGAAAGACATTTCTTAGATTACAGAAATAGATTAAGTGTATAAAACTACAAAGAGAAGGAAGAGAGTAAAGGTTTCTGTAGTATTTTGTTTGGGATTCATCACACCTGAAATAGAGACAGATAGATATGGAACATCAAGGTCTAGCTACTATTGACTGCTTTTAAAGATAGTGGAGGGAAATAGTGGTTTCAGAAAGCATGTAATCTCTGTCAGATACCTCTCTAATGAGGGGCCTATTGCTTTCTACTGAGTACACAGCATAAGATAAATAACCTGGATTTATATATCTATGTCATGGTTACTTATGACAGATGAATTCACCTATATCACTTAAGTCCATGCATAATACAAACATGAAGCGGGAACTCAGCTTCTACCCCAAGGAAGCTGCAACTCAAAAAATTAAATAAAAGATGACAGAAGGATAAAAAACAAACAAACCACACACCCCACCAAAACCACAAACAAACAAAACCTTACAAAAATCCCCCCACAAATGAAAAACCCCAACCACAAAGTCTCCCCAAATAACCAACTAAACAAAAAATACCATCAAATAGTAGGATCATCCCTGGTCATTGTCATCCCACAGTAAGCATAGAACAGCTTCACAGATGCCTTATGTAATTCTAAATGAAGAGCTTTCCAGGAAGTTAGTGGCGTAGGTTTGCAGGTGATTTAAAGTATCAAAGCAAGTATTAAGAGAGATTATCTGAACATTTAACAAATTAATTCAGACATGTGGCTGCATAAAAATGGTCATGACTCAGAACTAATAAGCAGAAAGATTATAGATAAGTCAAATATAAGCATCTGTATAGAAGTTCAGATCAAAGACAGCATTCAGTTTCTGGACCTGAAATGTTTTGATAGCTCAAATAGAGCAGAAGGGAGGTCTGGAAGGAAAGAACAAGACCTTTCTTCCAGGAACATTGAACCTGAACTGCTGGTGAGGTTGCCATGAGAAGATTCCAAAATTTTACACCCAGAACTTACAGAATTATCCAAGATCAACATTTCAATGAAAACCCTTATCAAGATCACAGTTACGCACAGTAGTACTCAGTAGTTACTCAAAGAAATTATTATAGTAAAATTTAGTTATTGATGTTTTCATACTTGGTTAGAGTTAGAAATGTTAAGTACACAATTAAACTTTACATTAGATGGTAGGTTATTTATGAAATCTTCCTTAAAACTTTTTGGCTTTATTAAGCTGAGGAAAAAAAAAGCCAGATAATAAACAAGATGTATGTTTTAGTTATCAACATACTTGTATAGAAAAAATAATTTAAGTTCTAAAGTATTACTATATTGACCTTATTCAGTCATGGTAAATATTACTCTTTCAAAATGTGAATTGCTTCCATAGGACTCCTGGAAGAGTAATGTGAAGAACAGCGACAAAATTGGGCTGTTATGTGAAGACGCTGCCTTAATCAAATTCCAAGTAAAAATACAAGTTTCATTATACACATTTTCACAGAGAGGAAAGAAGCTGTAGTCTATCCAATCAATATGAAAGTGTACCCACAAAAAGTAAGCCTGGTAAAATAAGTTAATTCACATTTATGGTAAGTGCTTTGTATGTTTTGTTTAGAAAGTGTACTATGCAGAACAATTAACTTAAAAGGATCAAGTACGTGTGGGAAGGGAGATTAGCAGAGGAGACTGCAACTAAGGAAATGTTTTGCAGATGTACTGCATTTAAATTAATAAAATCTCATTAGGTTTTATGTTTGCCAATAACGGCTGGAAAAGTTACCATACATTGTAGGAACAATTACCCAAATCTTCACTGTCTCATTAGGTTTGTCATACTGTTTTCATTATAATACATTAGAACTTGCAAGTGAGCCTTCAGTAATGACATATTGTTCCAATTCTCCTTTCAGCAGGCTTTAAGATATTTTAGTATTTGTGTTATAAGCCAGCAGGTGTCTTCATTTTGGTTTTTTTTCTGAATCGGTTTTACACACAGACCTCCAGACACAGAGTGGAATGTAAAAGGGCTTTCAACAACCACATAAAAATGAGTCTGATTAGAGTAGAGCAATAGACACTATTTTTATGTTTTTATGATAATTCAAGGTACTAAAAATGTGCATCTTTAGAGTATACATCTATTCCTCTAAGTCCTGTTAGTGAAAGCTATATTAATGTAGATAAACCATGTGATACATAAAGTTTGCAAATCTGCATAACAAATGGAAGGCATAAAGCTGATTTGAATATCTAAAGCATTATAAACTTCAATGAGAACAACCAACACTGTTTGAGCTTGCAAGGCACTTGCATTCAAATGAGTCAGATTTAAAAATGATATGGTTTTTACAAGAGTTTGAAGCTTTCTGCTTCATGTCTTAAGAAGCTCGAGGTTAAATAAATATTGGATTTAAGTGAGGAGGGGAAGAGGTTTAGAAACAAATTGAAAAAGAAATCAATTATGTTTATAAATATTTGATATAAATATCACATGATCTTCAAAAAATGTGATTATTTTTTGTGCTGTCTGTGAGAAAGTAAAACTCCAATAAATAAGTTCTCTTAGATCTCCAGTGTTAGTGTTGTTCCTTTTAGCTACATAATGAAGTAAAATGTTAAATAACACATTAAGAAAGATTCTTGGACATCCTGACAACCTGACAAAGATATTATACTTACACCATTGTAATAGCTGGATTTTCAACTGCTTCAGAATTGGCAAAATCTGAAAGCAGAATTAGACAAATCAGTGAAAAGTGAAGCAGAAGGAAAAATATAACAGTCTACAGCTGGTACTGAGGGACGTTTACCATCTTGTCCAGTCCTGTCTCTCTCATGGAAGAATGTGAGGAAAAGAAACAAGTAACATATGCTTATTATAATTTTTAAATAAACAAGTCTAACAATTATTTTTAACTAGATATAGGGTTAGTTGTCTAAAATAAAACAGGTTATTAAAAGTACCACAATTAAAATTGAGTTCTTGTCCTGATTTGATAAATAATAAATGATTTCCAAAAATTCCTATACAGTGTATTAAATCATAGCTATCTCTGTGCATAAAAAAAGCAGTTGTATTCAGGGCAGGAAATTAACAGGGACTACAAAATGGTCTCTCATCCACTGCTTATTTTGCCTTTACCACAGCCTCACTACAGCTGCTGTCACCATAGAGCAAAATGACAGCTATAGTTGTGATAAAAATTGTTAATATTAATTGCTTGAAACAGTAAAGTTTCATCAGCTTTCCATTAACATGAAACAGCATGAGATTCCTCCCAACAAGCATCAGGCACAGTGTAAACATCTCTAATGAACCACCTATTACAGACAGAAATATGTATATAGGAAAATTAAACGAACCAATCTCTAGTAGTACATACTTCTCCTCTAGAGAGAAATTACAGTGAGTGTCTGTGGATTCTATCCACAGTAATGGATTAATATAGTCAGGTCATGCACTCATGACCAGTGCCGGGTCTTTCACTTGGGTCGCAACAACCCTGTGCAGCACTATAAGCTCAGGAAACAGTGTCTGTAAAGCTGCCCAGCAGAGAAGGACCTGGAGATGCTGGTCAACACTAGGAATGAGCCAATGGCACCCTGACTTGTATCAAAGATAATGTGGCCAGCAGGACTAGGGCAGTGATTCTCCCTCTTTATTCAGCACTGGTGAGGCCACACCTTGAATGCTCTGTCCAGTTTTGGGCCCCTCACTACAAGAAAGACATTGAGGTGCTGGAGTGTGTCCAGAGAAGGGCAATGAAGATGGTTAAGGATCTGGAACATAGGTATTAGGAGGAGAGGCTGAGGGACCTGGGGTTGTTTAGCCTGGAGAAAAGGAAGCTAAGGGGGGGACCTTATCGCTCTCTACAACTACCTGAAAGAAGGATGTAGCCATAATTTGTGTCAGGGGACGTTTAGATTGTCTATTAGGGAAAACTTCTTTACTGAAAGAGTTGTCAAGCATTGGCATAGGCTTCCCAGGGAAGTGGTTTAGCCCCCATCCCTAGAGGTACTTAAGAGATGTGCAGATGTGGTACTTAGGGATATGGTTTAGCTGTGGAGTTGGCAGTATTAGGTCAATGTTTGAACTTAATGATCTTGAAGGTCTTTTCCAATCTAAAAGATTCTATGATTCTATGAAACCGTCAGGGCTGGGGGGCACAAGGGAGAAGGCTAGAGGGGAAGCAGGAAAAAACTTCACCAACCCTTAAGAAAATGAGAAAACCTGCAAAAAGTTCTTAAGAAAATTTAAGGAATATAGAAAATATAAATCAGAGCAGTTTTTGTGGAGACCAAAATATAAAATATCCTGCAAAGCCTTAAGAACGTTAAAGAAAAATCTCACAGAGTTTCAGAAATCTATTATCTTCACAGAATACTGTTTATTTGTTTTGCATTAAATATGCACCTTGTCTTGTATTTATTAAATGGACCTGAAAGTTTAAGAAAAGGCATACAAGAATATTGAATTATAGTACTGGCATGACAAAGATGAACAAAAATCATTCTGATTTCAAACAGATACTTTAATTGGACCTTTCCTTGACACAGGTAAAGAATAGCTTTTCCCAGAGGACTCAGTTGGAGCTCTTCAGTGCTACTCTGGAGACATAGTGTCATGGACTTCATAACAACTTTACACCTGGACAGCTTGCTCTCCTACCCCATATTACTCCATTTTATCTTCTGCCTGATGGTCACCCCTGCTGTTACTTATTACTGTACTGATACCCTTGGGTCTGCTCTTTTTAAGATACAGGTTTTCTTAATTAATGTATTTCTTGCTGTTCTATTTTTTTCACTTTTAATTTGTCCGTGAACTTTAATTAAGCTCCTTCATCACGACTCACAGGTTTGGCAAGCCTCACATATATATATCTGCTCACCCAGCAAGATGACCCAAGTTTGCTAACTCCATAAAAAATTCTATTACTTCCATTCATGTCTCGCATAAGAGAGTTAAGAACAATAAAAATGGGATAAATAGATTGATTTAGATTTATTCTTTTCTGTGTGGAAAGGTAATTATCTTTTTTTTGACTGAGAAAATGTACTGTGTATAAACAAAAATCAGATGAAACTAGTTTCTGCATATTCAAATATTTGTTTAACACTTATTCTGAATCAAAAAGTCTAATTCTTCCATGGAAGTGTTAGTCAACAGTAGAGCACCCCCCTTCACATGTACCTACTTCACCCTTCTTTGAAATTTTCGTTTTCACATACCTATCCATAGTATATTTACTTACACACAAATCAAAGCTATTAAATGTGTCAGAAACACTGTGCTGTGCTAAAAAAGAGAGTGAAACTAGTTGGTCCTATAGATATCTACTTGGATTTTCCAGGATCCTAAGGATTTCTATTTTACCTGATGAACTAATTACTGTCTTATTAAAAAATTTACCTATGAACTTTCAGCATGAACTTTATTTTCTCATCTCATTTGCTTCTAGAAGTACAAAACTTCTAGAAGATTCTTGGGTAGTATTCTAATTTATGCTAATAATGACAGTTAGTGCTATGCATTAAGCTAGTCTATCTATTGACCTTGAGAGAACTGCATGCTAGATTATCTTCTATCTAGTGATAACTAATTTTCTTTTTTTCCTCCATATAATCTTTTATGAAATCTCCTATCTCCCTAAGAGGTTATAAAAACTAACAAAGCAATCCAAATCTTGATTAGAGTAGACCAAATTTTTGGACACTTTGTCCCTGGTTTCTCAGTAAAAACCTGTAATTTTAGTGTTGTGTCCAGAAGGATGGAGCTTCACCTGGTTTTCAGTTGGAATAAGAATGACTTGAAGGATTATTCTGAGCCAAGAATACACAGCAACTCAACTCACATGAGTTCTCTCTTCTCTTCTGGAGAAAACATGGCAGGCTGGATAGAAGTGGCCCTTACTAGGTACCTGATTTATTAAATAATATTTGGTCCTGTTTAGTCTCTCTGTGAATGATGCCCAGTCTTTTAGAATGTAGCATGATCCCTCTCTAATTCACAGAACACAACTACTTCGCCCTTAGCCATCAACTGGTTTAGTTCAAGGGGCTTGTGCTGAAGTGGTGAGAGAGCAGTGCTCAAGACAGTCAATAATCAAACAATTGTTTGATTGAATTCTATGATAAAACACCAATGCATCCACTAAAAATCCCACAGAAATGACATTAAGAAGTTATAACTTAATGTTTCAAATTCAAACACTCAAAAGCTAGGAATCATCCAAATTAGGGCTAATCGAGCTATCTGAAATCCACCTCATGAGTTTATTCAATAGGAGAAGCTTCTATTGGCATAGTTGCAATGAAAGATTATACCATAATGCATATACTCTGTGTGTCAGATTAAAGTTGCAGCAGCCAACTAAATTCTTTTATGCTTTACTTACATCTACAGATTACTTAAAATTGCAATCCTGTTTTTGACCTTCGAACGTAGACTTTCTTGGGATGAAATTGTAATTGATGCAGAATGTATTTGTATAAGTTACACCTACACTGCATACATGCACAATTACATTTTGCAAGTGTTAAGGGAACATTTATCATTGATTAAGTGGAGCTACTTGAGCAAGAGCTTTAACCTAACTAGACTGCCAATCTGGACTATCAGCAAGACACCCTAAAAATTAAGAGCCCCATTTTTGAGATGTACGTTGTGTTGTCTTAGTCACGTATTCGGTTTTAAGAGAAGGAGCTGAAATGCAACTTCTTTATTCCTCTGTCAATACACTTTTTTAAATTGTGTAAATACTTTGACATTTACCTTATAACAGTGCCAGAAACTAATCCTAACCTCTTGACCTTTGAAATGTATGATAAGCGACCACAACCAAAGATATAATAAAAACAAGAAGGGCAGGAAATTTCAAATAACACAAGAAGGAATTTTTTTTTAAGTGCTAGAGGTTTTTTTCTGATCTAGTTATATGATTTGGCACACCTTATTTTTCTAAATTATACTAATGAAATGAAAAACAAACAAAAAAACCCAATGAAGTATAACTAGGAACTAGTAACTAGACTACCCATGTAAAATCACATACTAATAGATTGTCCCCCAATACAACAATAAAACAACAGTAACAATAACACCTGCATCATTTCATGTAAGCTTTGGGTTTCTTTCCATCATACTGAAATACTTATAATTGTACTGAGGAGAAATTCTAGTTACTTGCTTAGAGCTTTAGAAAAGCTGAAACTAACAGTTATCACTCTTTTTTTCATTTACTTCTTTGTAAATCATGAATTATTCCATTGAGTTTATTCTTTAGCAATTAGTTGATGAGGCTAAATACAGTAGTAAACAGTGAAAGCTAATGAAAATTGAGTTAACCCATCTTCCTTATACGTATTTTTAAATCACTCTATTTAAATGTACAGTATTATCTCCGTATAAAAACCTTAATAATATACCAGTTCAATCTTCAACTGTAGCCTAAAAAATATTATAGACAGAATAAATAGAAAAGGCCACCCAGAGGTAGGGTACACTGGGATCAAAGGTTTTTAGATTTCAGAGTTTCTGGATCATAAATTCATGCTACTGAAGGAATGAAGACAATTTCTTAGTTTCAGAACATCATCCAGGTCTTGTGAAAGCTACCAAGAAACAGTCGATACCTTGCATCTTGAAAACCTTACACTTTTAAGAATAGATCTTGTAAACTTCTGGAGTTTCTTAGTCCTTGGTTTATGCAGAGAACTCTAGGTTAGAGTATTTGCATCAGCCTTACATTCTCACATTCATTACTAGTTTTCATGCATCACTAGCGAAGCATAAGAAAAAATTCTCAAAAATCTGGATACAATCTCTAAGACTGAAAAAGTGCTGAATTTATAACATTGCTAATGGCTTGCAGTGAGTTACAAGCTTTGGAGTCTATGCAAAAGAAGTATAACATAACTCATTATGGCTTCTGGTACTAATAACTTATGAGACACTCATATGTATGATACAAGCTCCAAAAGTTACTGTAGTCTATATCATCTCTCCATTATAACTAGAGACATATGAAACAGGCAAAATTCAGTCCAAACCCCCAATGTTCCATCGTGAAACTGAGAAGACCAGCACATTTATTGATTCTGCTGCTTTTTTTTTAATTTTCATTTATTATTCCTGCTTTCCTTTAAGTTCTGTATTCTTCTAATAATTTTATTCTTATTTTTCATTTTCCTTATTTATTTTTTAGTTGTTGTAAACAACAATTAGACAGAATCTCATGACTGTTTATAGTAATCACATTAGTCAGACAGAATCTTGGACATCCTACTTCCACCAGTAAAATTTATTAATTCACTCCAAGGGCAAGGTTGATAAAACAGACTAAAAACTCTACTCACAAAGAGAGAGACCAAGCTTTTAAACTTAGTCCTGTGCCAGAATGAGCCTGGGAAGAGACAGTAACAATTCTTTTTTTGCTTTGCCTTTGCTGTAGGGGTAAGTCATTTTACTGCTGCCTTTTATAATACATGGCTTATCTTCCCCCTTGTGAGTTGTCCTGTTTGGCATATTACAGAAGGCAGAATTAAGGTTCTGTATATGTCTTATGCATGTCCTTTCAATACCCCCTAGAATTACTCACCCCAGGGGAAGATATAACATTTGCCACTCCTTGTTCTTCGCCATGTTTTAAGGTTCATTATGCTGGCACTGAAGGACAGAGAGTACACAGTTCATTCATCCCTGTAGTTTCAATTAAGGTCAGTCACAGTTTCACCTGTAACATAACAATTACAAGACAGAAAACAAATCATGACAATGCAATTCAGGGTGTTTTAACAACACACTAAAAGACAAAGATCCTAAAACAAATTCATAATAGATGAACAGTATTTGGAGGCAGAGATCAGAAATATAAATTATGTTGAAATAAAGTACTGTGAGGTAACCTCATGACAATTTTCTGCTACAGCACTGACAGGGTTTTATAGAAGATGGTTTGTCAAGATATAGAAGAACACAACTAGATGTTTGTATACAGCAGTCTGGTTTACAGGATAAAAAGACAATTCTTCTGCTAAAAATATAATTGGGATGCAAAAAAACTCTCAGCCACAAGCATTCTTCTGTGCAGATAACTGAGAAAGATGCTTCGCAGTGGGCTGCTTATGGCTGCAAAGATCCACACTAGCTAAGAATATGTCCATGTAATTCTAAGGAGAGAAAGATAAAGACAAAGAAAATGGAAATACAATGCATCCCTTTTCTCTGCATCTGTGTAAGACTTAGGCATAATGTGTCCAAACACTCAGCTGGAACTATTTTGAGAATAGAGATGTACCCATCAAATGTGAGGAGGACAGACTTGCTGAACGTTTCAGTCTCTGTATACGAGTTTTTTGTTCCAACGATTGGTTGTCGTTCTGGGTCATTGCTGATAATGATCCCACTAGAAGGGAGTAAAAGATTTACCCTAGATTAGGCAGTGCCTATGTCATTATGAATTCTGCTCTCAGATTCATGCAGGTGGCATGAAAGTTTACAGGCAACACATACTCATATCTAAACAAAGGATCGGTTTTGTGTGGTATTTTACCAGAATTTTAAAAGTAACATCATATCATATAATGCATATCATACAATGCATATAATGCACGTCATATAAAGAACATTTTGGGGAAATGTTTACAATTTTCAAAAGATACTGAAATAGCTAACCTAATTGAATCTGTGTTGCCTGTAAAATGTTGGTTCAAATACCATAAAACATTACTGTTGACTTATCTAGAACAGGCTTGCTCTGTTTTTTACAGTTTCATAACATACAGTAACATCAACTGTAATTTGAATTTTTTTGTTCAAACAAGTGTAAAGAAGCAACAATCTTTATAGGCAAGTGGCCTGCTGGTGATTCATCAATACCTTATTTTCTCTAATCTGAAAAAAAGTTATAGCAGCAATAAACCTTGGAAGACTGCAAAAGCTTCCCATCACTGTCATCTTTGTCACTCTTGTATCGAGACTTGCCTGTCATGTCTTGCCCTGTTCTTGATTGTAGGGCCCAGAGCCATACAGAGACTAGCTATGTATTTTGCATTCCCGGTGTCACTGGGTAAAATACATAAACATTATTGGAACTACAATAGGATTTTCAGACCAAGACCAAGGTTTCTGATCCTTCCAGCATAATGTCCTCCTCACTAAGCCAGAAAGCTTGCTTACTGTAACTCCTTGCTGTTGGTAGATTGAATATTCACTTCTTAGCTACACAACTGGTAAAAGAAAAGCAGAGAATGCAGAGAAATTGAGAAAGTTCCTTGCATTTAATTCAACTAACCTCTGCTTCCAACCTGTCAGTCAACATACTACTTTTGCAGAGTTCCAATTTGAACTTAAATCTGCGCTGATTAGGAAAAGACTGCACTTGTTTGTCTCTTTAGTTGCATTTTAGAGTGATTTTAACACTACTGCAAAGCTAAAAGCTGGGGTATATAATTTCTATGTGTGAATTTCTCTAATGTAGCTTTAGACATCTAAAGGAGACACATCTGCCCCTAAGTTAGTCTAAACTGATTTTATAGACAGACAACAGAAACAGGCATTTCTTGGGTCAATTGAGCTGACATATTTTTGATGTTTACATTGGTTCAAGATAAATCATTCCTTAGCAGTGTATGTTCCTCTTCACTGACTACAAAAGGAAGACAACATAAATAGCTGAGATGTTGGTGCCTAGAGGTCAAACTTCCACCTTTAGTGGATAAAACCTACTCAAGAGATCTTGGAGTAGATGAACCATTGCCCGCTTTCAGAAGTATGACTTAGCTGCCAAAGTTTTTGGTTTCAGTCCCAGTCTCAGACTAATAAAAAAAATATGGACACTTGCTTCTTTTTTATTTGGTCTTATTTTAGGAGCTTTTTTATTAGCTTTCATGCACTCAGGAAGAAGGATTTTCTCATTTATATTTATAGCATTCACTTTAAAAACCTCTATTTTCTTTTAAATTGGAATATTTGGGTAGTTCTTAAAGAGCAAATAGTAATGATAAGCACTAATCACTTACTGACTATACAAAACTAGTTGTGATACCAGTGTCTGTATTGTCTATGTCCACGTTTAGTCAGAAGAATTAAATTCCAGAAGTTTTAAAAAGGAATATAGTGAATCATTTCCAACACTCAGATGCATGGTTAAATTACCTAGAGGAAAAATGGCTCAGTATTCTACTATTAAATGGAGGTTTCCACTTCTGCAGACTACATTTTGGGTTTAATTTTGTCTTTCTCTTCCCCGTGTATCAACTTGTGCTTCTTTCTTTTTTGGCCAACTTTTTCCGCTCTTTTCAAAAGGAAAGTAAAACCAGAACTATCTGGGTTACAAGGCATGATCTGTATGAGCTTATCTCTAGTAATACCTTTCTGTTCTGAACAGGTCCTATGCAGTTGAACATACTAAGTCACATTTTGTTCAGACTTCTTTTAAATTTCAGGTTCAGTGCTCTAATTTTGATGCTAGATTTATGTGAACATTATCTAATGTTCGTTTTCTTACTAACCATAAAAGCTAAATGCATAAATGTGTCGAACAAAGTACTAATCTCTGCAAATAAATTCCAGTTTTTTAGTCTCCTGGACACCTATATTTATGGTGTAGTTCTTTATGTAATCTGAGGGTTTTGCTTCATCTAGTAAAATAACAAGTCCTCTTATTGTTTTAAATTCTTTGAAATTTAAAATTACAGGCAACTCCTCTTAGAATTGCGTTGAATTGCACTCAAGAGTATAATGGTCTGATTTGATGTTCATACAGAGGTCATGCTACCCTCCACTGATCAATACCCAAAGCTTCAGAAAAGGAATAGTCTCTATACATATTTTTAGTCTCATCACTTTCCCCATGTATCCATGTTAAGGTTGAGTAACAGAGGCAGAAAGTAAAATCTTCTTTACTTAGATATTGGTAGATTCAAGTCAGTTTCAGTGGGGACAGAGGCTCCTGAGCACCTATGCACAGCTTTGACCATACATTCCTGTCTGCTGTACGATCTGTAAGTAACTTCAGGAAGTGAATAGAAGGCATAGCAGCTTGTTCTAAAGTGTATATGATCAAAACGTAGAGGAATCTGTTTTGTTAGTGTGTAAGATTTCCATGAGGAAGGACTTGCAAGGAAATCTTAATACCTTATATTGCCTCAAGAGAACCTATTTAGTTTTATGACAGAGAGTGCTGAAATATTTGTGTCTCATTGGTGCTCAGCTCTTTCCAACTTACAAAGACTTTGTACATCTTGGTGTCTAAAACAGCACTTCAAGAGAGACTGTGGTTTTTTCTTTTACATTCTTTGATATCAAATATGATTGCTCCCAGCAGTAGTTAGGAAGCACATGGGAGTAAAACACTTTATTACTGACTTCTTGTCCATACAGAAGTGACAGAAAAAAGAGAGGAGATAATAGAGAAATGGAAAGATGAAAATCTCAAAAGTTCAATTATCTAATTCAATTATGTGTTTTGATTTTTAAATTATTTTAGAATAAATGGGAAAATTAATAGATATAATTTTTAATTTGACATAGGAACATTTTTATAGGATATGTTCTTTGGCATGAAATTCTCAGAAACAGGTTCAAAGACGAAATTAATCTGATATAGTCTACATTAATCTGTTGAAATATATTGCTCTTTGAGAAATGACATTGTTTTAATAGTGTTACATGATTATCTGAACAAAACAAGGTAAGGATAAAATAATACAAAAATTATAAAATGATACAAAGTCTTTTCTTATGACCTAGAAGTAACACAATCTTATTACTGCCAGTTTCATTTGAAAAATTATGTACTTTCGGTTGCATTTATTTTCTGTCAGTATAAGATATGATTCAGTGATATCTGCCACAATTTACACTTATTAATCATATGTAGATTGCTTGCCAGTAAAAGTTCAATTCCATATTTGATGAACAGTGATTCTTTATAAATTCTTCAATAAGCAATATTACTTACAATTAAAATGGTTAATTCTAATAGAACTTTTGGTATTTCTCTTATTAAGAATTTTTCTACTGTGATCTGTGTTGTTATTTTCTCCTGCAATGAAGTATCTATGAAACATATAGGTCCATTCTGTGCATTTCAACCTTCAGGTAAACCTTCTGAAGTAATACACAGACTTGGTATCATTGTAGAATGGGTGAGGACATCAGAGCATCACATCAGCACATCACTGTGATAATTTATTTCTCTTGCAAGAAAAAAAAAGAACAGTCACTAGGATTTCTGTACATTTAATTGTCTATTTCCTCAAAATTTGGAATCTAGTATTAAAATCAAAACATAAGGAGCATTAGTTTTCTGAAATTGGTCATTTTACTGTTATGAATATTGAATTCATACTTTCTTTCTAAAGTTGGGGGAACACAACACCTGCAGATTCAAATCTGAAGTTCTGGCACCAGAACCATCTGGCACCATCTTGCAGGCTGCACTATACAAAACACAGCCTTTTCCTTCACCCCACATTCATGCAATTACTTTTCTCCTTTCTCCCTCCATGGTTAAGCTTCAAAACCCATATTCCTTTTGTACAGATACAACTTATGTTTATCCTCCATTCACCCACCACTAAGAGTGTTCTATTTAGGCTCCTGTTACTGCTGCTAGGGATGATAGCATTAGAGATGAAGGGATGGAGCTTTAGAAGCAGCAGAAACCATGTAGCACTGTGTCAGGTTGCAACAGGTGGAGAAGTGATGTGACTCTTCAGCCACTAACTGAAAAACTTCTCCTTGTCTTTGAAAAAAGAAATTCACTCACATGGGAGCTTATGACTGATTCACTTTTTCTTTGGACATTGCCACTCTAACTGTTATGATTGTGCCTCCCATCTTATGTGCATCATTAGTAAGTTTAGCACATTCAGCTCTTGTTAGCTTGAGTTCCAAATCTTGGATTAGAAAGTACTTTGTCGTTTACTCTCCTTTCCTGTTTTTTAGTCATCCACTAGGAACTGTGTGGCATTTCCTTCATATTAATTGTGTTTGTGATGTATGCTTCAAAAGCTTTTCCAATTTGCAGTGTTTCTCTTTATTGTATTTTCTGGGTGGCTGTTTTTGGCATGAGTAAACTGTTTTCCACATTTTCCCTTTATGTCTAAGGAGATAATCTGTCTGTCACTCTTCTACTCTGTAGCTTCACTTTCTCCCTTGTTTTCTAGGTACTTAAACCCTGTTGGGAGTTTCAGTACCCTCTCCCAAAGCTGCTGAGGTGATATCCTTTTCATTCTTTGAGGGGTTTTTCCTCTGTCTTGAATTCCTTAAAATTTTGAGTCAGGAAATAAACTGAATTACTTCAGCTTTATATAGGAGTATTGTTTCTCACTTCTTAGCTCTTCATATTTTAAAATGTATTGGATATATCTGTTTATTTTACCTTAAGGTACACAGGTCGTTATGCAAAAATGAGACACTGGATGGAAATACACATTCAAACATGCTCTCAGAAAGCTGTTGTGCTCCATCTAATCTCCTTAGGCCTTTGAATCTTTTAACATAAATTGGATCCTTGTTCAAGCTGACTTCTTTTAATAATTAACAAAATAAAAAGCAAATCTGTCCTACCTTATTCAGAGGTATATATCACCATTAAACTTATTTTTCTTGTTTTATTTTGAAGCCAAAACATTATGCTTAGTCAGAAGTGAAGAATTCATAAATTTAGTACATCAGAAAAAGGCTACAGTCTATTGAATTGGCTAAAGCTCACAGACTGGCTGAATTTATGTCTAAAGAAAAAATATTTTGTTTTACTTCCTTAAGTTCTGAAAACAGGTGAATCCTTTACCACAAGAAAAAAACATCTAAACCAAAGTTTAGATTCCCCAAATCCATTTCTATCCCTGGGATTCACTCTTTCCTCTTTTCTGTGTTTATTTTAATCTAGCATTGTAAATAAAACAAGCACCAAGTCAGTGGGAACTATAAGGCAGTCTGTAGAGAAACTAATCAGATGACTTCCAACAAACTGTAGATCATGCCTACTGAACCATAAATGTTGAAAGCAAATATAAACAAAAAATGAGAGAGGCCACTAAACAATTTGGAGTACCTAAATTTAATGGCAGATACAGCATGTGCCTGAATACAGCCCAATTACATTAAGAATGGTTTTGAAATGCTGCTTTTCATCATGTTTCTTCCATTCTTCAGAGTCTGTAGTGCTGACCAACATTAGCCACTATTAAAGAGTCTTCATGCATGTAAAATAATATGATTTCACAATGATTACATATTCACTCTACAGCTGGCTGAGTTTTTACATCTCCATTTGTCATTGACTATTGTGTCCAATTAAATGATTAGCTTTTAAAAACTGCTGCACATTATGAGAGTGAACTTGTGTTCCATTGCACTGAGTGATGCAGAAACAAACTCATTACAGCATGTAATTCACCCATATTAAATAACAAACAGATGGCTGCTGTAAATGAGAGCTGCTTTTTCTCTTCAAAAGTGCCAGGAAAAAGGTGTTTTTATTTATCTTTGTTTCCAGCTTCTTTCTGTTTTCTTGACAAGTGGGCAGCTGGTTGCTGAGGTTTTCAATTGGTGCAGAAGAATGAAAAGCCTGTTTCCATTAATTTCCCCATAAAATAAGTCTTTGAATCATTCCTGTTATAAATGCATGTGCAGTAGCAAGCTGCTGCTTGATTAATTCACTTATTATGAAGATTTCATCTTTTATAAGAGGGCCTGCAGGTAATTTATCTTGTTTAGTAAGATTAGAAAAATGTAATTATCTTGATACCTTTGGACCCCTCTCATTTTAATTGTGTTCCCATAAATTTCAAACATAAAGATGGGATTTTTTTTTTTGCACAAATGTTCCAACATGTGGTAGAAAAATGTGTTGTAAGATCTGCATAAAAACTTATCAAGTAAAATGCATTTAGATGATACTATTAAGGGAATGCATACAAATAAAACCAGTATACAGTTATGGAAGCATACACAAATACTTGCATTTCTGGTACCCTGGTCACAGGTTTTAACAGCAGGAGTTGGATGAGGAATGTTGTGATTTAAGTTCTTTATTTTTCCTTTTTTTTTTAATTAATAGTGCATTTCACCAGGGAAATAAAAAATCTGTTCTGTTTTCTCTAATCAAGTAAAAATTATGTTAGTCTTCATGTACACCACAAATTCTAAAAAGAAAAAAAGAAGACATATGAGCTGAGGTGTATATATAACATCAGCTCCTCTGAATGTCTCCAGCAGCCCTTAGATGTTTTCTTCCTCCTCTCTCTCTTACCTTCCCTTTGAGTCAAAATTTGAAACAAGTCAAGATCCAAAAATCTTTTTCTTTAATATATTTTTTTTTCTTCTCAAGACAATAATTAGGGTATTTTTACTAGATTTCCATGTATTTATTTATTTATAGCAGGTTTTTTTCATTAATCTATTTAATTTTAGTTTGTGTGGTTCCAGAAGGACTATTTTCTTAATTTTGTTTTTGCTTAGTTTCTAGTAACCTCTTGATTCTTTTGCCCATCCAAAAAAAGTTGATTAACAATTTGGCATGTGTTTCCTTTTCATATTAATTTTAATTCAGAGTGGTTGTGGTGGTCAATTTGCATAAAATAGATTTATAGCAACACGGTAAATATGTAGCAACTGCATCATGGGTCAATTAGCTCAGTCATGTGTCCTGGTTTGGACAGGGGTAGAGCTAATTTTCTTCTTCTTAGTAGCTGGTACACTGCTGAGTTTTGGATTCAATAGGAGAATAACATTGATAACACACTGATGTTTCAGTTGTTGCTAAGTAGTGCTTAGCCTAAGCCAAAGACCTTTCAGTTCCCAGCCAGTGAGCAGGTACACAAGAAGCTGTGAGGAAGCACAGCCAGGACAGCTGACTGGAACTGGCCGAAGGGATATTCCATACCACAGGATGTCATGCCCAGTATATAAACAGGGGGAAGTTGGCTTGGAGTCACCAGCTGTGCCTTGGGAATAGGCTGAGTATTGGTCAGTGAGTGGTGAGCAACTGTATTGTGCATCACTTGTTTCTCTTGGGGTCTTTCCTTTCTCTCTCTGCCCCCCCTTTTCATTACAATTACTACTGTTATTATTATATTTACTTTATTTCAATTATTAAATTGTTCCTATATCAACCCAGAAGTTTTACTCTTTTCTTTTACAATTCTCTTCCCCATCCAACCTAAGTGGTAGGCAGGGGGAGAAATGAGCAAATGAGCAAGTGGCTCTGTGGTACTTAGTTGCCAATGGATCTATTAAAATTTCTTGAGTATCATAAGCCTTTTAACATTAAAATGAGACCAAATACCTTCTCAATGTGTTTAGTTAAGTATTTTCAGGACTCTGCATGCATATCTTCTCAGCTCTTGAGGGTCTCTAAAGCAGTTGTTTGAATGTCAGTGAACTGAGCATTGTAAGAGATGTTACTGACACCATATATAACAATGTGTAAGGAAAGACGTTTTGCAGAGTGAAAGTTCAGGCAGAAAAGGGACTCATAAGAATATGCAAACTGTACAAGGTTGAAACCATGAAACTGAGAAATGTGTACAGATGGTTGAAGCATTTCAAGTCAGGTGAGACTAGCAATTGTGACAAACCATGATCTGGGAGACCTGTGTCAGCAACAACACACACGAATGCTGAAAAGGCTGAGCAGCTCATTAGGGAAGATTGACGAATAACACTTAATGACCTTGTTACTGCTCTAAATCGCAGTTCTGCATCAGCACACTGAATCCTGCAGTGGTCTTGAGACTTTGTTCATGCCAGGTCCTATGAAAATTCATCCCAGGACATTATTCTTCAAATCTCAACTGAATTAAAAGTCTAAAGAGATATGCTCGGTTATAACAGATTTTATCACTACAAGTATATTTTTAATTTTTAAACAATCTCAATATTCATGTATGACAATATGTTTCATACTGATTATATGGGTAATATATAAGCATTGGGTTTGGATTGTCAAGGAGTCAAATTAAGGCAGAGATGTAATTTAAAAAATATATATTTCATGGTACAAAAGTCAGCTGTATTCTGTAAACAAGATGTAAGCCCACTGAGCGTGTAAAGAGGTCTTATCAGTCTAATCGAGAAGTTAGTTAGAAACTTATATTTCTCCAAATATTTTCCAGGTAAATTACCAACTGCAAGTGTGTGCTCTATATGTTTTATCAAAACATGATCCAAACTGCTGTAGAGCCTAGAAGCCTACAAACTATTTAGTCTGTCTGATATATAATTAATGGAATACCTGGTTTCTGGTAGTGTGTGGTTATAGTACTATCTAACTGACAATTACAGAAAGAATGAAGGTTTGCTTACAGTTAAAACGAATGTATTCTTTCTCATGTCTGAAGACAAAAGCCAGTTGATGCAATTATCTAATGGAGGACAGATAAAAAGCCTCGTGTGTAGGGTATATAAGATACTAGGACAACCAAGAAAATTTTATACTGACAAAAACTGGAATGCAACTGGTCCTTAAAATAAAAAGTAGCCTTCTGGAACACAGCAAGTCTCAATCTTATACAATATGTAGTCTGTGCTTCATGGTAAAAACTTGTCCTAACACCAAAAATTTACAGTCCATTCTCACTGGAGAGCCAAAAAATTAATGTTATCAAATCAACTTCAGATGAGGAGGATCAGAGAATTCCAAGCAGTATCTACCTCTATCCTGCATTCACTGCAGCTCTGGTTGCAATCAGCCTTTAGGATCAGCTCATGGCATAACTTCAGTATTAATGATTTCATTTGGAAGGCCTAAACACAGATTGTGTTCCCAGTAATACCGAGTAGCATAGCTTAGATAGCCAAAGAAACATACAGTAATACTGTCAGAAGAAAAAAGAAATATAATTGAATGGAATTTTATAAGAATATATGAATACAATTATTCTGTCCTATTCTGAATGATGAGGGCTGAATATAGACCTATGTTTTCTAATTTTGTATGGAGTTAAACCTGAAAGCTGGAATACGTTTAAGGTTTAGGCCTCCATTTCGTATGTTTAGAGCATAATCCAAACTCAACTCCATTTTCCGGAAATGCTACCATTTGGGTGACGTATCTATGACTTAGATCTGCATTATTTCAATAGATTGTGGAAGAAATGTGGAAAGTCAGCATTTCATAACTGAGAAGCTTCTTTAGATATTAGTCTGCAATCACTAATAGTATGAAAACAGTCTTCTCAAACTTTGCCCACAAAATGCTGCTTCAGTAATTCATTAACTTGTTTTAATGAAACAATATCTCATTGCTATTTGGGAAGAAACTAATCTCCTTTCCAAAGTGTTTGCATAATGTATTGAGAAAGAAGTGACTACAGAATCTGCTGATCATACTTTTGAGGATTCCACATAGGCTGGGTAAACTTTTATCTAACACTATTGAGAAAACTATATACACACAAAATTGCCTGCTCAGGCATTTACTATGGACTAAGAACAAAATATGTTTAGGTTGCAACTCGCAACTTGCAGCCACTGAAACCTTAAGTTTAACCAAAGAAAAGTAACACTCTCCCTATGCTCTCAATTATTGTCTGTCTTTGTCCAATCCAGAGATGTTGTATCAAGTGTGGGAAATACTCTAAGCACATCATAATCATCCTTCATGTAGTCTATTAGCAACAAGCAACCAGTGTATTATAACATATTATATGTATTTCATGCATTAACATATGCCTATACATACAACTCCTATGTGTGTGTCTGTGTACATATATGTATATAAACACTCCAAAGACCAATTACAATAACACCTTAAGAAGGAATCTTAAGTTTATAATTAATTTGATTTAAAATAAGAAAGAAAAAAAACCACAAAACCAACCAACCAACCAAAAAAAAACAACCCAAAAGAAAACACGAACCACAAGACTGGAAATAATTCAGCTCAGTACTAATCAGCAACTGTTTCCTCAACTTCTCCCAGCTCAAAAAACTGTTCCTGTAATGAGTATAGGGAAAAAATAGAATCTGTATCTAGCTACCTGGGGACTGTATATGGTAGTTTATATATACTGTTTGTTTCTGTTCATGGTTGCCTCTTCTGTATTATGTCTATAAGAAGAACCTACCCTTGACTCATCAGTGGTGACCGACACTTGGGCAGGTCTCCAGCTGGTTGTGTCAGAGGGCAGTGATCAAGGACTCAATGCCCCAGTGGACACTGGTGGCAAGTGGTGTTCCTCAGGTGTCCGTACTGAGTATAGTAATATCTATTTCATCAGTGACATAGACAGTGAGATCAAGTGCACTGACAGGAGATTTTCGGATGACATGAAGCTGTGTAGTAGGGTTGACATGACTGAAGGACAGGATGCCATCCAGAGTGACCTGGACAAGCTCAAGAAGTGGACCCATGGGACCCTCATGAGGTTCAAGAAGGCCAAATGAATGGTGTTGCACCTGGGTCAAGGTAACCCTTTTGACAGAAGCTTGGGGGGTGAAGGGATTGAGAGCAGCCCTGCTGAGAAGGACTGGGAGTACCAGTGAATGAGATATGAGGGACATGTGCATTCAAAGCCCAGAAATCCAACAGTACTGCATCCAGCTCTGGGATCCTCAGCACAGGAAAGACATGAACCTGATGGAGCAAATCTAGAGGAATGCATTCAACCCCTCAAACCTTGCAAAAATGTAGAATGATATCCACCTCTTATTCTGTGAAGAATTTTTTTTTTCAGAAGTCCTAAGCCATCTGTATTGTAAAGTGGATCTTGGCATAATTTTTTGTTAAGGAGTTAATTATATTTTACTGTCTATTGAAACTGTTCTCTGACAAAGTGAAATATTGTGAACTCACCTAGGATTTATTTTGGACAGAGATCGTTTAACAAGACCAGTACAGTTGTCTTCAAAATTTTAGAAGCTCACTCAGTTCTAAAGGAATTAATTCCCTCTCCCTTTTTTTAAAAAAAAGTATAATATCACTGCAATAAGAAAATCATAAGTTTATAATATATAGGCATAAAAAGTATTATTATCATTTATTAGAGAAAAGGCTGCATAAGATGACAGATATTGAATATTCAATTCTCTTTAGAAGATAATTTTCACAACTTCACTATTAGAATTAGAAGGAAAAATAATAGGAAAAGAAGAATTAGAAACATCTAATTCTACTAAAATTTTAATAAAACATGAGATACTTGATTTTCTTGCACTTAAGTGCTTTTAAGCTTACACTGATTTTACACCAAGAACAAATTTAATTAAGTTGACAGTTTTGTGTTTGACGAGCATTATGCCAAGTTATACCATGTTCATAGACTTTCCTTTTTCTATGTCTTACCAATTTCATTTTCTTTAAACATGGTAGGACTGTGCTGAACTACAGCAGGAATGAAGACAAACTTCTCATCAGATAGGCTCAATCCTGCAACTGCATTCATATGTGTAGGAAATCTGTTCCCTTGGAACTGTGCTGGGATGAGTGGAACTCACACAAAGCTGCAAGATAATTGCCCAAATTTTCTACCAAGACATTTATGAACATCCTGTATTTTCCCTCTCACCACAACATTTCTATGTGTCTGTTTGTTGAATTTGTCTATTTTTTTAGTGGCTTAAAAACTCACTAACTTTTTTCTTTTCAAGTGACCAGTAGCAAATTGCAATTTTTGGCTGAAAAAGAGTTGAGTCTTCAAACATGACTGAGCATCATTTTTCTTCAAAAGACCAGCTGTAAGGTCAAGAATGAAAGCACTGGTTAATATTTTTACAAATTAAGACCACATAATGTTCCCCAGTAGAGTCAATGTGCACTCCTCTAAAACTCTATGTAAAACACTTGTTCCTATCCAGTCAACCAAGACACTGTGCAGAATGACTGATAGAATCATCTGATCTGTTGTTTACCATTACAAGAAGATAAAATTCATCCTTCAAAACAAGAGAAATTTTATAAGCTTGATTTTAAATTGCACAGACCAACTTCTGTTTGGCTTACTGGAATGTACACTCCTGATAATTCTCATCTGCACTGTGGATGCAGGCATGAAAAGAAGTGGATGCATTTGTCTTGCTCATCATATCAATTTCATATGAACTGTATGTGAAAGAGAATGATTTAACTTTATTATTTCATTGCTGATTCCAACCAAAGCAAAGAATAGGTGTCTAGAAAAGGGAGAAGTTTCTAGTGTATATGGTGCTCTATTTTGCCACAGGTTGTCATACCACAGCATTGCTCTTGTCCTACTGAGCAGTGCAATACAGCAGGATGTTAACTTTTGGCTTAACACTTCATTACCCTCTGGGGATATATTTAACATTTTATTAAATTTCATAGGGGTGGTTTTATTCTCTAACTATTTACTCCTCCCTAGGGGTGACCACAACAACCAAATACCTTTAAAGGCACAAATGCAATACACTAGTAATTCAATGTGTTAGCTAAATGCACTATCTAAGGCATTCTTAACTCCTGTAAATCCATTAATGGCATCATGATTTTTGATATCTTAAAAAACTTAGCTGATGTACTTCAGGAAAAAACTGTCTGTCTCTAGGAATGAGACAAAGTTTCATAAATTGTGTAAAATAGCTAGAACAGTTGACCCAAGTAAACTTGAAAAGGCATGAAATTCCAAAGGGGAATATTGCTTCATGTTAGCAATATTTTTCTTGTCTCCAGGACTGAACTAAAAAGAATCATTACTGCCTTGCATACTTGCAAAGAGAGTGTGGACTCAAAAAATTATTTTCAGTTACACTTAACTGTTTCTGTAATTGTTTCTAATAAATACTAATGTAGTGCCTAAATTAGCCTTTGCAATGTATTAGCTTTCTCAGATTGGCTTATAGTGAACAATAAGGGAGACAATTAACAAAAAATCGAGAACAGAAATAGTTGTAAGTAGTCAGGAGAAATCTAAAGAAAGAGAAGTCTGAATACTCTTTAACTGTGAATCGGGCATTTAGGAAGCCTGCAAGCACTAATATATTTAACTATTAATTCATATGTAATTAAAGACAGAGCTATATTGGTGTGGCTTGGGGTATTGTGAGAGGTGTTTTGGTTTTCTTGTTTGCTTTGTTTGTTTTTTGTTTTTATTTTATTTAGAACCTTTTTAGCTAGGCATTACTTTTTTCCCATTTCTAACGCCACAACTAATTATGGGAAATGTCTTTAGATATACCTAGCAGACTAATATCTCATCACATGAACTACTGGGGTTTGTGTTTTTCGTTCTATTTTTTTATTTTTGGGGGGTTAGGTATGGTTAAAATGGTATTATTAACTTTATATTACACTACAGAACAGCATAAAATGTCTTAAAAATGGATGCCTGCCATGAATAATATACATGATATTTATCTACAGCTCTGTTTATGAATCAAATACATGGCACTACAGAAAAATTACTAAGCTTTCATTGTTCATCACTTCCTTTGTTTATGCTGCATCACAATGATGCAAAACTACTTCAGTTTTCCCCTCCTGATTTTCAAAATGAAACCGGTGAAGATCAGTAACATATCCTCTACTTGCACTTCAACTTCACTGACACTACAGACCATACCCATTATGGTATTTCAGGTCAATAATTCCCGAACTAAGAAGAATTAATAGGATTTATGACCCTCTTTTCAGCTGCATGTAGCACAACCAGTACTAATTACATTTTCATTAACCTCTGTGGCTAGCTCATGTTCTAATAATTTAGCCCTGTTATGGCTTAATCCAATGTTTTACATGTTCAATAAGGTGAACACACAAACAAAAGCTATATAAATAAATCCTCATGGCCAAATCATGGTTGCTCTAATGAAATACATGCAAAAGAGCTACTGCTTCTAGAATCTCCCAAGGTCTGGACCATGCATTGATCAGTTCTATCTTGGCTCTCAGAGTGAATGATTCCACAGTTAAAGAGGAATAAAGTTAAAGAGTTAAAATATTTGTATTTTTAATTTAGTGCTAATGTCTAACACTGTCAAATGTTAAATTATAATATATGTTCATTGAAATAAAATATACTGATTGCAAAAGGAAGACCAAGAGGTATTTTGAAGACAGTATTTTCCTATCTAATGAGACATAGGGGAAGAAATCTCCGGTTGCAATTGGGTTTGGTAAAACAGCAACTTCTCTTACTCTCACAGTATAGTATGGAGATACATCCAGATATATTCATGGAGATATATCCAGATTTAAACTGAAATTTAAGATACATCTTTAACTGAAGGATGGCAGTGCAGTTTGAACAAAAGTGAAGTTCATACAAATTCCCTTTCATCCTCCCAAAGTTTTATAAGTTTGAAATAAGTAATTTTATAACTGTTACAATTTCTAGGACATAAATCCTCATACCAGACTCATCTGCTTTTCTAGGATGCTAATTCTAGCATCCTAGAAAATGATGTCACATGAAATTATGTCACACCAAAGTAAAATTTCAGCTAACATAAACTTAAATCAGACCAATCTTCAGAGTCTCTTTTCTGCTTCTGTCTGAAATGCCAATTGAATCCAGTGTGAAAATGGGCTTAATGGAAGTGTAAACGCAATCTTTATATCATGTTGATTCTAGCTTTGAAGTTCCCCATTATTCTTGGAGTATATGTTACTTTCGGAATATCTGCTCCAATTTCCTCTTTTCTTCACTTTTCTTTGATTTTTTTTTTTGTTTGGTCATTCTCTAGATCTTTCAGTACCTGGGTTTTTCTAGACTGTGATTTCTATCTTTTTTGAACACTGACTGCATTCCTTAACCAGAATATAAACTTCTTTAGTGGAAGTTGAAAGAAAAGATTGCTGACATTACAAAAAAAAAAAAAATTAAAAAAAACCCAAACCACCATAAACAACCAATCAACAAATAAAGGAAAAAAACCCAAAGAGACACAAAAGTTCAACAAGAAAAATGGTCAATGGAATGAAATAACTATAAATACACAGACAACCTCAGTGCAGTAGTCCTTTATCCATAGAGCTATAGCAGCAAAATGATCTTCCGGTTACAAAACTTGATTATTAGTCAAAACAAGAACTATTTTTTTCTGTCACCTATTGTTATTAGAGAGATGCCCTATGAGCTACCATGTGTGAATAACACTCCTTAGTAGTCGCATACATGGTGACATGAACACATTTTTTCAACAACCCAGGCTTTTTTCTCATGTCATCTCAGAGTAACAATGCTAAAAATCATATTCTGTCAGACAGAACAGTGTGTTGGGCCAACATACTTCGATAAAGTTGGAACTGATCAGTTTCTGCAATGGAAAATTATTAACAATCAATAATGAAATAACTGGAGTATAACTGCTCTTTCATGGTTGTTTCCCCATTATTTGAAAATTTAAATCCTGAAGAGCTCATTTTTGTCTTCAGAGTTTTCTTCTTCATTCTGGTGTTCTAGATATGAGTATTATGGAGGCATAGAATGAGTAGGTGAGTAAATCATCTTATAGGCCATTCAAATAGTTCTGGTGGTAGCTGTATTTCGTGTAGAACATCTAGTTTCCTTTAGCGTGTTTTTCTCACAGTGATTTGTCAGTTTCCAGTTGATACTATTTGTTGCAGGTACATTAAAGGAGTACAATATTTCACCTGATTCCACGTATCAATTATATCATATATAAGGTTAGATCTCATAATGTCATCTGCCTAATCTAAACCACGAAAATACCTTAAGAGAAACTTCCATATACTATTCTGAGTCATATGTGAATATCCCCAATATCCTAGATATCCTAATCGTGATTGGAAGTTTTTTTTAATTTAGTGAAGTGAAATCTACTTCTCTCTTAGAAAACAACCTCATATGTTGCTATCTAAATTTAAGTGTTTATGCTTTGGGGCTACATCATGGCCTGAATTCATTCTCTAAAATTTGAATCTAAATAGTTACTCAGATAGATTTGTGCTTTTATATTTGCTTTAAGCCAGAACTTGCTGAAGACATAATACAGTTGAAACAGATCCTTTTTTAATTTATTTTTTTTTATAATATTTGAATCTGAAGAAATATCATTTCTTTCACTGTAGTCCTGTAGATAACGTGACTTCTTATTGGGTTAATCATAAATTGCAGTGTGAAAGCAGACAGATCTTACATACTCAGATAGCATAAGATAGTACCTTATTTCCATTATTATTTTAATACTTGGTTTGGGTTAGGTTTTTCTTGGGTTTTTTTATTATAGTTCTAAAAGTTTTGCAACAAAATGGTCAGTTTCTCAGCAGAAACCTTCCTTTTACCTGCTACATATTAAAGCAAGCACATTGCCAATTTCTTCCTTTTTTTTTCCTAGGGACAAACTGAAAAATATTTTACTTTCTCTTTATATGTAGTGTGTTCCTACTTCAGATTACTTATGCATGTGTTACTCTTTCGGTTTCTACTATTGAACTGTAATAGATGTTAGCAGCTTCACAATTTATCAGGTTTTTCAGTCTTGTACACAAACACAGTAATAGCTGTGAAAGATTCTAATGCTATGTGAATCTAATGCTATGTGAATCTAATGCTATGTGAAGTGTATTTCCATCCAATGGGAACTGTGCAGAATAAGAGAAAAATGCTAAATTCAAGAGCTCTGTCCCACTTACATTTTTCTAAATTACTTCATAAAATGCCTTATGCTAGTAGAACAGCTAAAAAACTTTTTACCATTATAAGATGTGGTCAAGTACTGTTGCTGTGGTTGCAAATGAAGCTATTCCTCATGTGATTACAGTAAGAAACTTTACAATTGAAATACATGAGAGAGACAAACACCCGTTTTGGATAGAGAGACATATTCTAGATGAGAATGCCTAAGCATTAGCTTTGAGTCCTTAGGCTTCTGAAACAACTCTAAATAAGAAATAAGTAATACGGACTGTTCTAAAGATTAACACTTTTCATAAGAAGACTCTTAGGACTGATAAGCCCAGAAATTACTTCAAATCTGTAGAAAAAATAAAGCACAAGCGGTAATAGTTTGCATGTACAAACCTTCAGTCAATTCCTGAACTGTCCACCATTTAGCAGAGAAGATAAACAATCCTCTGTGTATTCACTTCTTGTCTCTACTGAGATTACCAAACCCAGTGAAAACTGCCATCAACTGTTATGGAGTTGTTCATGTTTTGGTAAATTAGCATATGAATGCACACATTTAATAGCTGTTAAATGGCAATTACAGTATTAAAAGTCAACATTTCGTATAAATACTTAAAGTATTTTCAATCTCATATTTCTTGAAACTTGCAAGTTTTTAATTTAGCTAGTGTGTTTACTACAAAACAAAGAACAAAAAGTGTGAATAAATTTGACTTTCCAGACTGTCAATCAACATATTTTTCCTTATAAAGACACCTTAGAAAACACATAAGGATCAAATTTAATTCTTTAGTGTTTGTCGGTGTATCTCAAAATATTTTCTCACATCTAAATCCTTATTTGCATTGCTAAAGTTTCTACATTGGAAAAACAGCAAAAGAATCCCAAAGACAATAGTATTATATTCTACATAGAAGGATGTAGCACAGAGTGTTTTGTATGTATTCACTTCAACAAAACTGCTGATCTGAAATACTCTGGTTGAATCTCCATGTTTCCAATAAACAGAGAAAATCAGAAGAAAATTGTAGAACAAGACTGTCTCATTTTAATTTATAAGTGTTTTTCTCAGAAACCATTCAAAAATCAGGCAGAGAGGGGACACCTCAGAACAGTTCCTTCTCTGTTTTACCCTCTTTTGTTTTCCAACCTTTTCTATTTTAGGAAAAGCTGAGAAAATCCCCAAAGATTGCTTGGAAATGCCAGCATTTCCTAAGCACTGTTAAAGATAGATTGTCTTTTTCCTTTTTTTTTTTTTTGTCCTCTCAGGGCAAAAGAATTACTTTGTGAGAGGATGAGGTTGAAGCAGTGAGTTTTATGCCAAGTTTGAACTCTGTAAGAAAGCAATTGCTGACAACTGACTTACTTTTCCTTGTAATGTTACTGATAGTACTTAAAAGGAAAACAAACAAACAAACAAACAAAAACCCAGAGTGACAGAAATACAGTGAACACTAAATGTCACCAGACAGTGAACCTGCATTTATGAAGTTTCAATATTAACATTTCAATTTTAACAATAACTAACTCCTGGTCACTTAGATCTTGTATATAAACAAATACCAATAACTACTGTTCATGTCTGTGTTGGAAAATGATTTTTTGTGCATGTTTTCAAATTGTTTGTATTGGACAGGTTCTACTTCAATTGAGAAGGAAATTGTAGAATGTAAAATATCTAACAGAACGAATTATTTCCTATTATTCTTCTTTAAACAGATATTAGTTTTGAATTAGGGTAACACTCCTATTTCTAAATTACAGTTGATTGTAAACAATATAAATTCTTACATCTATCCCTCACTTCATAATTTGTTCAGAAAATAGATATTTTTCATGTTTTAATCTCTACTGATAAATCCTCCGTTATATATGTCGTTCTTTGAGTTTCACCATCTTACATATGTTCTTGAGCCAAAGGAAGCTTACAAGAACTGTCTTCCTGTAGTCCATTAACAACTGATTTCTGACCCATACCCCACTGCAGCTGGAAACCACTGAACTGCGAGTTCAGAGGATTCCAATGGGGACATTAAATGGGGTAATTGTTTTCTTAAGTTTTATTTAAAGCTATTTCTTGTTATGTAAACCAGGTTTACCTTATTTCACCATTGTTCACTCATATGAAGCCTTTTAGGTAATTTCTAATCCTTATGACTTTGTGTATATCTCTTTCAATTTCTGACCTGCTTTTATGGTTTACTCAAAGTATTAGTTTCTGATTTTTTTTATAAAAATCCTACTTAATATCCTGTTTTATCAAATGCAGTACCAGGATAAGGCGAGTTATTATAATGAAGTTCCTTAAAACTGAACAATTTTCCCTGAATTCAATGGTGCGTTTATCTCTTCAGAAAGGGTGAGTGAAAGACAGAGTGAAGGAGACATGGATTTCTGTGTTATTTCTTCCTACTCACTGGCATCTAAACATAATTTTAGATATTAAATTGATGTTTATAATTATATGTATATATATGGATAATTTGAGAAAATTATCACAATTCATTTCTGGTTTTAGATAATATCATTATATATATTGTTTAAAACAAGACTGAAAATCAGTCTCTGAAATTTTATAAAATCTGTTCTAATCTAACAAATATGCTTTCTTTCTTACATATTTCCTGTTTAACACTTTAATATGGATGAAAGGATGTATTTATCTGACCCAGTGTCAGAGAGAAAAAAAAGCCTACGGAAGTTGAAATGTTTTCTGGTCCTAAAACTCCAAAGCTTCAGGAAGTTTCTTTATTACTTAGTACTGTATGTTCTAATCAAGCATAAAACAGGAAAGTGACTACTATCAAAGGACCCATAAAAAGAGTTTATGATGTTTCAGATTCAGACAACATAAAAAAGGACATATTCAAATTAGAAACACTATTATAAAGTGTGATTCTATAAGGAATCTCCATAACAGACTTAATAACCTGATTAAAGAGACAAAGTAATAGCAATATACACAAGTACTAATTAGAACATTGAAACTATTACGCCTCATGTGGGAGACAAGTAATAAAATTCAAAGAATATTTGTAAGAAACACTATCAGACTAGCTTTTAAGTTTCCTACTGCCTCAGGCTGATTATGTGAACTTGTGGCATGTGTCGAAAATGTTTAAGCCAATCCATTTGGCCTGGTAATGTTCCCTTTTCTCAGTGCATTTTGCATCGTTATACTAAGATATGGTTTGGCTAAAATACTTTTCACAATGGCCCTGTCTGCTGTTGTTAAAAGATTCAAAACATGTTACTTTTATATTCAAGAAAGACATATTGCCTTAGTAATATCACAATTCTTTAAAATTACTTGTTTTCCTTTCGCTCTTGAACATATAGAAGCTTTGGATGCCCAAGATAAATATCTTAACTGTGAAAGGAAATATATGAATAAATATTTAAAATATTAAATTATAGGTGAAATATCTAATAATCATAAAGTCTCACTGGATTTTGATTTGTATTAATATCTCAAATAACTGAATAGAAATAAATTGTAAAAAGGCATCATTTGGTATAATAAAGAACTCCTTTCTGTTTCTAAAATGCATAAAGGTGACTGATATGAAAAATGTAAAGCAATGCCCAAAACATACAAAACCATACACTGTGTTTTTAAAGCAGTTAATACTAGCTAAATATACTTCTGTTTCAGTGACTGGCTGTATTACCATCAAATTCACTAAGAACAAAGTGAAGTCTGCATTGAAGACTTTTCTAGTATAGTAGCAATAAACTTCACAATCTGAATATAACCAGCTTTTACACTTAGAAATGTTGAGTGCCCAAGGTTTGGCTTCACAAGCATGAAGTGCATTTATCTGAGCATATTCATCTGTAGTTATAGTATATCAGAACAAAACTGACTAAAGCAGAATTCTGTAGATAACATCACACATAGGAAAACATAGGTACTTTCAGAGTACTAGAATAGAGAGAGTAATGATGTACTCATAGGGTATTACTATGCACTTATAATTGAGCTCACTCTTTACTTATCTTTCCTAATATGTAGGGAAATTTTCTATTGGTTTCCATAGTATTTACTTCACCACTTAAACTGACATAACGCTTCATCACGAGCATTTCCTTTCATTTTCACATTTTTAGACAAGCAATCAGCTTGAATTCTTGATCCATAGTCCCTTCTTATGGGACTTTATGGAACACAGTATTTCAAAAGATTTTGAAGTCCTTTAAACTTCAACATTCAATCACAACTTATTTGGATCTAATATTCTCTTTCCCATTTGATTTCAAATTCTTCCCTCATTAACTGGTTCTTAGACTTTATTATCAACCTGAAGTTACAGCCAAACCAGAATGTTCCCTTCCGCAAATGATTTGTTCATTTGTGAAGAAAATAATAATTAAAAACCCAAACAAACAAACAAACAAGCCATTATAATATTTACGGGATATAAAATGGCCACTCAATTAAGTTGTTTGTAAAAAAGGTCCAGATTACAGTAATTCAACATTCATTAGAAATTTAGAATCATGTTCTTTCTAGTTCACCTCCAGTTAAAAACAACTCTTTGTTTTCTGGTCACAACTGAATGAAACACAAGCCCCCAGATATCCAAAACACAATTTATCTCAAAACATGTCTACAAGCTGTGGGAACTGGAAGAACAGCCCTGACTGCAGTCCCACAGTAGCAAGTCAAGTGAATTATATTCACTTTAGAAATTGCACACTGAAAAAATGTTGTATCCATGCCAATTAGATGATGTTTCCTGTATTAAATAGTGTTTCAATGATACAGAACTATCATAAAATAACATAAACTGGTACTCTTCACATCACCACTAAGTTTGACTCAGTTCTAAGGAAGATGATCTCTTTTACTCTAAAATATATTTACCCAGTTATATTTAAACTCCTTCTATGATACTAATATTAAAATGTTTAATAAATCTCAGTCCTCTATCAGAAACATTACCACCAACCATAGGATGTGTTTATTTTAACCCTCTGACAGCTTCCCACACAGTATTTCTGCTCAATTTTTCCTTTACCATTCATTATTAAAATAAATTACTCTTGTATTCAGCTCAGCTGCAGGCAAAATACTTCCATTCCAGGTACCCATCAACTTTTTAAATTAATTAAGTTAATTGATAGCAGGTTTAACCATTTTCTTAATTATGACTGCAAAGAGATTTTTAAAACAGCTGCCCCCCCCAGAAAACCAACCTGAAAAACAACATTTCAGAGTCAGCAAAACAAACAAACAAGATAATAATATAAATTCACATAACAGAACCCTTCCCTTGTAACTCATATTGTTATGAAAGGTCTAAGGAAGAAACTATTAAAAAGGAAATCCAGCGACAGAACAGATCTCTACTTCTCTCTCAAAGTCACTATAAAGCATTTTATCAGTCCATTTCAGACCTGAAGACCGTGTTTGAATTAGAATCAGCTGTAAACTACATCAACAATGATTCAGTAAATGGCATTCCTTCTCCTGGGTAAATTCAGAGCTGGTATAATTTTAAAGAGTAATGGTGGCCATCCTAAGTGCAGAGGAAATAATGCTTTGCAATAGTAAAAGGATTCTTACAATATTCCTGGTCCTTGCATCAGTATCTCTTTCTTTGCCTTTCTTCAGATTTTTAAGCATTCCCCATTTCCATATAGCATAAGGCTCTCTATAACACAGTCCTCTCTTCTGTTGGACAATGGTACCAGAATGTGTAACAGTAGTAGAATTTACGTTAAAAGTTTCTCAGTTAGGCTAAAATGTGTTTGAGTAATCTGGTGTAATCAAGAATAGTAGGATTCAAAAACTATACATTTCCATTCTATGCAAAATTTTAATATTGGAAGACCATTTTCATTCCAATTTTCTTCGAGTTCAGATGAGAAACATACTTTTCTGAAGGGAAACTCAACATTTTTGGTTTAGTTTGAGTCAGTAAAGCATTTATTTTTAATATTATAATTCATACAGTTTTATATCTGAAGTTCTAATATTATAGTAGTATAACTAGTATTAGATTTTAGGAACATAATATCAAACATAAGGTACACATACATCACCATTATGAAATAAATAAAAATGTAACTGTCAAAATGAAGCATTTTGGTTTGATCAAAGCATCATATTTTGACTTTGCATTGCAAAAATTCCTCTAAACTAACAACCCCCTGCAGATTATTTAGATCACATTGAAACTCAGTTTCTTGATGGAAGATTTCCATCAAAAATGCCATCAAGCAGGCAAAGTTATTAAGTTAGCAATGAGGCAGCACTATGAGGTCAATCAAGTGCTTAGCAGAACTTTATAGTGTTAGGTTGAAGGTGCCAGATATAGCATGGCTAAGAGTGACAAAGAGCTATGGGCTGTTCTTATTTTAATTCCTCTCCTCTTTACTGGCTCAGGCAGAACAGGAACAAGCCAACAACAGGATGACTGAGACATATTTCTGTAGTATACCTTCCTCTGAGCAACTTTAATGCTTGTGCACTCTAACTCAGCAAGATCAGAATTTTGATTTTCCATTTCTTATGTGAATCACAACAGGAAAGAATTCTGTTAAATAAAGTAAATTTTAATTGGATCCTTAAGAATCCTTAGTGTGGTCAGCTGCATACTGAGATACTGTGATTTGAAAAGAAAATGAGAATATTCATACCTTTAAGTATTTATCAGGGTAGTACTTACAAGAGTAAAGAATGCATGGTAAAGTTATAAACATGTGCTTATATGTTTTTCAGACAAATGTCACCTATGTATTCTTAGCTTTCACCCGGTAATACTACAGAACTATCTTTGCACTGATGGAGAACACACAATGGTTAAATCATACATATTGGTTATCACTAAAAGTTGAAGGGACAGTTTTGCAGAAAATAATTCATTGGTCAGAATTATGTCTAAATTCATTATCCATCCCTAATTATTTTATGAGAGAAATTGCAATGATTTATTTTACAAAAAACTATGGACTCTTTCCAAGAATTTCACATAAGTATACTTAAGGAAAGGTTTATGAGGAAAGTTTGCGCTATGAAACAAAGACTAAGTAATCACTGCAACTAAGAATTACCTCTGCATTTTGCAAAGAAGAGAAAAAAATGCACCAAAAAAGATTAGGATTTTGTTTGTTTACCTGTTCTTCAAAACTCCTTCCATTGTTTCCAAACTTTGGCCAAGCCTACTTTATAATACATGTTCATTGTAAGTAAATGGTTAGTATGCACTTTTAAAGATGCCTTGAAGAGTGAAATTCTAACGTTTTTTACAGAATTTGTCTCAGTAGGTGGCTTTTTAATGACTGCAGTTTTCGAACCTCTAATGTCAGCAACTTCATTTATCAACATTTTTTCTAGTGTTAAGTACTTTGACTTTTTTGTCACTTTTTCATTTGGGTGTTTGGAGGTGAGAAAGGCTAAACAATCTATAGATTTACATAACAGCTTGTGAAAAAATAATTATTTTGCTTTAGCCAAAAATAGGGTAAGGGAGGGTTTTGGTTGGTTTTTTTATTATGTTATTACAAACATTGTAACCATTTTGAATAAACAAAATGCTAGAAAAAACCCAGCAATCTTGTTGGACTGATTGTACCTTACTTCCTATTCAGTCATGTCTTTTTGCATTTTTGGAAAAGAAAGGATTTGATCTGACAGATTCCACAATCTTAGTTCTTACCGAGTTTGAAAGGAATTAAGTCATACATTCCTGAAGCCTCTAATATATATAAAAAGGTGTGAAGACAACAACAGCCAATATTTTAAAGGAAACATGAAATACACTAAATATTGAGTATTTCAAAGTTAATGCATTAGTCATTCATCATTCCTGCCTATAAGTGTCCAAAAGTTAGCCATCTAGTCTCTGAGGAAAGAGAAAAAAACCCTCCAGAGACAGACTGACCCCCTTCTAAAATGGCTTGAGAAAAGCTAGTACAATAATAAATTCTGAGAGTCTAGTTCCATGCTATTTCATTTTGCTAATGTCAAAGCTATCCCACCCTCATATGCTTGCTTTTGTCTCCACACAGGCATTTATAGTTCTCAGAATTGTGTTCTATTAAGTTGGTAGACGAGGACTTCCAAGGAAGGTTTGCTTTTATTTATAACTTTCATCATTCCTAGTCCATTTTACCTCATGTTCAGATTAGCAGTTAATTCAACTGCAACTGCGAATCATGGTAGAAATGCCAGGAAAAAAAAAAAGCTGCCTTTTTCACTAGAGAAGACATAGAGTTAAACCATGACTTGATACATGTGAAGTATACAGTTTTAATTTAAAAATTTTTCTCTTCAAAGACTATGAAGCAGCGGCCAACCTGTGTTTTTTTCACTATGACTGTTGCTGTTGTCAATAGGGTTAATAAAGAAAGTACAGAGCAAATGCAGTATACTCTAAGTAGAAATTTTTATGTGGTTAGTCTACAAACTTCATTTTTCCTGCTAGGTCAGTCATGTACAATAACAAAAGTGGTTAGTAAATATGAAAGAAAAAATTGCCATTGTTAATTATACTGTGAATTGAGTGTGACAGATCTATCTTATTGTTTCTGAAAAGATCTAAAATTGGCTACTGTTTAACTAGAAAATCATTTCCTCCAAATTGAGTCCTGCTTTACACTACTGCTCACCACTACCACAAAATCCATCACTGACAATGACTACCACTCTCCTTGAGTTCCAGAGAATGATAGTACAAGCCACTCTTTTTATTATACCTCTGCAGTAAAGCACTCATTTTTTAGAGACACTTTCATTTCCACCAATGTAGATTTTTCCAGAATGTTTTGATTGCATGCTTGCATCATAGAAGCATGACAGACCCTAAATAACTATCAATTTCTATTTTGCAAATGCTTGACATTGAATTATCTAAAAGATTTTCTGCTTTCAGCTACATTACAGGTTGTTCTAAGAAAGCTGGTCAGCTGTGGCATTTAGCTCTTCATTAAGCAGTCACTGAGTTTGTTCAGGTTGAAAATCTCACTCCCTGTCTTTTTCGCGGTATCTGGTCTATAGTAGAATCACTCAACAACTTTTTACAGATACTTTTTTTTTAATTTATCAGGTTTATTTGTATAATATGAGTCAATTAAATTTGCGTAGAGCAGATCTCTGCTATTGGGATTCTCTTCTCTGAGTCTTTCAATTTCCCTATAGGGTTTTAATACCTGATGATGATTGTTTTTTGTAATTAAGATTTAAGTACCCAATCCCCTAAGACTTGTCATACGGAGAGCTGCCACTCAAGCATTCAGCAACACTTTCAGGCGCACCCTCTCTTTGTCACAGCCTTTTTGTAGCATCTGAGAGCTTAGAAGAAAGATTTCAGTTAAGCAGTGCTGTATTTCATCCCACATATTTTGCTAGTCCACACCATACCCTTGCTGCAGTTTACCTCAAACTACTAAAAGGGTAAAGTGATAATGTCTCTTTTAGCAGCTGCCAGCAGCACATCATGGGATGAATAAGGCTTCCCTTTGACTGAATAAAATGAGGAACTGCTCTGTCAATCCCAGAGCTTATTCATACTGTAAAAACTACTAAAAAAACGTAGTAGCCTAGAAACTAAAGTCATGGATACAGATTTGGTTCTTGCACAGGTTCATAACTCATAAACAAGAAACATGGGGCCAAAATCAGATTGTTTGTGTTTGGGAGCTTTTTTCCCCCATTGTTTCAGTCAAGAAGTGATGAGAGGCAGGGCAGATGCACTCAACAGCAGCAATATGCAAAGGGAACTAAAGGTCAGTGTATCTATATGAAATCCTGATCAGTGATGCCAATCATGTTTTTGTACCACATAATTTTGCTTCTGTAATGTCAAATAACACTTATATGCTAACATAAGATGTACGGAAATGCACCTCAGTTGAAGTATATTTAGCCACAAGGATAACAAGGTCATCAGCATCTAGGAGTAGGTTTCATCCTTCCTCTCCTCAGGTCCCCAGTTGTGCCAGGAACCTAAGCTGTCTTACAGGCTAACAGCATGGCACAAGACTGTATCACTAAGCAAATCAGAGGATGCTGAGGACCTGGCATCCACTCTGTACACATCTTGGGAGGTTCAACTTCCAGTTATCTCTAGAATAGCCCTGCAGGCTAAATACCCACTAAAGTTTGAATCCTGTTGGGCTAATCTCTAGCATGCAATTCTGGGTTTACTTTCATCCTAAAGGAAGACAATGATATAGGGTGATAGTATATTGTGGATTGAACCAGACCTATAAGTGTAATATTCTTTTCAGAAATGCACTCCTGATCCAAAGTGAAAAGCTGAAGGTACATCCATAGTATTCAAAAGCACAGAGAGCACACATATCAAGGAGGAAATAAAAAGCTATATTTTTAAATCTCTTGAGCTTGGATCCCCACAGATACTGTGACTATCTTCAATATCAGCCTTTTAAAATTCCCAAATAGAGTATTAATAAAGAATTTCAAGGTAGCTAGATTGATTTAATATATCCCTTCCTGTTTTACTTTTAATTTACCATGCCACTAATCTATCAACCTAATCCTGCACTCATAATTATTTGTTGACTTTAGTAGAGAGAATTAATACATCTTTCAGGCTCTTTAAATGATAATATATTTCAAATTTAAAATTACCATCAGGGTAGCAGGGCTCCAGGGGAATGCATGAAAACACCTCCTTTTGTTTGATAGAACCTTTAGACATATCACATGCTACTCATAATGAGTTGCTTTATCCAGATTAGATTTAGAAAAACACTTTTTTTTTTTGTCACAGATTTTGCAAACAGAGTGTATCTAATTAGAAACAAGTTATATATTCAGCACTTAGTGTCAGTGCTTCAGTAGCAATGTGATAAAAAAAACTAAGAATAACCCAGGGGAGATACAGAGAATCTGTGCCAACAGTGTTCATGGCTTCACAAAGCACTCAGTCACAAACTGTCAAAGAGAAAAAAAATTATGTAAGTTTATGTATAACGTACTTTGTTGAAAATACACTAAATAGCATAGCATATGATTTATCTTAATTGTCATTCTCTTCAATGGAGTGTGTCATTGCTCTTCCTTTTCTTCCCAATGCATGCAACTTGTCTTTGTTCATTTACCATGTATCAGTTGTTAGCTTAGTCCTAAGTTCAGTCCTGAGCTATTGTAAATGCTGCTTACATGTTCATTTAGTGTAATGTACAAAGCAGACAAATCAGAACTGCAGATCCTTATTTATAAATTGGTGTGGTGCTCCTTCAACTATCTGCACCATGTCCTTCAGGAAACAGTCCTATCTAAACTATCCAAATCAAAATTATTTGTTTCAGACAGCCTTTATTCTATATGGGCCTGTCCACTCGAGCAGCAAGAATAGAATTTTTTTCACCTAACTTTAAATGTTTATGTATGACAAAACTGTCTTTTACTCATAAACAGCCTATGGAGATTTGGAGGGTCTTTTTTCATCTGTTCTTATTATGACTGTCTATCATAGCAAAAATATGAACTGCACCCATTACTCTACATGCAGTTATATGGAAAACAGTTATAAGAAAAGGATCTCTCTCTGTCATGCCAAACTGGAGATTTCTAAATTTAGGACAAATGAAAACTAGCCAAAAATCTGTCTCTGAAGTGCAGCTGCTGCAGCAGTAAGACTTTGAGTTACAGTAAGATCACAGCAAACTCTTTGGCATTCTAGATGTAATTCAATGTCAATCTGATTAAAAATTATTTGGTAAATTATTTATAAAAAAAAGGGGAAAGTTGACATTATTTTCCATGAAAGGGTTGGTTTTACTGGTTTGTTTTTAGGGTTATTCTTCTTGAAGAATTAAATTCATCTAAATAATGACTTGAATCAAGACAAGCCCTAAAATCAGAAAATTTGAAAGCAATCATGGATATGGAAAAATATGAAGAAAATTCAGAAAAAATATTTTTGTTAATTAATATATGGCAGTGTGTTTTCTTTTTAATTAATTAAAACTTTATTACTCAATGTGACCATAATTTATTTGTAATTGTTTAGAAGCATAAACTAAAGTACATATTTATCATATGTAACCCAAAGTATACATGCTTTTTATTCGTGCCTAGGTAATGTATAAACATAGATAAGTATGGAAATACTATGTTCAAGATACCTGAAGAAAAGGAAAAGCCATTTTATTTCTTTTCTTTATGCATTACCTAAGATAAACTATGCTTATTTCAGTGTTCAAACTATGAATCATCGAATATTTCTTACCAAAACTAAAAAAAAAAAAAAAAATTAAAAAAAATAAAAAAAATAGAAAAAAGGGAGAAAATAAAATTAGTTTTTATTTATATAAAGTTTAAAATAATTTAGCTGTTTATACCAAATTAGAAGTATCAACTGCTTAATCCTGTATGACATTGTCTATTTTCCCTGTTACACATTTGAAAATTAATGTAGCACTAAACCTGCTTCACATCACCTGGCTACGCATTTCAGGTGACGGAATGGCAAAAAGTGAATGGCAAAATCCAAAACACATTCATAGATCAAAATAAAAGCCTCTAATGCAAAATGAAAATTCTTTTTTTGAAAACCACTGATTAGTGTGGCATATAGATCTTTTATTGTACAGACTGTATGGTTTTGGTTTGTTGGCTGTTTTTTTTTTCCCCTACAGATGGTCTTTATGGAAATATGGTAAGACTAAATATACAACACATAAAGTTAACACTCAGTTCCTACAGCTTCATTTCCAGTTCTGTAGCTCCATAGAAGAGTAAAAAAGCAATGAAACAGGATAGCCTTTTAAATTAAAAGCATTGCTGTTTTGTAGCTTAACATATCTTTTCACCTCAGAGTAATTCCACCATGTGAAACATAAGAAAGAGCTCTAACTAAAAATTCCAATGTCATAGAGCTTAGTATTAGGAGAAAATAGTTGAGTTTTCTCGTAGGCAATGCAGAACTAGTTTGCACAATGAAGGTCTTGCTAAATTGTTAATGAAGTATGTTAAAGACTAAAGCCTCACAATAGATAAAAGCACACAAAGAAATTTAATTTACAAAATACTTACTGTAAATTAAATGTTAGAAGTGCTTGGGCATTACAACTATCTGTAGGTGAAGCATTCTGACAGTTACTCATCTAACAAGCACTTAATCTTACCAGGAGATTTTAAAGACTAAGAAAGGGTTAAGAGGCTGTTCTAGGTCTTGAATGGGAAAAAAGTTATAAATGTCTAATGTTTTTTCTCCTTATGTTTTCCTGAAGGATGTTGATGATGGAATCTACATATTCCCCACACTTTATGATACCACATCTAAATTATGCACATCTATGACAAAACGAGACATAAAAGAAGAGCAAATTTCATGCTGCTGAAGTAAATATTAATTAACTCTTAAAATATTTGGGTTTAATTTTCTACCAAAAGCTGAGTAGGGTGAAATTGGAGATTGGATATGAGCTGGTTTATTTCTCAGGAAGAGGAGCACTAAAAGTTTTAATCTGTTTTTCTCTTTACTTCTCCTTAGTTGTTTTTCTGGGTACTTTTTTGGGTTAGCAAGACACTAGATGTACAGATTTTTAGCTTGAATTATTATGTCTAGTCATGTTTCTTTATATTCCTATATTTTGGGTTTTATCAAGTGAAACAAGGTTTTGTAGGGACAGCCAATGTTTTTGGAGTAGCAGACACAGAAACTTGAATAAACTTCAAGTACACAAAACCTTCTTCTGAAGCTTTGAAAAGGCTTTGAGTACTCAAAAGCTTTTTTAGAAGCAGAACAATTCAAAGTAAATTTTGTTTAATTTTTGTTTAAAAACAACTGTTCTAAGTTGAAATCAGACAAAGGGGTGAAATTAGCTGAAGCTGAGGGATAAATTAGAAAGGGAAGAGAGAGAAACTAAATGAAACATTAGTGAGCTAGACAGAATTTATTCAAATATTTCTTTCCACCATAGACTGTAAGGTCATCTGCCCTGAGTTAGGCATTTAGTTATTCTAGTCTCTTATAAGAACCTGTAAGTGGCAAAACACTGACCTGTGTTAGAAAGAGGTAAAAGTCAATCTGATTATACATACCTAATTTTTAGACTGGAAATTGAAATGTCTCTTGTAAATATGCATCTTATTCACTATTTTAAATTCTTTCCTTAACACAACAAACACTAAAAAAACATTGCACAGCAAAGAAACCGTTTCCCTACCCCTTTTAGGCTTTAACAGAATTTTTTAAAAGTTCTCTATTCAGAAAATACAGCATTCTCCAAATCAAGTAAAAATAGTGCTTTTCTTGTATAAGGACAGCCTATGTTCCTAACACAAAGTAACTAATGAAGAAAAACATTTAGGAAAATATGATTTAAGTTTTTACTTCAGGAAGGAAGTCGACCTGAAAACTTGAAGGGTTTTGGGTTAGTGGTTCCTGGGGAATGAGTACAGCTCTTTTTTGTAATTCAGTTCCCTAAGAGAGTTTTTTACAGTGACATACATTTTCTATGCTGAAGTCTAAGGCACTTTTAAAATAGAATGGAGTTTCAGATTTGTGAGGCTTTACAAAAAAGACAGTACAGTCTCATAATGTAGCAAGCCCCCAGCCAAGATCATCATACAGAGGTTCCACTGCCAAAGCTTCCTCCTCTAACCCTTATAAATCACTACAAGTCAGATATAAATTTTACTGTCTGTAAATAAATGTTAGAGATTCTGACCTCATTTAAGTACACGGAAGAACTCTGTAATAGCAATAATTCTTTCTTATAATACTAGCGAAAAAAATTATAGGCCATATTTTCATTCTAGGATATGAATGTTTTTGATATCCCTGAAAACAGAAGTATGTAAAGATAATTTACTTGCTACAATATTAAAAAGTATTACTATAAAGTATTTCCTTTCCTAGGCAGCACATTGATTGTCCTAGCAATCAAAGAACTGTCCTAGTTGGTTGGCATGTAAGTTTGACAGAATTGGCATCATGCTCAAAAACTCTATTCTGGGTAAGAATAAGTATTCTGGTATCAAAGAATGTGTCTGGTATAACTTATCACTAGTTCTTATGAATCTGAAGCAAACAAACAAACAAATAAATACGTAAATAAGAAGGTGGGGGAGAAAATCTGACATCTTCAATTCTCTACCACACTGAAAACTGTTCGAACCAGACAAGTAAATTTGTTTTCAGGACATTTCAGGTTCAATGTTAAAATTTCAAAAGCCTTAAAAGTCTTAGGAATAATGTAGCTGGCAGGACTTTCATGAAAATATTGGAGGGGAAATCATCAAAAAATATTTCCGTTCTAATAGATCTTTACCCATTTCTTTCTGTCTTTAAAATACATGTAGAGGTACCTTCAGTAGGTACTCACAGGAGATGGCAGTAAATTTTTTGCCTTTGAGACATGTCATGTAAGTACTTCTAAGTCACCAAAGGAAAAGCCAAGAAATATAAACAAGCAATTTCCCTCGCTCCCTTACCCCCTGAGTCAGTTTAGTGAATACTTTGAGGAGAAAAGGTACTCAAGCATGATGGCAAATGATTCAGACATTCTTAAACACTGGAGACCCACATCTAATTTCCAAAGTTTGTCACTCAGAAACTTTAATTACAATGTTAGGAAATTAGCACTTTGCATACTGTAACATATTTCCCCATAGTACCGTGAAACTATATCCTGACATTGATCTGGTCTGCACATGTAATGATGGTAGAATATGTTATTAAATAAGAAGGGAATATTTAATTGTTTACACAGTGAATATCACATTTTAAATGCCACTACAATATAAATTTTTACAATAAAAAGATAGTTAGAGAAGCAGAAGCTTAAAAAAGATCAGTCTTGTTCAAAACAGGCTGGGCATAATATTTCAGTAGTTTAGTAGATCTATAAGTTGTAATTTGCTATAATAAATTCTGTTATTCAGGAAAGCATTTCATGGATTTTAAAAATGAAATATATTGTAAAATTAAAATAGATATGGTCAAAGATATCACTCAAAACAATATATTTAAATGAAATATTCTGCTATTAGTATGAAACTAAGCTATTTTTTTCCCAATATTAATTTAATATATTCCTAGCCCTGTGCAAACAGCTAGAACTTAAAACTATTGTAAGACGTGAAGTAGACCTGATCTTCTAGTAACCTCCAAAGAAAACAACGAAATGAAAGCATGCATTCATTAATGCTATTCCTACAATTCAAAACGTTTCTGCAAAATGGTGGTATTATTTAACACTTCATATAGTCTAAAATTCTGTGCTTTTCCTTTTTGGTCTTTTGTCCACTTTACTGGAAAAGTAATAAAAGAACAAGAGAGGGCAAGATTAAAGAAAAAGTATAACAAACTTGCTCACTGCTGGGGAAATGACCAAAAAAAGTAGAGAAAAGATAATGAAACCAAAAGCTATGAGAAATGATGAAAGACATTAAAAGCTCTGACATTGTGTAAGGAGAGTGGGGAGTCAAAGATCTTAATGCTAGAAACACACACATCTAAACTATAGCAACACTTCCATACTGCTGCAATTCATTTTCCTCATATTGTTTCACTCTTCATGGGAGGAACTACTTATAGCCTTTTTTATGTTGTGTGAAGCATCACATTAAAACACAATTACGTGTTTGCGAGTTCAATTTTAAAAAAGACCTATGGTTTAATACTGCCTGGAACAGGATGACAGACGTGTAGGTGGAGAACATGTGGGAGGAAAGAGGAACACTACACACACATGCACACAAAAGTGTATTTGGAGTACAAGCAACATTCGATTTTTTATTCAAAACAGTTCTTTTTCAGATTTTGGGTGACAAAAAGGGACTGTACTAATTGGCAAACACTTCATTCTGAATTTTATTTCTTACATTTTGTAGTCTTTACTATTAGTGTCTTTGAATCTAGATCAAATGACTTAATAAGAACAGAATTCTCCAAAAAAAAAGTTGAGCAATGAATGAAAGTTTCAAGAATATAATTAATACTTAACTCTTCATATACCTATCCTGTGCCTCATACACCCCATCTGGAAATAAATATCCTTGTTACTTTTTCAATATTATTATTATTATTATTATTATTATGTTTAGTGGAAACGTATTTTATAGTTTTAGAATACAGAAAAAAAAGCTTTCCTTGGAAATATCTTTTGGAAAACATCAATATTAGAAAATTCCAGATTAACTCATATAGAATTCCATGCCCTCTCCTGAATTCATTTATGCTGTATATATATTCATTAAATAAGTATTAAACATATATATGTTGACATTAAACAAGAATAAATAGTGGATTCTTCACCTGGAATAGTGTAATCCTCAATGTACATGTAGACTGAGGCAAAATGCTGGAGTTCTGTCCTGTAGAAAAGGGAGCTGGGGCTTTTGGTTGATCATAGGCTCAATATGAGTAATCAATGTGCCCTGGAGGCCAAAAGGCTCAACTGTATCCTATGGTGCATCAAAAACAGCATAGGCAACTGATCAAAAGAAGTAATTGTCCCAAAACACTAAGCATTGGTTGGCCACTCCTTGAGTTCTGTGTGCAGTATTGGGATCAACAACACAAGAAAGATATAAAAATATTATAATATGTCCAGAAGAGGGTAAAAAACTAGTGAAAGGACAGAACATATGACTTATGAGGAGCTGCTGAGGAGACTAGGTTTGTCAGCTTAAAGAAGAGACTGAGGAGGGATCTGATTGCTGTCTATGACTTCCTTATGAGGAAGAGGTGATGATCTCTCCTCTCTGGTGTCTGGTGATAAGACACAAAGGAAAACTATGTCAGAGGAAGTTCAAGTTGCACGTTAGGTAAAAAGTTACCACTGAGAGGGTGGCCGAGCACTGGAACAAGTTCCCCAGGGAACTGGTCACGGCCTCAGGTCTGTTGGTGTTCAAGAAACATTTGGACAACTCTCTTACATATGTGACTGAACTTTTAGGTTGCCCTACATGGAGTCAGGAGTTGGAGTTGATCCTTGTAGGTTGTTTCCAACTCAAGATATTTTTTTATTTGATGAATAATTATTATTATTATTATTATTATTATTATTATTATTATTAAGACATTTTAGAGAAATTGATCTTATAAGTTTTATCTTGTAAAACATGTCCAGTGCTTATGGATGGTATTTTTTTTCCTCCAATAAAGAGGAAAGAAATTGGTGTAATTCAGTAAGATGTCGTAGAATAAACCAATTTAATTCTTGTAGACCTAGATACAGTGAAATATAAAAACCCGTAAAAAGTTCAAATTAAGAGACATCAGATTTACTTATGTTAACATAATTCATTGATGTTGAAACTGACTGTGCAATATTTCAAATTCTAAAAGAATTCTATTTGCACTTCAAAAAAGCATAGTATATTTGTGTTTTAGGCTAAAAATATTGTAACGTAGAGAAAGAGACTAAAAAAGGTATCAAAAGCATAGAACAGATGAGGCTAAGTTCTAAATAATTCTAAAATTTCATTGCAGGTAAAATGAGAGTACCCACTGAAATTTGCCTAAATTTCCTCCACACTAGGCACAAATAGGGTCCCATAAGTTCTGTTAGTTCTCATACAGCCAGCCATGACCTTCTATGAGTTAAAGCAGCACCCACTGGCGTGACTTTGAGAACCAGAGCTGTAAATCTAACTTCTAACAAACTCTATTGTCATTAAATTTTGCCCAGAGAGGAATAAACGAGCCTTCTACCTTTCCTGGATACTCAGTTTTCAAATGCCTGTAAAAAAATTCAAATGTGGCTGTGTAAATAAGTGGACTATATTCATTTCTGAAGTTCTTTTTTTTGTTGGCAGATAGAGAAGGGGAAAGTCAGTTAATAACTAATAACTAATGATGACATTTGTCAAAAAAGCATTTCAGCATAGGAAAAAGTCACAGTGGAAATGGCTTTACTGTGAAGTGGCAAAGAATATTTTTCTTTTTATAACAGAAACAGATGTTCTGTAGTGAGAAAATGTAACTTAAAACTTGTAATTTCCAGAGACTAGTGTTTTGGCAGACAGACCACCTCAATAGTAAGAAATCATCTTTCAAACCAATTCATTAGAAAAAAACATATATTAATTATCCTGATTTCTCAGATGGCTCTAGAAAAGCCACAAAATTTAACTTGGTATTTTAAAAACTTTTTTATTTTAACAATTCTTTTACCTTTTTTTCCCCCGCAGGATTCAACATTCAACTTGCATGCAATAAAAAATATTATTGGAATCTTATAAAGGAAGAAAGTTCAATTTCATAAATGAGATTTCCACTTTTCTACTTTATAGATAGAAATCAAAAAGCTATTAACACTTCCTCTTTTATACAATCCCTGACTTCTTTCTATACTTTTAGTGACATTGTTCAAGAGATAGGGAGTTATTTCTGGTACTGCAATGACACCAGTAAAGTCAAAGCAAATGGAATTTCTCGTCCTTAAATTAAGATTGAATTTGTTTGCTACTATTTAGTTCCAGTGAATGTAAGCAAGCCTTCCATCTTTTTGTTTCCTCATATCTTAAAAAAGAGGGTGGATGAGGGAAGAGCAACTGATGTCATCTACCTGGACTTCTGCCAAGCATTTGACACTATCCCACAACACATCCTTGTCTTTAAACTGGAGTGACATTAATTTGATGACCACTCAGGACCACTCAGTGGATAAGGAATTGGCTGGATGGTTGCACTCAAAAAAGTTATGGTCAACAGCTCAATGTCCAAGTGGAGACCAGTGTGCCACAGGGGTCAGTATTGGGACTGGTGCTGTTTGATATGTTTGTTTGTGACATGGACAGTGGGATTGAGTGCACCCTCAGCAAGTTTGCTGATACCACCAAGCCGTGTGATGTGGCTGACATGCTGAAAGGAAGGGATGCTATCAAGAGCAATCTTGTCAGGTTTGAGAGGTGGGCTTATGCAAACCTCATGAAGGCCAAGTGTGAAGTTCTTCATGTGGTTTGGGGCAATCCTCAAAACAAATACAGACTGGGCAGAGAACGGATTGAGAGTAGTCCTGTGGAGAAGGACTTGGGAGTGTTGGATGGGAAGCTCAGTATGTCTTGGCAGTGCACACCTGCAGCTGAAAAAGCCACCTATATCCTGAGCCTTGTCCAAAGAAATGTAACCAGCAAACCAAGGGAGATGATTCGCTGCATCTACTCCATCCTTGTGAAACCTCACCTGGTGCATTGCGTCCAGCTCTGGGGTTCCAGACACAGGAACTACATGGACCTGTTGGAGCAAGTACAGAGGATGGCCATGAAGATGATCAGAGGACTGGAACTCTTCACCTTTTAAGAACAGCTGAGGGGTGGGGTTGTTCAGCCTGGAAAAGAGAAGGCTCCTGGGAGACTTTCAGTATCTAAAGTGAGTCCACAAGAAAGCTGAGGGGAACTTTTAACAAGGGCATGTAGTGACAGGACAAAGGTTAGTGGCTTTAAATTGAAAGAGAGTAGGTTTAGATTAGATATTAGGAAGAAATTCTGAACTGTGAGGGTCATGAGGCACTTCAACAGATTGCTCAGAGAAGTTGTGGATGCCTCATCCCTGGAAGTGTTTAAGGCCAGGTTGGATGGGGTTCTGAGCAACCTGGTTTAGTGAAAGGTGTCCCTGCCCATGACAGGGGGATGGGAGCGATATGATCTTTAAGGACCATTTTAACCTAAGCCATTCTATGATTCTATTAAATTGCTTACCACTAGCATTACTTTTGGGACGGTTCTTTGTTTTTACATTTCAATGATTCCATCTGCAATTATTACAGTTAAAACACGTGAAAAGTTGTGAAATAACATTGGATAAAAATAGGGTGGTACAATGAACAATTTTTCTTCTTTTTTTTTTTTTTTTTTTTTAAATTCCAAAATAAACCACTTCTTTAGTACACTTGTATATATACATGTCCATTGTTTAATGTATTAATTCAATTATTTTTCTACAGGTAAGAGTACACACCTCAGTCTATTCTAGCTTTGGAGTTATGTTTGGATTACTTCTGCTTATTGTTTAGTTAAGCTGTGAATACTGTAATATTTGAACTAAATAATAAATTACAAAGGTGTAATATTGTTGCCTGCTGATATAAACTTTTATTCAATGTCAGGGATATTCTAGGTAGCAGTTAAAAAATGCTGTGTACTTTCCAATTTTAACACTGCATACCACCTGCTTTTGATATAATTATTCCGCATAATTCCACATAATTGTTTCTTGCAAGAATAAATGAAGCCTTGAAAGAAGAACACAATCATTACAAGTAACAGAACCTGAGTTGTACACTACAGTCTTCATTTTGCTCTTCTTTTATCCAAAGTTGCTACTAGTAAATTGGGAATGTGACAGAAGTTGTAAGTTATTACGCAGGAAAATATCTACACAAGTAAACTACCTTGGTGCAATTTTAATTTTTTTTTTTTTTTCAGTTCCTATCCACTAAATGGTGTTTCTTTTCATTTAATTTGTTCAGCATGAGTGGAAGCACATTGTAGAGGCTAAGGTGAGGCTAAGACATGATGAGATCCAGAAGTCAAGCAACATAATTTTTTAAGCAAATACTACTGTTTGTTTAAGGAAAAAATCTTGGGGTTTGTTGTGGGGTTTTTTTTAAACATGCTTATCTGACTTAGACATATCTGTGCTCTTTTTCCACTTTTAGGAAATAAAGGTGCATTTTGTTTATTCTTGTATTTAATTTAAAGAGTACCCCTGCATAAATGATAATGACAATTAAAAACCATAGAATCATAGAATCAGCTGTGTTGGAAAGGACATCCATGATCATCAAGTCCAACCCTTGATCCACTACCACTGTGGTTACTAGACCATGGCTCTAAGTGCCACATCCAGTCTCATCTTAAAAACCTCCAGGGATGGGGAATCCACCACTTCCCTAGGTAGCCCATTCCAATGCCTGATTACCCTCTCTGTAAAGAATTTCTTCCTAATATCCAACCTAAACTTCCCCTGGTAGAGCTTAAGACCATGCCCCCTTGTCTTACTGCTGGTTGGCTGGGAAGAAGAAAATAACACTGTTTTGAGACCCAAAAGCGTAATCTCAGGTCTTCACATGGCATATAACATATATGTAATTGAGATTCCAATATAAAAGTAATTTTTCACAACAGTTACTAAGCACCCACCACCAGAAGGAGATCATCTTTTTCACATGCAAATGGATGATGGTATATGTCAATTATACCTCACCTTCCTGGAGTCTTTATGGTTGTTGATTGCTTCACTAAGGCTTGTAACCCCTTTTTCTGGTCAACAGCCCCATTAGAGTCATCATTCACAACTGGAAAAGTGTAGGCTTAATTGCCCACCTTTTTACCTTTTTTTTTTTTTTTTTAATTTGTCTGTCTCATTCCTAATTTTGGTAAGGTTACAGTCACATATGGTTTTCACAATGTTGGAGGTCATTCCATGAAAAGCAATCTTCCTTTAACATTTAAGTAGTACTTTTTCTGTGGTGCTGTCCAATGTCTGAAATGGTATATCAGAGCTTCTAGTTGCTACTGTCAGCTTTATTGTCAATGTATGAATGGTAAATTTGTGAAAATTTACAGTGCAGTTTTAAAGTTCTAGAATTTTCAAGGGAAAAATTCCACAAGAAAAACAAAATTTCTGCATGTTAGTACTCATCTTCCTCTAAAACATTGCTATGAGAGAGAAACCTGCATTTTGGGAGCTTTTTTTCATGATGGAGAAAAGGTTGAATGGCCATTGTGAGCTGAAATCAACTATTATAAATAAAAATCTCTTATTATCAGCTATGTTTACACCATCCTTCACTGCATAAAAATGTTTGCACCTAAATTTAATTAAAATGATTGAGAAGTATTACCCATGCATTCAGGTAGCAAATCTCCTAAATGTTCTGTCCTGTTCATTCACTGCAAAAAGTTACACAGAGTTTTATACCATAATTTCATATATGTCTTCAAAATCCAATTTCATCTTTCTGTGAGGAATTGTCATGATTTTTCATAGTATGTATTACATTCACAAGGTGTAATCTGTGGTATTAACAAAGCAAAATTAATAGTGTAAAATGATGTGAATCTTCTGATAGAGCTGAATTACTAAGTTAGCGCCATTAATAATGACCTTAAAGAAGATTTTTTACCATTTAAATTGAGAAGCAGCAGGACTTAATGCAACTCTTTCTCATTTTTAAAGAAAAAATACCATTTGCTCCTAAATATGATTACTTTGTGAATGTCAGAGAAAAAGTCTATACTTTACAATCATTTTAAGGTGATTTGTTATTAAAGGAAGAAATCCTGTAATAACTTTTCCTACATGTTTGCTAAACATAATCACATATTAGCTGAAATTTTCTCTGAAATGTGAGACTTAATTGTACGAAGAAGAAATCATAGAATTGTGGAATAGTTTGGGTTCGAACAGACCTTAAAGATCATCTGCTTCCAACCCCTCTGCCATGAGCAGGGACACCTTTCACTATACCGAGTTGCTCAGACCCTCATCCAACCTGGCCTTGAACACTTCCAGGGATGAGGCATTCACAACTTCTCTGAGCAACCTGTTAAAGTGCCTCATGACCCTCTTTATTCCTAATATCTAATCTAAAGCTCCCCTCTTTTAAGCCTAAAACTGTTAGCCTCTGTCCTGTCACTATATGCCCTAGTCAAGTCCCTCTCCAGCTTTCTTGTAGGCCCCTTTAGGTACTGGAATGCCGCAATGAGGTCTCCCTGGACCCCTCTCTTCTCCATGCTGAATAACCCCAACTTTCCCAGCCTATCTTCATAGCACAGGTACTCCATCTCTCTGATAACCTTCAAGGCCCTCCTATGGATTCGATCCAATAGCATGTTCTTATAAGAGATGTGAAATACCACAAATACCTCATTTATGCTAATACTAAGATTGGAAATCCACTACTACTAAAGATGTCAGTTCTGTTGAAGTATTTTAAGAAAGTCCAGAATCAAACTCGCAATGTCTTTACTAAACTGTTTTATGGTAGAGTGTTGCATTGGAAATGTGATGAGTCTTCATGTAAAAATGCTGATTTGAATTAGATTTAGAATATATGTCATCTTCAATTAGCCTTCCCTTCATCAAAATGATCTCACAAACATGGAGAATGAACCTTTATTTCCTCCTTTGCACATGGGAGGTCATTTGTCACATTTAATATACTTCTACCTATGTCTTCCTACATGTTTTGGGTTCAATATGGATGACTATGGACTTCATTGAAGAAATGATGTCACATCAGTAAGAACATGAATTCTATTTCTATTAAACGTTGATTATATTATATAGAAATATTCTGTAAAACTGAAGTCTTTCAAAACTGGTGAATCAGTGATAAAGACGAGGTGTGGAAATTAAAAATGCAAAAAGTTTTGAACACTTTCAAAACCTATTTCTGCATTGGAAGTCACTGCTGTTACTTACAAGACATAAATTTTGTAAACTTAACTATTCTTATATATTTAGGCATTAGATTGATGGGTATTATTTTGTTGTTGGAAGTTTAACATCACAACAATTGCCTTTTACTTAAAAATACTGTGCATGTTAAAAATAATTTCACATTATGTACTTTCATAATTGAGTCATAAACAAACAAAAAAATAAAAAATCTTTTAAATGTGTTTTTGATAAGTGCCGGAACAGCAGCTATTCGATACCTAATAAGTTGTCTTCTTTGAAGACTGTGGTTAAAACAAGAACTTTTAAAAGAAAAGTTGGCTAGAGGAAGGACTAGAAAAGGAAATAAGCAGTGGCAGAGGAAGAAAGAAAAAACCCAATACAACCCAAACTAAAAGAAAAATCAAGATCCAAACTCAAAACACCCGGAAGAATGCCCTGTGGATATGTAAAAGAAGAATGACACAACTAGACTTGTACAACAGGTTTATACCTTGGCTAATCTGGAAGGAGTTGAGAGAAATTGAATTTCATACGATAATGGTATGAAAACAGTTGATGTAAAGGAATATTGGGATGGGAAAATTAATTTATATGTGTGAAGAATTTTCATAATTCCTATTTTTTAACAGGAATGCTAAAAAAAAAGGGGTTCTTGTTCATGTTAGTATTCGCTAATACTTTCTCTTCATTCTATTCATGCCTGATTAAAGAAACAGCAAACCATTAGGATTTCCCTTTTTGTGAATATGTTTGCATACAACAACTGCATCTCAGGGAAGCCAAAATACTTGAGCAATGAAAATTAAAATGTTAAATATATCTGGCCCAAAGATTTTAATTCACTTTCTGCTATTCCTCTCTATCTTGGATAAATACTAGAGAACTGTTATTAAGACAGAAAATATGGATATAAAAATCACACAAATTTTGTTGGAAAAATCACACAAAATAAATATCTAAAAAAGGTTATTTTAAGCCTTTCTGCCTCAACAGTAAACAGTCCCTGGCGTATGGTTTAGATGATAGTTAAGAGTTTCTATTTCCCTTTAACAGGTGTTTTTAAGATTATACATTTGTCTATAGTGATATACTTATATAGCCTGCAGTATAGAAAAGCAGTGCTATTCCTACAACCAATTGTGAATTCGGTGTTAGTGTAAATGGGAACATGTTGCTAACTAATTGTGTGATTTATTAATTTAGATAGATATGATTTAATCAGATATGCAAATATTATCATTTGTAGTGACAGTTACATGTGAATGTAATTATTTTCAGGTATAATAATGCCATGGTGGTTTCTCATACTGATGAGCAGACTGCGAAGAACATGAAGTATGAAAAAATGAAAATAAAACATAATGTAAGAAATTCTTCCCCAACTATTTCAGAACCTCTGAATTTTTGGTACGTAGTTCAAAATCCAAACTGAATATTTAATTCAATCTGTTTTCCTATTTTACTTAGTTTTCTACACTAGCATGGCAAAAAGAAGAAGAAATAGAAATGTGAGAACAGTAAGACTAAACTTGCATTTGTAAAATTTACTTTTGATAATAAAATGCATTATATTAATAAATGTATATATATTAAAATTCATAAATTCATGGAAACTACTTTTTAAAAGTTTTTCATTACAATTTTTTGGCTGGCGGAAAATTTAATTGAAAAATTCTAAAAACATAGCAGTTGCATAAAAACAACTTTTAATGGAATATTTAGGTTTTGAGCAAGTTTGAATTGTGGGTGATGAGCACGTAACCACCTTCTTTTATCAACTGCACAAATAGTCTACTCAGGGAGTTTCAATTGCTTCATCTCTCTCTACCTAAAGGGCAACTTGGATGCTCCATTGTGAGCTTACATCTTTACTATAACTAAGAGGTGTACTCAAAAGGACCTTGGATTCCACCAGTTGTGGTAGTAATAAAGTAAGTCTGATAAAGAGCACATCTCCTTTAATATATAACTTTTACTAGATCAGATCAAATCTCTGCCTTTAAAATTACATTGTTGAATTAACCTTTGTCATTTCTAAATGTAATCACAAACTAGCCTTAAAACTCAGTGGTCCAGTCTTCAGTGGAAATCAACAAAGTCCCACTGAAATGTGGGGTTTGTAGGTCAGCTTCTTGTCATGACAAAAAGAATTTATGCCTCAAGTGACTTCTATATTACTATGACCTGTCAAAAACAATTGCTTAAATTATAAGTCTGTGTTCAACAATGTTTCTATAGGCACAGCAACTTTCTTTGTACTCTTGCTAGAGCTGCAGGAAAATTGTCTTGCAGAGTCCTTCTAAAAGCATAAATGTCTGAGTGCTCCACTGTATTTTGTTCTGAATATTTTAATGGATTTTTAGGAACTTATATTTGAGTTTTTGAATAATTCCACTCTAATTGCCAAATGGTAATAAATCCCACATTTAAACAACTAAATTCCAAGGTCAGCACTTTGAAGTATCACAGAAACACAGAATGGTTCGTATTGTAAGGAATGTCTGGAGAGTATCTGGTCCAAAATCCCTGGTAAAGCAAGTTCACCTAGAACAGATTACATAGGATTGTACCCAGACAGGTTTTGAATATCTCCAGAGAACAAGACTCCACAAAGTCTGGGCAGCCTGTTCCAGTGCTCATTCAAATTCAGATGGAACTTCCTCAGTTTCAGTTGGTGCCCATTGTCCATTATCCATCAGTGGGCACGACAGAAAAGAGTCTGGTCCCATCCTCTTGATGCACTCCCTTAAGGTTTTGTATGCATTGATAAGATCCGACCTGAGTCATCTCTTCTCCAGACTAAACAGGCCAGCTCCCTCAGTCTTTCCTCATAAGAGAGATGCTTTAGTCCCCTAATCATCTTTGTAGCCCTCCACTGGACCCTCTCCAGTAATTCCCTGTCTTTCCTGAACTGGAGACCCAAAACTAGATATAGCACTGCAAATGCCACCTAACCAGAGCAGAGTAGAGGGGGAAGATAACCACCTTATTAAGATAATTAATCTCAATCAAATTAATTAAAATAATCATGTGGACAAAGACAAGTAGAATTTAGTGACCATTCTTGACACTGTCTCTTTTAGTTAGGCAGAATTTCTGAAGATTATTGATGATACTGAAGCTCCTTAGGGCTGAAGCAATCACTCTTGTGTAAGAATGTTGTGTACTCTAAGTATGGACAACATGATCTTATGTACTGAATCTCCAGGGCTTTTCTGGAGCACACAGCACCTCATCAGAGAACATAAGAAATCCTCATAAGACAACATGGAGTTCATCTTTATTTCCTGCACTGGATATTTTTTTCTCCCCATTTTAGTTTATAGACAGCTGTTTGAGGTTTCTACACAGACATTTGAGAATGGTGTTTAGCTCAGAAATAACTTCTAAGGGATGTCAGACTTTTTAATCAGAGTTTTCATGATAAAAACTAGTACTGGGAAAGATTTTCTGATTCATCAAATTCACAGGACTTTCAGTCAGTAGACGTGTAGGGGATATTTTTACCTTGTAGATGTAATTTGTGTCACATGATGGTGACTAATCTTCTATGACCACCACACTGCCTGATATTACGTTATGCTTTGTGAGATGGAGGACACATCAGGGAAGAAGTTGGGATGAATTCATATTGGAGAATGATTAGGTCAGACTCACCACTCGAGTTAAAATTGTCTTCTTGTCCCCATACAAGTACTGGATGTGATTAGCTCCTGGTAACCCCCTCAGGAGGAAATTAAGTGAATGAGCTGTCAAACTCTAATCACCCTTCAAAGAAAGAAGTGAATATATTTTAGAAATTCATTTATCCAAATTAAAGTAGCAAACAATTCCCTAAAGCTTTTGACTAAATATTTTCATATTTGTTTAAAACTTAAGAACAACCCTTTTATAAACTATGATATGTTTTTTCTGCTTTCTGAAATGAATTACATACTGCAATTTTTAAGCTTTTACAACATCTATTAAATAAAAGTTTCCACCCAGACATTTTACTGCAGCTTTATCTCCTTACATTTTTACCTGTTACTCAATATAATTTCATCATGTCTGTAATGATAAGGTTGGAAAAAATAACCTTTATGATACCAGATGGATTCTAATTCTCAGAAATCTCTAGTGATGGCACATTCATATTGACATTTATACTGACTCCATTTATGACTGACTGAAGGTGATGAACGGGCCGATGCAAGAGGTCACCTTGTGTCAAAGCTGGTATACAGTCTGTCAAACATGGTGAATGTAAGGCTGCTAATGAGGAATTAACTAGATAGACTGTGGCCATTTTACTGTTTTCATGCAATCCAAACCTGTTAAACAATGCTAATCAGGTGTTTATTAAGTGAAACCATTATGCCAAACTTGCTGCAGACCCTACCATATGTCAAAGAGGTTGTAAAGTATTATTCATCAGATTTAAAGCTGATTAATGAGTCATTTAATAGTGAACCTCTCTTTTCTTAGCCTCTAGCTAAGCATATGTACCAAGGTTAAACTAACACATACATGGTTTTGAAAGTAAAGTTTCTGTTAAAAGGAAAGAAATCTTTAATTGCCCCATGGAAGTTCTAATAGTTGAAAAGCTTTCAGGAGAAGTAAGCTTATTTTCTTTTATTTTTAGATAAAAATGTAGCAAAATAATGGCATATTAATGTAAAATGAGTAAGACAAGTAGGAGACTATATACATTTTCAAATAGAAAAATGAAGTTTACAAATACTAAACTTAATAAATTTCAGCCTTCCTGGTAACATCCATTACATTATCTTTCTTAAACTTGTTATTTACACAGTATTGTAGCAAAATTAATGCTACAGAGCCATGTTGATTATAGTGAAACCAAAATATTGGTGAAATATTAGGCAGAACTGAAAGACAGCTATCAAAAATCTGCTGTGTCAACATCAGGGAGCAATAAAAGTAATTTTATTGAGGTAGCAGTAAACGTTAATGGTATAATGAACAATGAAAGTCTGAAGAGAGAACTAAAATACAGGCTATGAATGACAGTAGGGTTCAGGTAATCTGGAGACAATAGCCAATATTTCTTCAGTAAATAATCACTAAGCCAACAGACACTGATGCTATTTGAAACTTGCTTTCAAAAGAAGAAATGACATTACAGAGAAACTAGTCATAAAATCTTGTATTCATACTTAGGTATTTGTTTTGTTTAAATTAAAAGGCCAAATAAATGCAGAACTGTAGTTAATATTCTCATTTTCAAAAATGAAAAATAGAGAACCTTGTAGGACTGTAATCAGCCAGACATAACAGCAAAACATGTAAAGGTGGACATGGCTCCAAACCATGAGAGAAAGATCATAGTGAAGGCTTTTGGATACAACCAGATGATAAAACATAAAAGGAAATGTAACTAATACATCCTTGGATAACTTATGCAGAATAGAAAGCAGAACTGACTGCTAAGAATTAAACATTTCAGTGAATAAGATATATGAGGATAAAGAATTTCTTAAAAGCAAACTGAATTAAACCTTTGGAGAAAAAACCCCAACATTGCATGATAAAAAAAAAAAAAAAAAAAAAAGAAATCAGAAAAGCTGTTCACTTCACAGAAAACACGAGTTAGAACTTAAAGTTAGGTGTGGTGCAAAGACAAATGGATTACCTCAGTTTAGAGAAACGGCAGTGGTGCACAATGTGGAGGTAAAGGATTAACTGATAATGTTAAAGGTGAGTATGTAACTATACCAAATCTACACGGATGCATTCCAGTACAGTACATGTGTCCCCATGAGGCTTTGTCGCACTTTCAAGCCAGAAATACTGTACGAGTCAGCAAGGCATTTGAAACAACAGTGAAACAGGACATCCTTACTTTGATGAGGTAGAGTGAGCTTTAAAGTACCAGGCTTCAGACAGGCTGACATATACTTTGACATGCATTTCATTGCGATATAAACTAAGAGCTTCCTAATGAAATGTGCCAACAGTCTAAAGCTGAGAAATATTGCTGATATAGGATCAGAATATTATGTGGCAGGAAATAATGACAAATCCGATTGGAGTAATAGAAATGGAATGGAAGAGTTCAAAGTATTTAGAGACTAATAGCAAGAATGACTTCTATAAGAGGTAAGTTCATCAGCTGATAAAGCTCACCTACATCACAAAATACACGACCTATGGCTTGGTATAAAATAGGTTGTCTCAAAAAGAAATGAGAGGCTGGAAAATGAAGAGCCAAGATATTTTCAGCTGACTTCAGAGACTATTCTTTGGAACTGTTACAGAGTAAGACCACCAAGTTTAGCTCTACTCGTGTTATTTATGGTCCTTCTTCCTGTCACAACAGCACTACCAAGCACTTTATGTGCCTTCATATCAGTTCTTGTGGTATGTGACATGTCTTCAATATTCCCTTTTGAAAGCACTAATCTTGTTGACAATAATATAATCATAACACCCAGGTTCTTTGGGGTGAAAAATGCTCATCATCATCCCACCCCACCCCTAAACAAGAAATGAATAAAGACATATTGTGTGTTAAAGAATGTTCACTGTGGGCATACGAAATCCAGTCTAGAATGGATTAAGCCTGAACCCTTAGTCTGCACATAAGGGCTTATTTCTTGAAGGAGATATTTTTAATGCTGGAGACATAGCCATAGAGGCCTAGGTATATTATCTAAACTCAGAATGCACCAAGAAAAGTTTTTCAGTGAAGGCAGAGAACAATTTATTCATAATGACACTAGTGAGGACTTTTCTGGGATATTTGTTTAACCCAAGTTCTTTATAAACAATGCAACTGAATTATTATAGGCCTAACTAAAAACCTGCTACAAGAAAATAGAGAGTTTTGTTTGTGTAGTTCAAATAAAGTGAATGCAGAAAAATGTATGTGCTAATTTTGTATATGCAGGCTAATGGAAATGGACACAAAAATCAGGGGAGGGATGTTGTTTATGATAAAACTTGTTCTTGCCACAAGAATTAGTGAATATGCATGAATTTTAAACAGGGTGCATTGGGTGTGCATGGCAAGGTTTTGGTACCACCCAGAAGCCATTAGATATATTTTTCTCTTTCCTGTCCAGCTGAGGAGGGGGAATAATAAATCGACTTGGTGATCACCTGTTGTGCAACCAGAATCAATCCACCACACAAAGCTGTTTTGAAAGTTAGGTAAAACCTTTCAGCCATCAGAAGTAATACAGCCTTCCAATAGCTGCAGATGGAAGCAAAGCACCAAATGACTTTCAGAAAAAGTCAACTTACAGAATGGTTTGAGTTGGAAGGATCTGACTGACTTGTCAGTTCAGAATAGATAAAAAACTATTAGCATAGTTTCTCTATCTGCAGTTTCATAGTAGTTAATCAAAACTTATGCCATAGTAATTTTTTGGTTTAATATTTATTTTTTTCCTACAATTAGTTGGTACATTTCTATCCCTGTATATAGGCAGTACTCACACCAAAAATAGGAGGTGAAGTCTTAGATTACAAAAGGCTTATTCTAGCAAACTCAAATGAAGAAAATTAACCACTAGATTATTTATATTTTTTTATAAATAGAATACTACTGATTTATCCAATCTTATCACATCTCTTGCCTTAGAGTTTTTTATTTTTTAATTTTTATAGACTTTAGAAGTAGTTATGTAGTGAATGTAGATTTTAAATGTAGCTGTATTATGTTTCTTATGATGTTATATCTTCTGTCAGTATTTTCCAGTAGAAGTAACAGCAGTAGCCTAATTGTTGTTTGTATCAAACCCCCTTCCCATATCAATCCCTCAAAGTCCACTAGCTGTTTAGTCTTCTTTTCAATGTAGAATTGCAGAAAGCACCTTAACACCTGCCCCAGGAATGTAAACATGGACAACAGCCTTCAAACCCAGGACTTTGGAGGGCCTCCAAGGACTGTACGTGCTGTGATGAAGAGGAAGACAATGAAAGAGGGGTCCCAAACTCCCCCAGACTCAGTTCCCAATGGGGTGTACTGAGGGGCATAATGGGGCAGAACCGAGGATTGGATGGACATCATTATAAAATTGTAGCACCTGGATCGAAGGCGCACGCGGCGGTTTTGTATTCCCAAAGCATGGAGGCTCATTAAAGCTTTCTGCTTTCTTATCTTCTACCTGATTGGGCCTGGAGTTTTTTTCCCTTGGTCTTTTAGGCAACACATCAGTAATTTCATAGCAATAATATGAACCCAATTCAAATTCTATTAATTATTACTTTTTCAGCTACATTATAGAATATCTTGAGTTGGAAGAATCATTGAGTGCAACACCCTGATCCTCACATTACTATGTAAAAATAAACCATATGACTAAGAGCATCATTCAGACACTCTGTGAACTCTGACAGGCTTTGTACCATGACTACTACCCTGTGGGGGCTGTTCTAGCGGCCAACCACCCTCTCAGTCAAGAACCTTTTCTTTACGTATAATCTGAACTTCCTCTTGCACAACTGATCCCAGCAAAATTCTCTGCTCTCTCTTAAACAAACCTGTATTAATACGGACAGTAAAAAAAAAAAAAAAATCATCCAGAAGATATAATCTGCATGTACCTAAACACCATAAACTACCAGTTTCTTCTGTGTTGTAGATTTTTCAAACTGGATCACAGCACAAGATCCACCCTTCCTCCCCCTCAGATTGCTTTACCCCTTATATTTAGTTAAAAACTAATCTTTCACATGGCCTTCATGGTGAACCTGTCAGCTATTCTAGAGCAGGTTAGACAAAGGACAGTCTCCAAGGAGGCACAAGGTAAGGGTTGGAACCCTCCCAAACAAGGAAGTTTCAAGTGAATGTTCCCATACAAAATTACTGGTAAAAGGTGGACTTCTCTCTGTTATTCTAAATCATAAAATAAGTAGAAATTGCTGCTCCCCTTTGTGGAAGCCAAACTCCAGTCTATGACCCAGCAGGAAGAAACCAGGGCTGAGCTCAAGTCATTGAGCACTCAAAATCAACAGAGAATAAACTGAAGCACAAGAGGAAGCCCAGAAGATTTCTGAAGTGCTTTTCAAAGTGCTGTGGTCTTTCAGGTGAAAAAAAAATAAAGGTTAGTTAAGGCCTCAGGACTGCAATTTTTGCTGAAATGAAACTTCATTTCATTTTTGCATTTCAGCTTTCTACAACTTTTGCTGACCTCGGTGTAAATCACTAGCTAAGATTCTGAATTATTTTTCTAACATATCAGTCCCAACAACCAAAGCACTCTTATTAAGGGGATATCTAAGTAGCTATGGGAGGGGTGGTCTGACTGGACAAACAGAGTTTAGATATATATCACTGTCGTGATATCTCTTCTCCTCTGATGATGTGATGAACACCTCTCTTGATCCAATACAGGTTTTTAACAGATACTGAATCAAGAAAAGTGTTTGGATTTCACAGGCAGATGAAGAGAATTCTTTTTTACACATTTTCATACAACACCTTGTCCTGGATTAGTCTGAGACAGAGTTTCTATTCTTCTTAGGAGCTATTATAGTGCAGTGGTTTTTTGGATTTAGTAAGAGAATAATGCTGATAACACACCGATGTCTTCATTGTAGCTCAGTAGTGCTTAACCTTAATTTAAGGACTTTTCAGTGTCTCATGCTGTGCAAGTGAGGAGGTGCAAGGGATGTTGTGAGGGAGCATGGCCAAGATAGCTGACCTGAACTGGCCAGAGATATTTCATATCATAGGACATCATGCCCAGTATATAAACTGGGGAGAGTTTATAAACTGGCTGAGAGGCTCTGATTGCTCTTTGCAGATAGGCTGGGTTTTGATCAGTGGGTGGTGAGCAGTGGTATTGTCTATCACTTGTTTATGTTGGGTTTTGCTATGCTCTCTTCCTCTCCTTATCGTTACTATTACTATTGTTGTTGTTTTTATTATAATTTTTTGTTTCTATTACAAAATTAAACCCTTATCTCAACCCACCAGATTTACCTTTTCTTCCCAACTCTCCTCACCAGGGTGGGAATAAACATCTGCATAGTACTTAGTTCCCAGCTGGGGTTAAACCACGACCCACTTATGTTTTATACTTATTATGATTCCAATCTGAGGAAAGAAATGGGTAGAAAAGTTGGAGAAAGCATGGAATAACATTTGATTCTATAAGTATATGCAGTTAAAGTTCATGACAGCATAAAAATAATATGTTTATTTTAATATTTAATTTATTTTAAATTTCAATTATATTTGTATTTTAGAAGTATGAAGTCTTGTGTACTTACCGTTTGACTGTCATTATGAAAAGAAATTCATGAACAAAAGGTTATGCAGAGTAAAAGCTGAAATTCCCCTATCATTTTCCTGAAAAGAGTGTCAACACAGCTATTTTAGAAGAACAGGACCAGTCACTTGTGCTGAGTAAGCAAACCCATGACCCACTGAAGTCATGCTGTACTGCGAAGAACAGAAGCAGGCAAACAGCTGCCTGCAAGCTGATCCATTTTGTCACTTATTGTGCTTATTACGTTTGAAGTACTTCTCATGTAACACAAAGACCAGGAACATGAAATACTACCATACAAAAACTGATAGAGGTTTGTACACAGTTTTTCTCATAGAAGCTTTTATATCTGTCTGAACTGATAATCTTAATGGTTGTAATTCTCCATCTTAGAAAAACTTAAGGAATATTTATTTAAAAATAAAATCCTTAGAATGTGTTAAGACAATTGCACGTTTTCTTATGATTACATCAGCAATTCAAATTACATGACCTGCAAGTCAGACCTTTGTAAAGAAAGAACCTTTTTGTGCTAAAATTAGTTTGTTAATCTACAGGGCAGGGTAAATGACAAATTCTCTGATATTTAGAGATATGAGTGCCTCAGGACTGGAGTTTGCCTCAGTTCCAAAGAGCTGTCTGAAGCAAATCCAGAAGTGTCAGACAGTAAGGCCATAAACTAGTACAATTTATAATGAACATACGGACTTTCAAATTTCTGTACTAATATTGATAGAGTAGTTAGAATACAATTTATAGCTAATGTATATTTTGTTTCTTAATAAAATTTGAATTATTTAAGTGCAATATAATTATTAATATCATCATCCTATATGATTTAACATTCCATCTAGTCTGTAAAGAGTAACAGAACCTGGCAATTTCTAATGAAATAAATATTGTACTTACTAACAAGTGATCTATAATCACTGTAAACACAAAATGATTTCTATTCTTTAATATAAATCATATACTTTAATACACTTTAATACTTCTAGCATTCTGTCATTGCCAGTAATTGTTCAATAAAATAACCAATACACAGCAGAGAAGTGCACTAATCTACAATTTTCCATGCACTGAAGAAAAAAACCTTTCTTCACAACTCTTGTTTTAATTTACATTTTCTGAAAAGGCGCCTCATAATGCAGTTATCAATGCAGATAACAAATGTTTTTAAAAAATCCAACTGGATTGTGGCCAAATCCATCAGGTTCTTCTTCCAAAAGATAAATTCCAATAGTCCATCCCTGATGACAATGCCTTGAATATCTTTAACTTTTCCATCAGAACCATTTAGTGTAACTATTGCTTCTCCACAGCTTGAACATCACTACCATTGTCAGAACCAGGCAAACAAATTTATGATGATGTTCCTGGGAATAAGGAACTAATGCAAAGGGGATTTCTCTGTAGTTCTTCATTAACATTTTATTCATTACAACAGGGGAGTTATAAGAGTTTCCTTTTACGCAAATTAGGTCACAGGATAAAAAATACACAGCATAGAAACACAGTGTATTACTACGTAGAACAAAAGATCTGGTTAATAAATTATGATAATGGAATTAGTCTACTGCTAATGCTGAAAGGCGCATTTAAATACTATGAAATTTACTCGAAGAAAGAAAAGCTCTTGCATGTATTCATAAATTGTTTTTCTCCTTTGTGCCTCAGTTTCTGCAGTCCTTTTTTATGTTATTTCTCTCTGAGGGAGTGTATATATCCTACTTTAAACATTTGTTTTGGTTTCTTAAAAGTCAAAGAAACACTTTTAGTGGGTAAAATACAAAGTTTTACTCTCCTGTCTTTCAAATATACACTGGAAATGATAGTATGTAAAGTACAGAGACTGAAAATAAATTAGGTCAATTGAAAAAACCCAAACTCCTAAAAATTGATGCCAAGAAGATAGTCATTAAGGTAACATGTTGTCCTTGCCATAGATATCTATTATCATCAAAGTTCTTTAGTTAATTTACTTATTTATTAGAGTTATTTGGTTTGTTTCTTTTGGATGCAATTTATTTCTAAGATTTATTTAAACAAAGTAGACTGAATTCAGACCTGGTTTAAGTGGTCTAACTCTATTGAGCTAATTAATTTGCAACTACCTCATTAATTCAGTGATTACCTTCAGTTTATTCATTATATTAACTCTTATTTTTCCATTTATGCAAGGTCTGAATAGACCCAGAGGATGGTAAAAATGAAGACTTTTGCAAGCTATTCTTTTGGTAGGAAAATAAGGAAAGCTTCTTCACTTCCTATAAAGCAAAGCAATCCATTTTAACCATTTTTCTGGGAATGTCAGCACGCATGCAGCTGAGGGCGTTACTTTTGTCGAAAGAAAAAGAGCAGGGAGTTATCATTTTGCACAGAGCAATTTCTATTCTAAAATCACAATTTCTATTCTGTTATTGGCAATGCTGTGATTAACAAAACGTGAAAAGGAAACTAAGCTATGAATGACTCACCTAAACTCATTTACTTTTTATTTTGAAAGTATTATTAAAAATTGTGAATGTATGGATCATCTCCAATCTTCTTGAACAACAAAGTTAATTTTTAAAGGATAGACTAAACAGGGATGTTATCAGTGTAAATCCCAGACTGCATTTCAATAATTTTCAAAGAGTGAAGAATGATCTTTGCAATGCCACACCCATGATGGTATTTCATACCATCTAATTTCTTCTAAATCATAGTTTACTTTTTAAAGTCCAGTACACTTCTCTTCATGTCTTAATGTGGGCTTCACATGAAGAGCTACCCTGGCACAGGTAGCATAGTTAACTTTTTCCATGCCACAACCTCATTCAGATGGAGTTAAATTACACAAAAAAAAGAAAATAATGTCATATATGCCAGAGTATAGGCTTATTCAGGGTAACTTTTTTAGGATTGGACAGAACTCTCTGCATCTTAGTGATGCTGAACCCTTAGAGAGTTCAGCCCAACTGGCAACCCCCATCCATTGGGGTCCAAAAATAGGATTATCAGATTTACCTTGCATAGACTGCAGTTGCTACAGAGGATGTTTCCAGAGAAAGAAAATGTTTCTGTAAGCTAATGCTTAAGTACTAACTTTAGAAAAGGTACTGCCTGTTACCCTATTTTTTGCATCCCTGTTCGGATTTGAATGTGAGCAGGAAAACCCAAGTAGCAAGCAAACCTTTGTTCCAATACTGGAAATCAGTCATATAAAGTCCTTGATCCTGAATGTGAAGTATGAAAAAAGGCTTTCAGTATTTCTCCTTCCCCAGCCCTTCTTACTTTGCTCCCAGTTTTCCAGATAACTGTGCAGACAGTACATCTAAAATACTTTTTTAAAATTAAATTTAATTTTAATTTCATTTTTTTTATTTAATCAATATTATTCAATAACTACTGGAAAACACAACAACTTCTTGATCACAATATGTATCCTGTTAGGAGCACAACTTAGCAATGCATAAATGAACGCTGAGAGTGAAGATCACTGATTCAAGAGCAATCACCCTTTTCTGTGTAGGCTAATGTGCATGTTAGAGCAACCCCTTCACAAGTCTATACTGAATAACAGGCACATGTACAGTAGATAATCCAAACTGGAACTGACTTTGGCAACAGTTCAGGGATAATAACTAGAAGAAGCCACCCTTGAATATTTTTGTCAAAAGAGTTAGGCAACAACATTGTCTTCATAGACTTTTTTCCCAGTTATTTAAATTATAACATTTTATAAAAATACAAATCTAATACATTTCCTAGATTTATGCTGCAATCTGCAAAATGGTCACTAAGCTCAATAATGAAAACATTGGTCATTATCATTTTACAAAATTTGATGCCACCAGTAAAAATAGTAACTACTTTTATATTGAATTGTGTTTCTAGGAACTCAGTTTAGCTGAAAATACTTTTCTTGTCTAAGTGCCACTTAGAGACACTATATGTATCAGTCCTTCATTAGACAGTTTTTCAGAAGAGAAAGAAAATTTAGACATTTTTAAACTTTTGAATGGTAGTATTTTTGTTCAAAAATCAGCATGATTTGCTCTAAGACCACAATAGCTTAATAGTCTGCTCTAAAAAATAACTGCCCAGAAGTATTCATTTTTTGGCTACAAGGACACTTGATTGAAGTGGTTGACATCCTCACCGTTAAATGCTCCTACGTTCTAAACCATATCAGCCAAATGTCTAAAGCAGCTGTTCTGAACTCTGCGTGACCTGTGCTGACTCTCAGAGAGCAGCACACACTCATGTCAGTGGTCCTGGAAGTCTCTAGGCCATGAAGGTGACAACTTCCCAAACTTATCAATTACTAGGGGTGCCAAACAGGGATAATGGTTCTTCTGATCCACTACTTACAGAGATGTCACAGATATTCTCAGAGACAGCAACTAGGGCTGTTAGCTGATCTATCTTCCTTAAAGGAAAGCTGGAAAGATAAGCACGAGGCTACATCTCTGGACTTAATAAGAACAGACCTCAAATCCTTCACGAAGCTGCTGGGACAAAGGCAGCGAGGAGAGTTAATTGATTTCAAAAGAAAATATGTTGGAATCTCAGGGACAAACTACCCCCCCCCCCCGGTGCAGTTAGGCTGGGAATTTTAGCCAAAGGACCGATTGTCTGTGAAAAGAGTTTCTCGATGAACTTCGTGCAGACATTACCTACAGCAGTTGTGGCATCTCCACCCTTTGAGCCAGCCAGTAGGATGATAAAGTGTTGGTGATAATCCTACTTGAAGCTGGAGGCTGGTCTAGATGATGGCACCTCAGGGAAAATTTATTTAAAAAGGGACATGTGCTATCAGATGAAGAACACATTAGTTCTTCCTAAACACAAACCAATGTAAATAATATCAAAACAATTAAGTTTCTGAGGTGGTTTTTTTTCCAGATCTGATAGGAACCTACCACTTCAGTCCAGATTCTCACAGGTATTTAAGTCCCTTATTGACAATGAGTTAAGAGCCTATTTACCTCTAATAATTTTTTTAATTAGGTCGGTAGTAATCTTCCATCCTAAAATGGAGGCTTAGTAGCTGAAAACCACAATAATTATATGTATTAAATATCTCTGTCCACAAAATGATTCATCATGGATTTACTTGTCTTTCCTTTTGCCTCATAGCATGCCTAAACTTCCTAAATTCAGTGGAATTTGACTTAAAATAATGCAATTTTTAGATGGAAAAGAGTATAAAATATTTCAATATTTCTATCAACTTTTTTTACAAGAATACTTTCTTCAAGACCATCCAACTTTATAGACTTTTTTTGTGTAATTTTATTATCTCTTTTTGCAGACTATCTGTATTTTTAGTTTATGGTCACTGATTTTATGAGCTTCCCAATTTAGAGCTAGATGAAGCTGTTGAGAAGTTCTGTATAATTGTAAGTGTAATCTACACTGCAGTCATCTTTAGGAAAACATTAATTGCAATCACTTACTGCACTTGAAACAGTAAAATATTACATCTATATTCCCAAAGACAGTGATCAAGTGAGGTATCTTTTCTCATATCTCCTTCTGTTTTCCAATTTTCCTGCTTTCCAAAGTGATCGTCATGTCATTTATAAAGAAAGAAGAGCAGTATTCAATATCTCCATGTATTCTTAGACACTTGGTATTTTCTAGAAGCCTCTTATGTTTGGAAAAGTTACCAAACTACTACAAAATTGTTTATCCTGAATAAAAGTGTTTTGCCTACCACAGTATATTCCATTAAATACTGAGATATTGCAATACTGATCTTTGCACTGGAAGAAGACAAATTTGCATTTTTATTTTTAGTGGATATCCTCTTAATATTAGTGATGGTTTGCTTTTGTATAAGAGTAAGTGTATAAGTCTTCCTGATTAGGAAAAAAAACCAAACAACAAAAATCCTTTCCTTCCATTCTTATTGTCTTTGAAGCCAATTTGAAGCAATTTTGAAGGTCCGGTTTGGACATCAGACTTCCACATCAGTGAGAAGATTCTACAAAGGACTTGTATGTTTACCGTTACTTGAGGACCTTTTTATGCTTACTCGAAATAAAGTATTTCTTAAACTACAAATTTTAAACACACAAATATCACAGTGAGATTCGGGTTACCATTTATGCTATGTTTTTCATCTACCACTTAGAAAATACTATTTGTAGATCTTTATTCCTAATAAATAGATTTGTAAAATATACCATCTGTTCATCTTGGTGTAACAGTTCCACATTGAGTACTGCCCAAGAATAATTTATAATTCATTTTGAATTTCTTATGTTCTCGACTAAGAGAAGAAGTTTAAAAATCTAGGCTATTTCTAAATGGAGACAGAGAAGTGGATTAAAAGCTTCATTAGCACTACTGAATTAATGAGGATTTAGAAACTGATTTCTGCAAAGCGTATGTCAGTTCCTAGTGATGTAGAATTGGAATGGTCCCCAAGATTTATAAAGTCATCAAATTCATCTTTCTTAACTGAAGCAAGAATACCTGTACACTGACATTTTTTTAGCCTATTCCTCTGAAAAAAAGATATTTCACTCTTTTAATTGTATTGTTCCAGTGCTTGACTATCCCTTCCATTTGAGGACATTACTCTATGGTCACTGTCTGTATGGCTGGGCTCAGAGAGTGGTAGTGAATGGAATTACATCCAGTTGGTGACCAGTCACTAGTGGGTATTCCCCACTAGTGGGCTCAGTATTGGGGCCAGTCCAGTTTAATACCTTTAGCAATGATCTGGAAGAGAGGGAGGGATGGAGTGTCAATCTGCTGGACGGTAGGAAGGCTCTGTAGGGGGATCTGGACAGGTCAGATCAATGGGCCAAGACCAACAGCATGAGATTCAACAAAGTGCTGGGTACTACCCTTGGGTCAAAACAATCCCATGCAGCACTACAGCGGCTGAGTGGGGATGAGTGGCTGGACAGTTGTCTGGTGGAAAAGGACCTGGGGGTGCTGGTCAACAGCTGGCAGAACATGAGCCATCAGTGTACCCAGGTGGCCAGGAAGGCCAATGACATCCTGGCTTGTATCAGAAATAGTGTGGCCAGCAGGACTAGGGCAGGGATTTTCCCCCTGTACTCGGCACTGGTGAAGCCACACCTTGAGTATGGGCCCCTCACTACAACAAAGACATTGAGGTGCTGGAGCGAGTCTAGAGAAGGGCAACAGAGCTGATGTAAAGTCACAAGAGGAGTGGTTGAGGGACCCGGGGGTGTTTAGCCTGGAGAAGAGGAAGTTCAGTGAAGACCTTACCATTCTCTACCACTACCTGAAAGGAGGTTGTAGTGAAGCAGGGGTTGGTCTCTTCTCCCAGGAAACTACCAATAGAACAAGAGGAAATAGTCTTCAGCTGTGCCAGGGAAGGTTCAGGTTAGACATCAGGAAGAATTTTTTCACCAAAAAGGTGGTTAAGCATGGGAATGGGCTGCCCAGGGAGGTGGTGGAGTCACCATTCCTGGAAGTATTCAAGGAATGAGTGGACATGGCGCTCAGTGCTATGGTTTAGTTGTCATGGTAATGTTTGATCAAAGGTTGGATTGGATGATCTTGAGGGTCTTTTCTAACCTTAAATGATTCTATGATAAGTTATGAAGACTATAATACGATAACATTTCCATGTGCATTTTATAAAAACAAACTTGTACTTGGTGAATCAACATCTATCATTATATTCTATGAAACCATCAATATTAATACTGCTGAGGTTAATGGAGATTTTAATGTTAACTCTACTGACTATATCGCATGACTAAAGCAAGTCAGAAATCAACATCTACCTTTTGCTTTTCACATAATCATCAATAATAATAATGTATTTAGATGAAAAGAAAAAAAAATCCACTTCAAGAATCAATAATGTTGGTAATGATGTATGTAATAGAATATGGCTAACTTTGACCCTCAGAGCTCTGCACAAACACCTCATTCTTATTAGCAAACCAAGCAAAATACAATGTGGAAAATACATAGACAATGCTAACCTTAATGTTAACATGTCCAATAACATATAGAATTTGATTCCACCAGAAGGTTCTGCTGACACCTCAGGACTGAATTACCATCTTAGTACTTGATAAAAGGAATAAAAATTTATTACAGCAATGTCCCCTGTTGCTGCTAAATGTAAGATCCTATGTGTCTACTTCAAGACTGAATTTAGTATCATTACCAACTGTCTTTTACTGGTTTTCACATACAATTATTCAACTGAATAGTGATTTACTGTTCTATATTAAATATTGTTTATACTTATATGTCCTTTGTGCTGGACTTTTATTCAAGCAAAACTGCAGAAAGATTTTGTATCTTTGCTGGAAAGGCTGAATTGTTGAAACTGAAATGATTTCTTCACATTATTATTATTAGAATTCACATTGTAAGAAGACCTAGATAAAGAATATTTATATCAATAGAGAATTTTCCCACTCAATAAAAAAACCTCAAACCCAAAAATTATCGATAAATTCTTGGATATCTATATTTTATGGGTATCCTATTCAAAATATTATTAATATCTTCTTTTACAAATTATTGTACTTCCCATACATGAATATTGAAACACAGTACCTGGTCAATTATTAGATTTTTTGTGCTCTCTTCCTGAACCCAAAAATAATTTTTTTGTTGTAATTGCTATAAATTGATAAATAATCTCAGAGCATTTTGTCTTGATAGATAAAATTGTTTTAACTTAACAGGGCTCTACAAATGAGGTATTAAATTTTATTTCAAATGCTATTCACACATCTTAAATGTGTTATTAGTCATGTGCTCCACAGGGAAAAAAATTATTGTATGTTCTTTTAAATATTTCATCTACTTCCATTCACCCACTTACTAATGTATCATGGACTAGGGTGCCAAGATTCCCCATCCACAGGCAGAATATATGTCTTAGCTGGGATAACTCCTTATTTATTAAAAAAATTACTGAGGAGGAATCAAATTCATTGGAAAAGACCAATGGAAAAAAAAAAAGAATAATCTACTCATTTTCCTCTCCTTTTCCTGATCCATGTATAATTCTGATTAGTAAGACTTAAGCAAAAATCTGGTTTCATTCTATCTACCTGGCATGCCTTCTGCAGAGATCACAGGAAGGTTGAACTGTGTCTAGGAGACAATAAGTGCCTGTTTCCTACTCTTATGTTCTCCTTTTCTTTTTTTTCCTCTTTTTTCTTTTTTTTTTTTTTTGGATGCTTTCGGTTTTAGCATTCCATTCCATCCAATTAATTTCCTCTCAGAATAAAGCAGCCATCATGAGCATAAAGTGCAGGAGATTTGTACATCTTCTGTAGGTCAATAGCCCAAATGGACAATTTTTATACCTCAGAACTGTAGCTGACATAATTCTGCAACTTTTTTTCAGAATGACAGATAAAAACAAACAGAATAGGGAATGAAATACTACATGGTAGTTCATGAAGACAGAATACAATTAGGAGATCTCATATAGCTATGAATGCGCTAGGTAGAGAACTTAAAAGGAAGATTTTTCACAAATTAATCTTTATTTTCCTTACTAATTAATAAACACCATGCTGTGAATAACTGGTGATAATCTTCTAATAAGAAAAATCAATAAATTTACACCCAGGGTCACCGTAATTGATGCTGCAGAATAGAAAAATGTATTCTCCATTGATCCTTTAGCAATCTTCTAACTAAAAAGGAGCGGAAAGAAAGCCAATTACTGTAGTATGCCTCTGAAAATGATAAGATTAAAACAAGCTAATTATGTGTTCTTGAATAACTACAATTTTTGATGAAAGTAAGTAGAATAAGGGCATCCTGCATCTCCGGTACAGAGATATTACATTTTACTAATTAAAATATAGTAATTTTACATTTAACTTTTCTTAACCAATAGGCAAACAAATGGTTAGAAAAATAAAACTTTAAAATCTCCCAGAATAAAAACTTTAGATGTTACTCTGAACACAAGATTAAACTGGAGAGTGAAACAAGCTTCTGGAGCATTGAAGCTTAAGGAATTTTCATACTTGAGCAAACAACACTTATTTGATCACACAGATAAAATCTTGTGAAAATATGTCTGCTTTCTGTTTTGCATAAGAAGTATCTATGATTTTTTCAAGTGATTCCCATATATGCACAACCATGACACCTTCCACTGCAGGTTTATCCATACTGGAGTATGGCTGTAACAATTAATAAAGGATCAATTCAGAATGATGTAGAAAGTCAGCAATATCTACTGCTTGTTTTGATCTCATGGTTCACTAAAGTAATTGGAAAAACCAGATTTCTCTAATTTTTTTTTAATTATTAAATAATTACATAACCTTTCTTTAAAACTGTTAGTAAAATTTATTCGAATATTCAGAAATAATTAGGTTTTTCTTTTTTGCTTTCCTTTGCTACTGTAGATAAAACGAAGCCCTCCAGCAATATCAGGTAAAGAGATTACTCAATTGTGACTTGAATGCACTTGCAACAAGATGCATTGTTATTCTGACTTCAAACACTTGATTTCAATTTGAGCTATAGCATGAGATTTTGAAGACTAGATTTAATCAGATTCTTCGCCTTCAGATATTTTTTCATGGAGGTGTATAGTTTAAATTTCTTATTTTGCCGCACAGCCTATACAGAAAATTAAGCAGTTTCCCCTGATCTATTTATTTCCCTTCAATATTGTTGGATTCATTTATTTTGACCACACTTAGTAGTCCACTCAGTGTCTCCCAAAGTCACCTTGTAAACTACTGTGGTAGATGTCTCATCCCCAGAAACATTCAAGGTCAAGTTGGATGGGGCTTTGAGCAACCTGATCTCATTGAAGATGTCCCTGTTCATTGCAGGACTAGATAACCTTTAAAGGTTCCTTCCAACCCAAACTATTCTATGACTCTATGTCTCAAACTCAACAATATTCCTAGTGAAGGTCAGTTTTCTAGGCTTTCTCCAACTAATCTTGACTGGAAGTCTGAGATTAATAATCACCACTGCCACTGCATATATTCTGCATTTGAAAGTCACTAGATAAAAATAAAAAATTATGAAGTAGAGACTAGGTTAATCTTTGGACTTCAGTTTTACTGAAATATTTATACCCACATACATTGGATGCTGAAATCCAATTGCATTTTGATCCTTTCCTAGGCACTGGTTTAGGTTCAGCTGTAAATTCTAGTAGACTGTTTTCCTTTGAGTTTAGTAGTTATAACATTTTCTTGTTTGCGTTTCTTCACTTTTTCCCCAGATCTTCAGCTGTCTGTACTGGCTCTTAAGAAATAGACATAAAATCAGTGTATTTGGAGCTGCAGTTGAGAGTAAATACTTACTACTGATAATTACTTACAACATATGCTTTTTTTCTGTTTTTCTTAACCTATGTGCATTATAAGCTATTATCACAGCAGTTCCTCTTCTGGGTGTAGGTGTGTATGTTTTAAAGTGGGAGATTTTCTACATAAATAAAACAGATCAGCTATAGATTCCCAGAAAAATTCTCAGTAACCAGCAATGATAAATACCAGGAAGCGGAGTTGAAAAGGAATAACATCACTGTGGAAAAGCAGTCTCACAAGTCTGTGTTTTACATAGTCTTGCAAATGTGATTTTGTTGGTCTCATACTTTCAAAAGAAAAAGCCAAACTGAAAGTTGAAAGAGATGTAAGAAGCTACACTTTGCCCTAGGCATGCTTTCACTAATTTTAGTTATTATTCACTTCAGTGAGCCTGCTCAAATTTAACATTTCAATTAGTTGTGTAACCACCTAAAAAGAACTATCATATAAAGTAGTTTCTGTTTTAGAGGATCCTGATGCTGATTCGTAACATGGAAAGTACTTGTGCATGCCACTCAAACATGTTTGATCAAACCTAGAGGACTTTTCCCTAGTGGCACGTTCTAGAAAAAGTGCAAAACATTCACTTTTCCATAAACACTGGAATCAGTTACAGGAATTATGAAAACAGTCACTGAACACAGATAGTGCTCTGTGAGTTATCACCATCTGAACTACTCAGGAACATTTCTTTTTCAGGGCTACCTCTTGATCCATTTTTCTATATTGAAATCACTATCATAAAACATTGAATAAAAATAATATGCAAATAATTTTACTTCTGAAAGAGAAAATAAATGTCAGTACTCTGTGTTATTAGCCACAGGTGTCACATAGAGGCTCTGAAATAAAGTTAAATAATATAAAAAACCCATCAGTTTTTATTCTAGTACCATTCTTCTTTTAATGTTATGTTGAAATATTTCACTGAAAGTTTAGTGGAACACCGAGAACCCAGCTCTACTTCAGATTTCAGCAGCTGAAACATTTTGTGTACAAAAAAAAAAAAAGAGAAATTTTAAATGTAAAGTTTTCAGTATATTCATTATACACACTGTCCTTAATTCACATATGTAAAATCAAAGTGTACTATAAAATTGTGTAGTACATTTTTGGCTTCACTAGCATTATATTTTATTATTAGTGTCACTAAGATGACTATTTGTATTCACATATGCTTCACTAGGCTTTTTTACAGCTGCAATTGTCATACACCACTGAAGCCATCTTAGTATCTAACAAGCAAGTAAGAAGATCAGAGAAATAGAAGAGACTGTTTGGAAAGAATAAAGACAGAAAAAAGCATTAATGTTAACCTGAAACCAAATTGTAATTCCTTCAGCTTTGCTTTGAGCCTTGCTCTGCTGCCATGCTCATCTGACTCTTTACCTTTTCAAAATGAGTTTAAATTACATAAAATTGGAACAGCAGTATTTGTAGCTATAGTTAGGGATGGGATTCACTTCTAAAAATCGAATCCCTAGTATAAGTCATACTTAAACTCCTATGGTCTAAGTTTGACTCTTAAACAATGAAAAGAACTGAGTGTCGCCAGAGGGGGAAATCCTGTATTTTAGACATTTCTTTCAGGGTGTTCTGAATTACCAGTGGCAGATTCCACTGAGTTTCCAAAGACACTAGTTTATGCTCATAATTTACTTTAGACAAGTTTAATAATATGAATCGTATGCCTCTAATTTTTAGATGGCTGGAAGTGATACTATAGGCAAGAGGAAACAAAAATACAACTCTTAAAATACCTGGCTTCAGAATATGTGTTTGAGCAGTCCCATTTCAGCAGAATAAGTACAAAATTCACTAACAAAATCTATTTCTGAGGAATTAGATACTAGAGATTTTGAACTGGTCAAAACTGGTGGTTGATACAAAAATCCAAAGAGGATTTGAGTCTGTAAAGAAATCTCAAGCATAGCCTAATGTCCAAAGTCAGGAGTTTCTGATATATTGCTCATGATACAATAACAGTAGCAGAGTGGGAAGGAGTTAGTTTGAGTTAAAATGGTGTATTTTTCAACTTGTTGATTTTCTGAGAAAGGAGATGGGTATTACAAATTCACAACTCTTAATACAGGACCACTCGATGAAGGCATTCTAGACATGCAGAAGCATGAACTGTATTTTCCTGCAGGTTTATTTGCAAATGACTAAAAGCGTTAAATCTCTGAACTCATTTCTGAAGAAATTTAGGGTAAATATATGTGAAGAGCATTGTGAGAGCCTCAGTCCAGGTCTGAATTAAAAAAGCTGTTTATGTGGTAAAGCCGAAAAATCTCCGGTTTTCAGGAAAGGTCAGAAGGTCAACTGATATGACAATAAGTACATTCTTGCATAAATTCTTATCAAGGAACCTAATGTAACATAGATCAGATGAATCACACATAAGATGTGCCTACTTTACTACACTTGACACTTCTACATCTCAGGTAGAGGAATCCTTGCTTCAGAGTATTTCAGCATTTTGACCTACACCTTTTTCAAAGTACCTCTTTGCTAAAAAATTTTCCCACTCTTTTCTTCATAATTTGTTTGTATTTCTCCTTACTAGGCCTTCATACCTTCTGTTCCAAGAATTCTACCAACACCTTTCTGTGATCCTTCTTTCCCTTCCTTTGTCTTCACCTTTGCCTTCATCTTTAGTTTTGCCTTTGTTTCCCTTTCCCCCTTTCTTTTCCCTTTCTCTTTTCCTTCTCTTTCCCCTTCCCCTTCCCTGTCCTTCCCCTCCTCCTCCCCTTCCCTTCTTTTTTTGTTCAGTTACCATTCACTGTATGCTCCTCAGAGTGGGACCAACAATGTGTTGGTATTTGCACATTCCTTTGCAAGAGGGGCCTCTTCCTGGGAAGTCCTCCATTAGTTATAAACATAAAGGAAAAATGATAATCATTGGGGTTGCAATACAAGGAATAATGCTGGTTGCCCAGATTTTTACAGGATTCAGTTAACCATTCTGTGTGCTAAGAGAGTAAGCTGCTGAAAATGCTGTCGTTCACTAAGAATATATATTCTTACCACTTCAGCACTAAGAAAGGAAGAATCAAAATATTTTATCCTAACTACAGTTAGCTAGTGAGTTTATAATGATTTATAAATGAAAGCTGCCCTTTCTGAAAGCATGCTGCATAATAAATGTCTGAACAGTTTCAGTTCTTTATTGTCCACCCCAGACTATATTCACAGAGTAGTTAATCAATTCTGCTGCTCAAAATGTAAAATCAACATGTGTTTACATCTTATATCCTTAGCATGTTCAACATTTTCACAAAACCTGGACATTTAAGAATAATCATATCCGCATTCTGAAGGCTTTCTACATAAATGGTGTACATGTATATGTTTAAAACAGGTGTATATGTATCCTTATTGTGGTTTGCATTTGTGTATAAACATATATATTTAGTTACTGCTTTTCATTCCTTCACACATTCTTGTTCTTTATGATCTATTATTTCTTCCTGGCTATAAAGCAGCAAGCGCCAACACCTCTACAAGTAATGAAGCATATATTTCTGCTTTGAATATATTATAGTCACAGCACTAAAGAAAGAGCATTTGGGGAACTTAATAGCAATACAGCATGTGTTGTTCTTCTAATATGTTTTAACATTGCTGTTTCTGTTATAACAATCAAGTTTGTTACAGTCATGCTACAGGTGGAAACATTTTCCTGGTTTACGTATTTCTACAGTACTGTACCCAATTGAAATAAAAGGGAGAAAATTATCTTTTAGATTAATAGATTTCTAATGGCATACAGTTTCTGTATGCTGGAGCTTACAGGATCCTCAAATAGCAAAAAAATACTAAAAAAACCCCTCATTATGGACTAAACCCTATTTTCTTTCTCTCCAATTAAATGAAAAACTTCACTTTATCTGATTTCTTCTAGTGATATATGTAAGGTAAATTTTTGACTACAGTAGAAGAAAAATTATCAAAGCTAAAACGAAATGCTCATCTTTTGTTCTGCAGTAACAAATTATGAAAAAAAATCAAACACACCTACTGAAATACTTGTAATATCTGACTCCTAATGTGAAGGAAATAAAAATATTCTGGGGGAAGTAGAGAATTCATATGAACTTGGATTGCCAGAAAAATACACAGAAATTCTCTCATAAATTCAAACAGGAATGAGGAGGAGAAATGAAATGATCATTTAAGCTACAAATTATGGTATGTCATATACTGGCCAATTAGATAGAATAAGGTGGGGAAAAATCTTTGTCAGTTTGAGACAAGGCTTGTACCTGCATCACATAATCTTGTACATGAAGTTTGATGATATAAAATGGAAATTGCAATGTGCTCCCAATTTTCTTTCAGAACTTTTTTTGTAAAAAATCCCTTTATTATATTCTATATTGTCCCTCCTACTTTCCCAACTTGAACATTACCTCAATCATATTAAATTTCATTTGTAAATAAATCTACTGCACTTCATCTGACAGAAATTACTACTGGGCATAATATCTGGCCACAGAAAAGTATTTTTAGTACTTTAATATTCATTTCTCTCCATGGAACTCCATGACTTTTATTCACAACCATTATTCTGATTGAAATTTTGCTCAAAACCCAAAGAAAATTAATCAGAAATTACTTTCTTCTTGAAAATATTTCTAAAATAGGTTAACAAACATTCAAGATAATCCTAATTTTTACACTTTGTCAAACCCACTAATATTTCCAATTCTGCCCTCCGGTATTTTTTGCCATTCATAGATTCCAGGAGTATTCATCTCACAAAACATATCTCTATAACTGGCATTAATTGGCACACTGATTGGCAGATCATAACCTACCATGTCATGCCTGGAAGTGGTCCATCAATACCAAAGGAGAAGAGTGGAATGTATATAGAAAAACTTAAAGGATGGATGACAGGACTTTGATCTCCAGGGCATAATCTCCACCATGATGCTAAACCACTGAAATTTAAAAGTGGAAAAATATACTTTTCCTCTATAGGTCTGTTGTGAGTTAACACAGATGTCAGGAAAATGACCACTTTATCTTTCCTCCTAAGCCTTCTGTACCACTACCTCCACCCCCACTCTTTTTCTGTCACTCTTGATTACATCCTGAGTCCAGTTTTTTATTGTGTTGCCTGAAGCTACTCTACCAGTCACGTTAGACTCAGTCTCTCTTTTACCCACTTCTCCCACAATTATTTCTGTTCCTTTTACTACAAGGTTTTGAAGAGGTGGTTATCAGCCACCCTCCTAAAGGTCTACTACAAGGCCATTACTATCTCTAAAAATTGTCCTCAGTACTTGTTTCCACCACTATGCCTAAAAGAATCTAATTAAAACAAACAAACAAACAAACAAACAACAAACACCAGCTTTGAGAGACATCATAAAGGAGCTATATCATAATAGAAGATTGATTCTACCTTTTATCTATGTCTTTTTTTCTGATATTTTAAACATTTTGGGATAGTTTGGCAACAACCGAATTGTGCAAAACAGGAACATATTTCATGTGTGCCCTCTATTCTGACTGTGAGAAGAATCTGCTTGAAGTTGCATTTATTTATGCAAAGGAGAAGGCTTATGCTTTCTCACAAATACAGTGGGAATTCAGACTACAGAGAGCAGATGCACGAGGGGCATTTCATACGGAACAACCTGAGTGTTGGGTCTGCTTATTGAGGATTGTGTCTCAGTACTGATCACTATACTTCTACATGATGAGGTCATTAGTGTATACTACTTTGAAATAAATCTTCAGAAATTAAAGATAATAATAAGATGAGAATCTGATACAATATTATACGGTATATTTTTTTTCCATGAAACATGAAAAACATAAGTATTTTATAAGAGAACTGGTAATTAGTATATGACTGGACATAAATTATACTTCTTTATCTTAATTTCTGACATTTCTGTCATGAATCGTCATGTCATGTTCAGCTCAGTCACTTTAGGTTATAATTTGAGACAAGAAACATGACAAAATATGTCACAATAACCCAGATAATATGTTAGAAATTTTTAGGAAAGAAAACTTTTTTCTTCTGTCTTGGACATTATCCTTCCCTCCTCTCCCCCCCGCTCAAAAAAAAAAAAAAAAAAAGAAATTATATTCTTCACAACTGCCACTGAAATAATATATTTTTAAAGTTTGCATTTGTCTCTCTCTGGCTGGGTCTGGAATTTTTACAAATATATATATCACCAATAACATGCAGCTAAAGAAGTATTTATAGGCTAACAGCAAAAATAAATGGAAACAACTAAATGCAGCTTGCATTATGGAAGAGAAATGTTGTTAGCCCTCTTTTCATAATTCATTCAAGATGAGAAGCTGATGTTCAGGCATAACAGTTATTCTTCAATGGGCTCTTGATTATATCCAGTTTTAAAGAGAGACTACTTAAGGTTCAAGCATGTTAAGTGATCTGGTCAAGATTATAGCCTGAAACTATGTATTGAATTTATTTTAGAGCACGACACACTTCAGTTTTCCTGTATCCCATATTGCTTTTCTATTTCTGTTTTAAATCAAGAATCAACCCAGCATGGTATAAAGTATACCAGAACACTACGTACTGAAAAAGGAAAGCACCAGATGCTTGATGCAAAATGCAAAACCTGTCTAAAAGAGTCATAGAAAAGTTGTTTTTTAAGTATACTTTAGTGTGTAATCTGCTTATTCCAAGGTTTGTTCAGACTTTTATAAAAAATATAAAGGGGGATACTGTAGAATAAAGCTGTTTGCAAATTGTAGGGGCCATTTTGTTGTCAACTGCTAGTCTTTTCCAATGTTTTTCATTATTAGAGAAATCAATTAAAACATACTTAGTCTGTGCTACATATGCTAAGTACATAATTTGTAGAGAATTCTTACCTGTTCATTACCTTTATTCTATTACATTTCCCACCCCCCACCAAAAGTTAGTGGGCTAACTTTTTTCTCTTTAATAAGAGTTTTGTGTTAAAACTGGCATGTTAAAATGCCTGACATGAGAATTCTCCAACTGTCTTAACTAGATTTTGGCATTTAATAAGCTGTAAACTGCTGAAGCTATTTGCAGATGAAGCCTCATTTTTGTCCATCAGCAGGGGGCTGGGAGCATAATTAATTGAGTGAAAGTTAAAAGACAGACAGCATGGTTACATTTATGCAAATATTGCAGGAGAACATCTAACAAAAAAGAAGAATACCTTGTAACTGATTGGTTTGGTTTTGGACCAAAATCCACAGGGTCCACTTAAACATTGCTGATTGAGCATATGACAATTAAGGCCTATAGTGGTGGGATTTTTTTTAATATGCATTCTGCAATGTAAAAAAATAATAGAAAAAAGAACCTTCACTAACAGTCAAAGTTCCAAATCCAGTGAGACAATTCTACTTCTGTTTTAAGTTTTTACTGCTCATGAATGTTAAAATAGGTTAAAAAAATTATATTACAAAAATCATATGATGCATGTGCCATCAACCATATGCCAGTCTCTGCTATTTATTTCTTTTATTCATATCCCAGTCATATGCATCCTGGTATACCAAAGAGTCTATTTAATTAAAGTCAGTTAAAAGCTTAAACCACAGAGATCAGGACAGCTGCTGGAGGTATTAACCTGGTTGCTGCTTAGGGTGATCAAACGCTTTTGCATTTATTCAATGTTATATTATATTTTCTCGTAAGAAGTTTTGTTGATTTTTTTTTCTCCTGCCTGGTACCGTGTATTGGAATAATTCCTGAATTAAAAGTAAAACTAGCAAACTTTGGGGTTCATATTATATATTTATAAGATAACAATTACAACCTTGTTCATTGATTTTTGACTAAACATGAAGACTATGACATACAGCAGCTAAAACCTGTAAAGGAATTTTTCTAGGGAATATAATCTCTAAGTCCTCTTTTGTCCATCACATGGTTTAACTTGAGCATCTAAGTCCATCAGGGTAACAACTGGCAAATAGTTTAGTTTTATTAAGCAGAGAAAACATTGTATTACTCATTTGAGGTTAACATAATGTGCACAGATTTCTTCTCATCTTAAAATGCCTGGATTTGATAGATTCTTCCTATAATCTCCAGTGTTGCCAAATATGCTAGAATCAGCTCATGCTAAAACTTGAAAAGTATAGGAAGAATGGATCTTAAGGAAATAAAACACTCCCTGTTTTCTGCATAGGAACATAAATACCCGGTTCTCACGCATGCTAAGGTTTCTTTACATTGTTTGGTGATGCGAAGTGTCAGACATCTTTAGACAACACTAGTGCTCAGTGTGGGGAACTGCATCAAGCATCTACTCAACACAGGCAGTGGAATCTGGAGGGATGCCCACTAACCATATCCACATACGTTACTACTTAAGTCCCAGTTAAGCTTGCCCTAAAGAACATTCCAATGGAAGGCATTATTCACTATCTCATGACACCTAAGCACTTTTCTTTGAAGTCTGTAGTTATTTTATTATGCCAAACACAACTTGTAAAAGAATTAAAGTTCTTAAACTTCTAAATGCAAAGAAACATATAAACCAATATCCTGCTGTTTGTTCAGACAAGGCAATATTAGCACCCAGAGCACTATAGGTGTATATACAATTGTGAAAAATTTATAAAAACCCATGTAAAGAACATAAAGAGGAAGAGACTCAGTAGATCACTTTATTTTTAATCAGGTTTAGCACTGAAGTTAACTTCAGACTTCCCAATATGCAGAACTGTGCTGCTGAATACTAAATGTCAAACATTTAGTTTAAAACTTTTAACTATTAACGAGTAATCAATTATCTAATACCTAACACCTAACTTCCACTTGTCAGGTCTCTAATAGCTGCTGCAGTTCCACTGGTGGCTAGAAGAGTAGTCAACATTCCATTTTCTTAAAAAAGTGGAAAATATTATATGTATCAATTGCACAATATTCTAATACACAACAATGCAATGGGCAAATAGAAATATTTCTGTCGTCTTAAAACATTCAGGATAAATCGGTGCTACCTCTTTCTGCATTATAACTTACCATTGAATTTGGTGTCATAAGCTATAAATATATTCAGCTGATAAAAATTTTCAATGATCTGTGCTCTGTCTGAAAGTACTTATCAGTCTTAAAACATATACCCGCACAACAAAATAAAACCAAAGGTAAATTAGATTATTTTCTGGTGAACAGCACATAAACAAAAAAGAAGTTTAAAAAAAATTAAAGTCTACAATTATGTTTTAAAAAGACATAACCTCTCCCATACATATATATATTTATGCTTGCCTGGGATGAGCAATAACTGCAAATTAACAGCAGCAAAATGGGCAGTCATTTCCCATTAATTATATTTTCTTTGTAAAACTGAGAATTCTGTAAGGGACTGAGAAGGAAAACACCACCGTGTAGCTAGCTATTGTACCTAGTGCTATTCTCTTTATTAAATTAGCAGTTTATTTTGGACTCCAATAACCCATCTGTATAACTCAAAAGACATCATTCAGTGATGGACTGAAGAGAGGGTAGAGGAAGAGGACTTCGGAATGGTAATTGTCATATTATTCTTTATGAATTGCCTTTCTACTACTATATTTAAAAGCTGCCAAACTAGGGAAACTAAGAAAACAGAATAAACAAGCATCTGCCTTTTATTATCCATCTCTGAGGGATAAGTATTGTTTAAGACTACAGAAAAGAATGGAAATAAACTTCTAGTAGTTGTGATTCAGTCAAATTTGTAATTTTTCTTGGAAGCCTCATGAAACAGTAATGTAGTAAACACATGACCACTTCTGACAAAGTTTCCTGCCAAAGTAAGTCTATCAAGATGGATTATGTAAAGTTATAGACAGGATATTTTAAGCAGTATTAAATACTAGTGGGAATTATTAGGTCCTTGATGTAGAACTCAGAGTGTTCTGGAAAAAATGAAGACAACTGAAAACCAGCTAACTCAGACGACCCAGTAGATACGATATCCTTAAAATGTAATGTTTCTAATGATTTAAGCAAATTATATAAATGCATTCCCCCTTTGTGGTATTATCAGTGAACAATCTGTAGCAGAGGGTTTTCTGTAACAATAAATTCTTCCTCATTGTAAATTTGATAAGACTAAATTAATCATATATTTATTTTTTCCATAGAAACATAATTGTATTCATAGATTCTCCTTAGCCAACGGAAAAAATATGTATGGCAATAAAATAAAGATTACAAATGTGAAAACTGCAGCCCAGGGAAATGTTAGTTTGGTAACTTGTAATATGCAATTTAAAGCAAGGCTCAGTAGGTCCAGAGCTGACCCTATACTCCATGTACAATGTTAATTAAAAGAACTCTATTGACAAAACATGCAGTCAAAATAAAACATAAACTTTTCTGATGGTAAAAGCAATGAAATTTTGGATTATGGCAAATGACTTAAAAACCATGTACACTCTTCTGGAATATCATTTGTGAACAAATGCAAGAATAACAGAGTAAGATCTGTCAAAAAAATGATTAATCCTTATTTTTGACTCTTCAACATCTTTCTCGAGTTTTGTATTTCATATAGTTTCATGTGAATTTAAACAACACAATTAAAAAGCTTGAATTGATAACTTGTGAGACCAGAGAAAAATTGTTCCTTCTTTCAAAGACAAAAAAAATCCTGACACCAACAGAAACCCCTGTTTGTTCACCTTAAGTTTGCCTGTATATTTATCTATTCTACCTTCCAATATTAGTTTTTATTGACACTTTTTTTTCTGGTTACTCTTTTTTTTTTTATTAAGGTCAACAAATGTGGTAATGCATTGAAAGCTGTAATGCAGAAAATGTGTAAAAGTTCATGCTTCTTTTCTGGCATTAGAATGCCTTGGTCTTTGAACTTGACTGAAGATCTTACATTGGAAAACATTGCTATTAATTAATGATCCACAGTTTTTGGGAAAACAGCAACAGGTTAAAGGAGAAGCATATTAATGAAAAAGTTCTTGGGATTAGTAAATCTCCTAGAGGATCTTACAAGTGAGGGATATACTGTTTGTCCATATTCAGACTATATCATATCACTACTGTAGGTAGCTGTAAGTAGTTGTTCTGGTTGGAAGAACTTTTTTATAAGTTTACAGTATCATAACAGCATTCCTGTTGCATGAATGGTGCTATACCATTAGTGCAATCTTTTAACTCTTCCTGTGAACATTAAACTTCAGTAGCATGTAGAGAGGAAATCACAAGTACTGCTATCCCTTTTCTCTATTTAGTCAGACAACAAAGTATGCCAGCACAGGAAACTAAGCTTACCTCCTGAAGAGCTTTCTGATAGCAGTTTATCTTTGCTGGGCAAAAATCCATGTGTTTCACTAAACAAAGGATATATTCTTTTGTTCAGTAATACCAAATGCAAACAGGTCCAGTGATTCAGATTCCATTTCAGACATTCTGTTTATTCTAATAATAAGAATTTTGTTCCTCTATTTTAGAAGTATGATGTCTTATAAATAAGAAATTGGCTCAGAGTGATGTGTTTGGATACAGTCCACAGTTTGAAAATGTTAGTGCAACACTGTTAGTGTTCGTTACATATAAGGGTAGAATATTTATGTACTGGCTGAACCCTCATTTTCATAGATCAGAGTCAGCTCTGGCAAGAAGTTTATAAGAATAAAGCTCTGGCGTAATGTTAACATAAAATGCCCATTATCATAGTACTTCACCTGAACTGATACTTTTTCAGAAACATTCTGATTCATATTTGATGTTTTTATGACCCCAGTCATCATTACACAAAAAGCAAATTCCTGACTTCATTAATGCACTGGACATTTTAAACACTGATAAACTAAAATATTAAAACATATGAAAATCCCTTTTCAGGTGTAATTTTATTGCAAAGCAATTCCAATCTGAAATAGGAAAATAATATCAGAAATGATTTCTTACTACTCACTGCTTACTCCTCTCCCACCACACCTGAAGAAGAAAAACCCCTGGAGACAAACGTGTTGAAGTGCATTTTATAAACATGTTAAAATAAATCTGTTCAAAGGATTTATCCTTTCAAAGTATATTGTGCATGACTTCACATATATTTTCTAATATATTTTGCTCACAGGTTTTGGATATTTTACAGGTGCATTTGGATTCTCTAGAAAAACATAACATTTTCATGTATTCAATAAAACAAAATTCATAAGAAGTTATAACTTAGATAATTATATTGAATCTGAATCTGTACAGATCTCTCAGGATGTCTAGAAACCTTAAGCTAGGTTTAATCTTCATTGACTTTAGGAACCTGACTAAAGTAACTTGGAAACATAGCCACTGTAGGCTCCTGCTACATTGAATAATTACAGATTTTTCCTTTCAAAGGCTCTTCACGCTGAGGAAGCGCCCACTACTTTGCACTGTTTTTCCTGTAGTCTTAGATGATGATACTCTTACATTAATGCCTCATGCTGGTGTGCTGTAGATATGATCTCTCTTGAACAGCCTACAAAAAAAGGGGATGAGGGAAGACCTTACTGCTCTATACAACTACCTGAAAAGAGATAGCAAGGCAGGAGTAATAAGTGACAGGACTAGAGATGGCTTCAAATTCTGATATTCTTCACAAAAAGGGTTGTCAAATGTTGGAACAGGCTGCTTAGGGAAGTGGTGGATTCCCTCTTCAAAAAATACGTGGATATGACACCCGAGGACAAAGGCTTAGCAGTGAAAATGGTGATGGTAGTAGGCTGATGATTGGACTTGGTGATCTTAGAGGTTTTTTCCAACCTTTATGATTCTATGATTCTAAACCAAAAAATAGTCACTACCCCAGAATTAAGGAGCAAACGTAGCTGTTTCAGGGAACATAGCTTAAACTTCATATGATGATTCTTCAAAATTGAAAACACAAGGTTATGCTGCCTACCATGGGAGTTGATCAAACAGTATAGGTTTTATTGAAGAATCTTCCCTCTTCAAAACATAATACTTAAGTCAATAGAACTTTGTGCAGAGAAGAGCTCTTTGTGAAAAAAGGCTGTACAGCATAAGCTACACGTGTATGTAGCAATAAATTTGAAGATATACAAGCAGAAGTTATACAGGAGACATTACCATGTTTTAAAGGTACAATTGAGATAAAGTTTAAAAACTACTCTGAGTTTGGAATTCCCTGGTTTTTGGCTGCTTCATTTTCTCAAGCCTTAATATTGCACTAGTGCCTTTCTTTTTATTTTTTTTTTTTAGTTTTTCTGCATTATATCTAAAGACTGTACACAAAAACATTTAGGGATTAACTAAAAAAACCACTCACACAAGAGAGAAAGAATCCACAGCTTGTATTGATCTTGGCATTTTCCCGTGTTACAACCAAATGAACAAGCCACAGGTGCAATCAGAAAGAGCAGGTGATCCAAACAAACTGTTATTGTGATGGGAATAAATATGATATTTTTGTCCTTAATGTATTCATCTCAAGGCACATTGGTGCATCTGTTACATATTTACCAGCAGTGTTGATTTCTGCCAGAAATTTTAAAAGAATGCAAATCTGTATTTATATACCATAAAGATATATTCAACAGCTTTCTTGATTCTGTTTTCCATATCTGAAGGATTAAACTAATTAACCTAATAGTAAAACTAACATTCAGTAACATAAGAAGTTTTGTCCTTATACGCTCATTATTCTGCATCAGAAACATAGAGAGAGGAGAGTTAGGAGACATGCCAAGATTTCAATATAAAAAATGTCACATTATAAATCAGGTATCTCTTCACAGTTTCTTTACTTTCTATGTCATTGTTCCCAGCATTGTTTCTTCTTATCACCTTGTTAACCTGCTACTGAACCAACATAAAGGCTTCTCCAAACCAGTGGATACTAATTGTTTTATGAACAACTATGTTATGAAAAAACAGGTATTTAGAAGTGGGCAAACATTGAACCACTTTATTGATTCAGGCAGGGAGAAACCTTCTAAAACCTTTGAGATAAAAAATGTGGGTGCTCTGAAATCAGAATTAATAACTGGAAAACCTGAGATTAGTGTATTGTTCCTGCACAGTATCTTTGACCAGACATATATTAATGTGCTAGATGGACTAATCTGGACTATATGTGAATCTAGATTAGGCTAGACTAGATCTGGACAATAGGCAGATCCCATAAGGTATTTCTCATGTTCTCATCTTTACTCTTAAAACTATTAACTTCTACATCTACAAAGTTGAACTGATATTTCCTAAACATAATGTGATCTCCAGTTTTGTGACTGTTTCTTGACTCTAGCAATCACATCATATCTAAAACTAACCACATGTGCTCTGGCTTTACTGTTCCTACTCTCACCTTATTATCTTAACATTCCCAGAGGCAGAAAAACTGGGGTTTGTTTCCCCTTCTCTTCTTATGACTCTGGTGCTTGCATTTCTGGTTGTTCATTTACTTCAGCAGGATAATTGAGAATGCCAGTAGTTCACCCAACAGACTGGTGATTGGGACACAATTCTGGGAAGTGAAAAAGGCTTAAATCACACACTATACTTCTCAAATTATTTGCACCCATTCTCTTCTTTCAGTCATTAAGTAGGAAGTCGTAGCTACTCTGGCCTTGGCAACCTCCTCCTTCGGTGATCCACTCAGCTATACCAGATGTACAACATCAGTGCAGAAAAAGTCTTCAGGTTCATATAATTTCATGTGTATATTAATAAATTTTTTTAATTACATGCAGCTACTATAATTCCGCATACATTTCTGGAATAAGCCTGGTACAGGAACTATTCCCAGCAAGTGGTTGTGGCTACTCTGCTTAGAGATAGAGGCAAGTATGGGTATAAGTTATTTACTGCTAGCTGATCTCAGTGCCAGAAGATAGTTTTAGGCATCTTTCCTAAACTACTATAAACATAGCCATATAGAGAGAACACAATTTTTGTGAACTAAATACACTGAACACTTTCTATGTGCTGTACTAATTAAACAACTTTATTTTTTTTCAGAACATATCACAGGTGAGTTTCATGACAAATTTAGCTCTTATCTGCTTAAAACCACTGTCAAATTATAGCAGTACATAGATTATGAAATAGGATAAATGACTCATCTTTGGCACTGTGATTCAATATCTAAATAGAAACTTTAATGTGAAATTGCTTAAAATTATTACTTTGGGGCTGGTATTTTCTGCCTAAATTTTGATGTAGATAACTTTTAAAAGAAAGGTCTTGGAAAATGTTCTATATGGTTGTTACACCTGTCCTAAGTGGCTTACACAATATTCCCTTATCCAGAACTGTAAACGTCTTCATATTCTTCCTTATGATATATAGAATAGGAATTAGTGTTCATTAAAGTGGCACTCAAGACTATACCTACATTACTAAATAAAAGTGATGTGAAATTTGTCTATACAGTGTCAGTTGGTGTAGACCTTAAAATGTGCCAGGGGACATAATCACAATTAACCACTAGAAAATCCTGTGAACCTTTGCACAGGACACTTTACTTACTAGTGTAGTGGCACAGGCTTAGCCACACAGTTTTCTCAGGAATGCCGTGGTATGCATCTAACTCCGCAGGTTTCATAACAAGAAGGGGCATATTCAACCATGAAAGAGGAGAGAGAGACATGTTTGGTGTGATTAGCTCAGTTGGTCAGAGCATGGTGCTAATAACACCAAGGTTGTGGGTTCGATCCGTGTATGGGCCAGTGACTTAAGAGCAGGACTCAATGATCCTTGTGGGTCCCTTCCAGCTCAGAATATTCTGTGATTCATAATTGTGCACCAAGTTGTAGCAAACCTTCCTCCTGACCTTTTAGACCTGAAGTTATGGGCACAGATGCTCAGTGAATTCAAGTGTTGTCATACAAGGTTGTGCTACATAAGTATGTGTAGGAAAGAACCTTGTTCTTTGGTAGTGACAGAAGCAGCAAAGGCGCTCGAAAAAGATTTACTAGCTCTCACACCATTTCTCAGCCACAGTAGAAATGCATACTGGTAGAAGTTAGAGATTCCTAGTAGAAATAAACGTATGCTGTTGATGGTAACTTACACTTCTACTGTTTATTGCTTCTTACTCAATCAGTTGTCTTGTTACAAAGAATATTTCCATAGGTTATTTTGTGCAGAAGCTAAAAATACCTGTAACTGAATGGAGTTCTTAAAAGTTTGAAGTATTTTAGCACTGAGAGTACAACTATTTGAAATGACTAGTAACTTCTCTTGACATTTTTATAACTAAAATCAGCTCAACCAGCTTTTCAAATTCTACAAAAAAAAATCGCTTCAAGCTTTAAGCTGAATTTTTTCATTATTATTTATTTATTTATTTATTTTTTAATGCCTGGGATAAAACACTGAAAACCAGAGTTTATGTCAGACTTTCTGGCTCAAATAGAGAGGCTGCTGTAGAGTAACACTGAATAAGCTTGCTTTTATTTCCTTTTATTCTACATATAAGGGATCAGCTTCTCAACACATGCAAATCGTTCACCGAAATCAGGAAAATACACAGAAATTTCTAACACTGCTGACAGGCATATATCTATCTGTATAAGGCCAGGCATGTACAGCAGACACAACTCCTACTTAAACTCCTTCAAAGGCTGTTGAACTACTTCCGATTTTCACTGCCATAGTTCAGGATATAGATTGCAAACTAAATTATATAAAAGCTTAAATAGAGAGATGATTTAATCTTTGTCTCTCAAGTGTAACCTTTGAACTTCATCTTTTACAGGAAGCATCTCTATGCTATTTGAGAATTTTGTATGACTTCTACACTTTTCCCACTACTCACTGTGATTATAATTGCCTGTTTCAGGACTCTGTCTCAACAGTATTTTCTCCACTGGCTCAGACAGGTAGACATGGAATTGTACCAAACACAGACCACTAAAATAAATCATTTTAGTGTGGTGCATTCCATCAAAACACAGATAACAAAAACAGATCAGATAAATAATGTTTCTTTTTCCCCATTGATTGGTTTGGGGCTAGATATCTCCATCACCAGTCTTAGAAGACATGTTTCACTATAAGCATTCCGAGCTGGTAGTCAAAGAACAGCTAAATTTCACACAAAGGCGAAACAACTACACAATGCCTGATCTCTGTATAAGGCTTTCATAAGAGTTAAGAAACAAAAGCTAAGAACAGGAAAGTGATGAGAGAATAGCTAAAGCTACCAAGTATGTATTTGACATAAGTGCTGTCTAGAGTGCGTGTTTGTTTTGTCTTTCCTCCCCTCACCGACCAAAAAAAATGACATCCAAGTTTTAAGGGAGAGAAGCAAGGACTGCAGATAGGTTTACAGATGTTTCTACATGTACATAAAATGCATGCATTACAATGAGTTATGATACAAAAAAAATGACAACTGGACAGTGATGGCACATGTCACACACTGCTCAAAGGTTAGTGCTTTAAACTGTGCTTAATGTGAAGTGAATATAGGTCAGGGGTAGCTTAAGAATGGTCTTGAAAAGTTAAGAGATCGTATTTAATGTGATAGGGCAAGACTCACAAAGATCAAAAAATTTCTGGTGACACAAAGTGATGAGAGTCTGAAAAGCATTCTGGTTTTGAAGAGACGTACTATGGACCATGAATCAGAGTTGAAGTGCAAGAAGAGCTTGTAAATTTAGATACATCCTGGAAGTAAATTAAGATATTACCCTACTCACAAGCAGGATAGTGAAACTACCATCATGGTAGAGGTAAAAGAATACTGTGAAGGGGAAAAATGAGGTACCAAAAAAGGTAGAATAAACAGTGGAAAAAAGAGGAAAAAAGCATAGTCAATATTTCAAAATATTCTCTGCAGACAGGGTCCATCTTGCATAAAACTGAAGACTTAACCAGAGTGCTCCGTTACAGAAACTGGTGGGGAGAGAAAAAAAATCATCCAAGCTACTGCATAAATCATTAAAAGTAGATTAATCACACATTATAAATACCAATGCAAGTAACCTAGACAATAATCTCAAGTGAAAATCTTCACACTGGAGAGGTCTACAGGTGAAGGATATAACTTAATCCAGTAATAAAAGTGGAAAAAAAGGAACAGATTTGAAAGATAACTCTGCAGAAATTCCACAAAAAGTTATACCACTGATATTTGTGTATCCCCAAAGAATGCTCTAAAGAGCATGGAAGACAGAATATGCAAACTGAGAGAAACTAAGATTTCTTCCTGGAATTTCTTGAATTCCTTAAACTCCTGGAAGAAGAGCATCACTGACTGGAGGAGGTTGCTGATGAATCCAACACAACTCGCTTACAACACCAGTTCTGGATTTTGCAGAGTAAACCAATTTAAGAGGTTAGGAGGTGGATTTGTTCATTCTTAACTAAAGAGGGTTGGTATCTTACAGTAATCAACTACTTCCTAATGAGAAGACAGAGCCAGATCCAATAGTGCACTGAACAAAATCATGAGGCGAGTTAGAACACTGGATATTCTGTCCCAGAAAGGAAAACTAATAAATACTGAGTGTGGGCTCACCCTGAAACAGGTTGCCCAGAGATATTGTGGTATATCCCTCCTTGGAGAGATACAGAACTCAACTGGACACAGTCCTAAACAACTTGCTACACCTGGACGTGCTTTGAGTGACACACTGGACAAAAAACTTACAGAGGTCCTGAAAAAATCTATAACAGTTTGTGATTCTAAGAAAGAACAAGAGAATTTATGCACTGTTTTTCTTTTAGACCAAAAAATTTGAAGACTGTTTATATTACAAGGCAGAGGCAGGATAGACAGAAAGAGTGAGAAATTAACTGAATACTCTGGGTTAAAAAAATTATGGTCATGAAAATATGAGAAGATTTTCATCAGTTTCAATAGTTTTAAGGGTGATTAAGTTTATCAAACTAGACTCATGATAAGTAAAAAGAATCATTCTAGTGCTGAACAAAAACTTTGGATCTACAATTTGTCAGTTTTAACTCAAATTATTACACATTAACCTGATTTGTTGTTGATTTCTTTTTTTAATTTAATAATTTTGAATTCAATTCTAGCTGAAATATATTACTTACAATTAACTACTAGGCTAGTGACAAGACTGCATCTCTGCCTTTAGGTCTATTACTTCAAGAACACTTCATCTGCATATAACCTCAGTTCTCCTATCTGTAGAGGGGAAAAAACGAAAAAAACTTGCCTTACAGTCAGTGAGTTCTTCAGACAGTAAGAACTGTTGCTGTTAATACTTTGGATTCTGAGAGGGAATAAAGACAAATGTGTTAATCTGTATTCTTCTTTTTTCTTTTTTTCCTCCTTAAATACCTGAAAGTCCTTTGTCTATCTCCCACACGCAAATGTGTATGTTGACTCCAAAGGAGCTACTTCGTGTCCTTTGGGTTAGTCATTTCTGCAAATTTATTTGAGGTATGCAATGTGTTACAAGCTCTCAAGAAAAGCATTTCCTAGGAGCAGCAACAGCAGGGTTGAAATGGAAATTGCAGAGGCAGCAGGCAGTACAAACAGGAAAGCACAGGTACATAGGGCTCAACCATATCCTTGTTAGAACTTCCAGGTCCTAATGGTTAAGAAGCAAGTAAAAAGAGAGTTATTTTTAAAGAATTAATATAAACTTAAGATTACTCAATTTAAACGGGACCCTTAAAATCAAACAGAATTTTTCTTTAAAAAAAAAAATCCAGTTTAAAAAAAATACTTGCAGTGGCCCTTTAAATTGCCAACCAAACATTAACGTATTTTTAAAAAAGAAAGATATTATAGTCATTTGAATGCTTATGATTGTTATGCCCTACTCCATTTTATATATGGGTTCTATGATTTATTGACACCCCAGTATAAATGGTTCTTTATTTTCTATTCATCCTAACCTTGGTCAAATAATAACACCTTACTTCTCTTCACAATATTTTCCTAATATCTCAGCTCATTTAATTCTATTGATCCACTGAAGAGTATAATGGCAATGAAACTGGAATTAATAGCACCTCCCTTCTCCAATGCTAAGAGCTTTCCTATTTAGTCTGTGGACCATCACACAAAATCATAAAAGTAGACTAAAAAGCAGACTGACCTTTACCAGCTACTATTGTGTTGCAAAATTCAGCAAAGCCCAGAACATCATTTTCACTTTTATGGCTCTGTTTTCTTAAATAATAAGGGGAATGGGGGGGAGGAACTGACCCCTGTTCAGCATTTACTTAAGCAGAATTGGCATTAATAGAGTATTCTGTCAAAAATTCAAGCCCAGGAAAATGTATGGCTTTGTCCACAGCAGCAGCTATCTTAGTAGATTGCACTGTCACTGCTTCACACAAAGAGCATTGCAACACCATTAGTGGACATAAATAATGCACAAGCTCTTATGCAGTACTCAGCTAAGTGCATGGAAACCTTGGGCTCCTGTTGTCAGAAATTCAATGGATTAGTACCTAGATTTATTTTAAGTCTGTAAAGCACTTTGTTCTTGACAGCGTTCAAAGTAGAAAGAGTGCTATCCTGAATGTGCATCTTAATACTGTCATTCTTGTCTTATAAGAATAGAAGAAATATGGGATGCAATACTTCTTTTTAATATTTAAAAGTTTTCACTGAGTGGACACAGTACACACACATACACATACATATATGTACACGTAGTGTGTGTGTTTATAGATACAGGAACACAGTACCCACAGTTATCTTATTGATCTGGGAATGTAAAAGACAAATATACAATATAATGTTAGTAATGAAGAATATCGTCAGAATTGCAGATTATGAAAATAAATGCTGATGAACAAATATTTTGTCATCGTTGCCTATTTCTCTTTGTAAATGAGATGTGCCCTCTGTCAGATTCCTACATAAATATCACATTTACAATTCCATAACAACACAAAGTACGTAGCCTCTAGAATGAGCATTACTGAGAAGAGATCCTATGGTCGACTGAGGTGATAATGAATATTTTAATTTCTTTACTAATATTGAGAACTCAGTAAATCCTTACCACATATCAAATTCAGTAGTGTTCTCATACAAGTTTACAACAAACTTCCTAGTTTAAAACAAAGCAGAACACATACACACAAAACCAAATCACAAAACTTTTCAAAACATCCATTTAAACTCATGTGAAATATGTTCAAAAAACTGCTTCACAGCAATAGAGACTGTGGGGCCTATTTGCCTCTCGATGTTCCAGAGAGTTAAGCATGATAATCCCCCATGCACTGAGAGGATAACAGGACCCTTTGTGTAGATTAAAAGCAGTTTTCTATTGATATCAGGGTGGTAACGCAAGAACAGCAATATCTCATGTGAAGGTCAATCTTTCACAATGCCACTAAGACATAAAATCTTCATTTGAAATAATAACAGTTACCTTTTCTCTTTGCCTGTATGGTCCATGAATTTCCACACAATTCATTGAACCAGCAGTCAGTGAACTATTCATTATTAAATGCAGTGATTTAAAAGTCACAATATGTACATCAATAATGCCCATTTGGAAAAAAAAAAGTCAAATTCTAGAAATCTTGGTAGGATTTGAAATATTCTAAAACCAAATGGTAATAACTATACAATAATCTTTGAAACAAAATCAGAATTGTTTTGTTGCCAACTTTGTGATATCTGTATCCATCCCCATGTCCATCTAAGGGAAAATTAACTGTTTATCCCTTAACTACTGGAAGATATATGAGCTTGTCTATTCAGCAGAGTTCTCTGCCAAGTGAGAAGGTATTGCAATCTATATAGACTCATGTCCTACAAATTGTAACAAAATTTCTGTTAAAGCTCTTCCCCAAGTCCTCTGTACGTTACAAAAGAAAGCTAATTTTAAAGAGAGAAAAGAGATATAAGAGGGAACAAGAGATAGGAGAGGGGAGAGAGAGGAGGAGGAGAGAGGACAGAAATAGAATGGAGGGAGGGAGGGAGGGAGGGAGGAAGGAAGGAAGGAAGGAGGGAAGGAAGGAAACAGGGAAGGAAGGAAGGAAAAAGAGAAAAGAAAGAGAGAAGGAAAGAAAGAAAGGAGTAAAGTGTGTTTCTGTTACGGGATTTTACTGTGTAAAATATTCATTTGGCTTTAATCATGTTTTAATACATATTCCTCAAATGCTTCAGCATGCATCCTGAAAATATTGAAACGTGTCACAGATATGTGCATCTAAAATGCTGGCTATGCTCATTAAACACAACCACAACAGGTACTAAACAGCAAGGAGTAAGATTTCGAGCCACGGTCAATAGGTGGCGCTTTTCCCCTTTCTGATTTCCTTCAGCTCCTATTCATACCATGGAAAAACTGTTTTTAGAAGTGATTTTGAGAAACTTATATTACTTTTAAAAAACTTACTTTGTTTATGAAAAACGGGGAATTTTTATCATAGGTTGGTTACAATTCTACAGGAGAGGTGACAAACTTAGGCCAGAGTTACACAAATCATGAGATTAACGACTTTGGCATAGAAATTTATATTTTTCAAAATTATGAGAAATTTGATCTTAATCCCATTGCTGGTAGAGTTCTTAATTGGTTTTTTTTTATTATTATTCCTAAACTAGGAAGAAGTCTCATTTTCAAAGAAAATTACCTCTTATGATTTGACCATGTTACTGCTGTTCTGATTAGAGTTTTTAAACATTTATATGAAACAAAATCTATTGTTGGAAACTGTTTGCCTATATAATTACAATTCTTTATATAAAAGATGTACAATATAGTGCTTTTATTCTCCTCGTCTAACTAGAATGAAAAAAGCTTTCCAAATACTATATATGATACTAAAATTACATTTAAATATGTGAACAGACCTGTTTATTGTTTAACTACATATTAATTTTAATGTAGCATGAAAAAATAAATATTAAAAAAAAAAAGCTAACTATAAGCCTGAAATCCTCGTTCAGCTGTGAAACCTATTTTTACATCAGATATCATCTTGGTTTCCATAAGAAAGGAAAAATATGTCTTATCCTAGAGAACAGAGACTTAAAACTCTGCCTTACATTCACAAAAAAAGGACAGAATACATACTCATTTACGCACATACACACATGCAACAAGGGAACATTGTATATTCATATACTGAATCCTATTATTCCCAAAGTAGAGTTATTTTAAAAGCAAAGAGATAATTGATTAGCAGTGCAAGATATTTTCTAATGCTGGAAGGCAAAGTAAAGTTTCTTATCTAGTTCCTGTTATCAATATCTTAAAATGAAAACTACATTTCAAGAGCAAAATTATGATATCATGATAAGAAGTTTCAGCCGTAACTAAGAGTTTTGCATTGATTAATAACTGGAGTTAGAAGGTAAAAACTGTTTCCCTTTTAAGAGAGTGACTCTTTTCAAGGAGATTGTCCCACAGCACTGAAAGCACAAATGTAAAAATCAAGTGATTTCCAAAGTTATTAAGTTAAAGTAGTGTATGTCAATAGCTTCATTCTAGGTTTTTGCTGCATACACTGAGTACTTAAATTACCAGATTAAAAAAATGAATTCCTGGTAATGATTTACAAATTCTTGCAAGATTTTTCAGAGAATGATAAAATGAGCAGCGAATAATTTAAAAGTATGATTATGGTGATTATGGCAATTATGGTTAGTGTATTTATAAACAAAAAATGTATCACAGAATCACAGAACAGGACCAAGTGGACAACTGTAGGCCAACTGGTCCAACCTCCTTTTCAGGCAGGGCCATCTAAAGCCAGTTGCCCAGGACTCTGTTCAGATGGTTTTTTGAGTATCTGAGGATGAGGCCCCACAACCTCCCTGGGCAACATGTAAGTATCTATTAAGTAAGACTTATAAGTTTGCTAGTCAAACACTCACAAATATGATATTAGATTTGAAATTGGTTTCCTAAAATCACTACTACAATGTTTCTTGCCCACTCTATAAGCCAACAGTAGTCTTCTTACCTTTTAAGTAACTCTTCGTTTAGACACAAATCCAAACAAAAAATTAGTTTATCCTGTTTGATTCCATAGCATCTCTACATGCTCTTTGTGGAGCATAGGGAGGAGAGAAGATAGAAGGAATATGTTATATAATTTGTCTGTCTAATTAGTATTTTTGACTCCCAACTTGACACCCTCCTACATTACAGGACTGTAATAGGAGAATGCTAGTGTGTTTAAGTAAAGGAAAGATGACTAGCAGTGAGTTGAGAGTAACGACGCGACCATGAGACAGAAAGGAAAGAGAAAGAGAATACGGAGACAGGTATATTGAGGCAGAGAGAGGGGACACCTTGCCAGAGACTTTGTTAGGCTCTCTATTCATTTTAATACAACATTCTTTGTCTAATAGGAGACACAACTTATTATTTCCTTTTTTTCATATTCACTGATTCAACAAATCCTATACATAGGAGTTTAAGTCACACACATGCAGATATATATGTATTTTCCAAAAACGGACTGTGCCTGATATCCTCAGTTATCAACATATTGATTCTGCAGGCCCCAAACTTCCGTTTTTCTTATACACTGCTTTGCTAAATTTGAAACTAATCCGAACTTACTGCAAACAAAAGCAGACTTTGGTGTACAATAAATTATAATGGGTGAAGAGAAACGACCTAGAAAAAAAAAACTACTGTCATGGCTTATTTAAATGCAAGTTTACTTAATATTGCCTTGTACTTAAATCTTGCATTGCTTGAGGCTTGGATAATAAAGGACATCGGTCAGATTCAGTTTACTAAATTGTCAATTTCTAAACAGATCTTACTTTCAGGCACTAAAACATTATGAGCATGAGAACAAATATAGACAGATAGACACACAGACCTTGTTGTTTCTTAATATGTTCACCCTGTAGTATATAGACAAACTTAGAACTGTAGAAAATATTGTATTCACTAAGGTGAAATACTTAAAAAGAGAAGAAAACAAAACAAAACCACAAAAAATCTCACAAATTAGAAAACAAAACAAAACACAAATAAACAAAAACCCAAAAGAAAACAAAGCAAAAAACAAGACCAAACCAAAAAGCAAACAAAAAACCCATCACCAACAACAACAACAAAAATAAACAAACAAAAAAACCCCCCAAAAACACAAAACCAAAAACAGGTACATTTGTGATTTTTAAAATTTCTTCATTATTTTTTGAGTGTGAACATTTCCATTGATCAAAGCTTCCAGTAAAATTTATTTCTTAACACCTACATATTTGGTAAAATATATCTACATCACGACTCTAAAATCTGTGGAAGCTGACTTAACAGTCATACATGTGTTTGCTAAATATGTCTTTTTATCACATCTATGTGAAAAGAATGTCAACTTACAAGTGGAAGGTTTATCTCTTAAAATATATAATTATGAATATGTGAGTTTACAGTGCAATCCATAACATATTGTAATTTAGCAGGCAAATTATGACTGTTTCACTATATTTAACATAATAGCAATGATTAACTATGTGTTTGTGGATACATTATCCAGGAGTTTGGGAATTTTATCAATGCTATTCACTTTGACATTACAGAGGCTGGATGGCTGAAACTTTCTGAAGTATGTTAAAGTTACTATATCCTTTATTTTAGGTTGGTTTTTCTTCCTAGGAATAAATTTATGTCTTAGAATTTTAGTTTCATAAACTTTTTTTATTTAAAATACTTCTTTTTAATTCATTCTCAGAAGATTAATTTTCAAATAATTACGTATATAGATATATATTTATTTAAAATAAAGTACCAAGTGATCCTAACTCAGGAGCAATGCCTGGAAATAAAGAGAAGAAATAGATACAGTTTATTCCAGAATTCACCAAGCTCATAACTGGACCCTGGGAATAGAAAAAAAGCATTCCTATAGAATTCTATTTCTATTAAAAGGTATCTCTTAAAAAAAAAAATTCAGTTTCTTTGACTCCTGTCAAAAAACTTAGATGACAGGCATCATTTCTCAAACTGTTTCACCTACTAGAATCTAATCAATTTGTCCAAATTACCATTCATAATTTGCATACTATATTCAATGCTCCAATTGGTATTTTGTAATTTCAGTAATTATCACAAATTTAAATAAGAATTTTATCATTTACTTTATGACATTGGTGCATGAAAAAAATAAATGAGGAAAACTGAGTTTCTGGTTTTGCATGCCAATCTTAACCTTTTTTGTTTTTTTGGCAAAAAGGTAGAGAAAATCAGCATTATCTGAATCAGTTTTAAAGTACAGGAAAAGAAATTTTAAGTTCTCTGAGAACTTTGTTTTCTCATGTGGGATTTCTGTTGATTTTTTAATGTAGATGGCTAGCTGTAGAGGCTGGGAGATTTTGAATACTTATGGATCCACCTCTAATTCATTTATTATCCAATTAGCTGCATTTAAAACCTTAGTTAAACCAATCATGAGAGCTATTATAACTTCTGGGATCTGAGAATGGATTCCCTTACACCACACTTTTTTTTTTCTATTTGTAACAACCATCTATCCTAGCTGTTCTGACCTCAGTCTCACCGTTAGCGTGCATGTATACCGTATAGAGATTTCACAGTTTGGTTGTTTGTTGGGATGTACCTGTGTATCTGCATGTTGTGGGCCATTATAAACTAGTGCACATGTGGTTTTGAATTTGAGAAAAGCAGTACAGAAGTTTAAATCCATGAAAATGCTAGAATTCAATGGTGCAGATTCCTGGTCTAAGTTATTTCTCTCTGTTTTTATTTTGTGTATTTTTACTTCAATATAGGTCCCCAAGAGAAGTCAACTTCAACTTTAAATATGTGTGTATTAAGAGCTATGTCTATAATAAGTTTGTTTTTTAAAAAAACCAAACAAAACCATAAACAAAAACCCCACCTAAACACAACAATAAATAAATAAACAACAACAAACAACAAAACCAAAACAAAGACCAAATCAAACCTTATTCCAAAATCTACTACTTCGACTTTGTCTTAAAATTCATCCTAGGTCATCTGCAAGCTCAACACCGTCTGTGGAGGCATTCAACCATTTGGCAACCAAAATTTGCATAGATGCTCAAACTACTTTAAATTTCCATGTAACTAAAACCCAATCTGACAGTGACCTACAGTGAAGTAAGTTCCATAAGAAACTGCTAGTGTATCCATATAATTGAAATACCTTTAGATTTTTTCAAGATCAATGGAGTCCATTTTATTGCAAAATAAGGTTATATGTTCTTTCAAAGGATAAATGCACACATAAAACTCCTCAGCAGTCAACAAAAAACTAAACATTTCAAGAAGCTTCAGTAGGCATATGGTAGGGAGTATTGCCTACAAAATACACAGAGGTTCATAATCATGGGAAATTCTGTGATAAATCTGTCATTGCTATCGGTGCAGAATTATGTTCCTATCTCTGTGGTCTTCTGTTCATTAGAACCATAGTTCAGTAACCTCTTTAAGATTTTTAGATTAATTCAATTTTCATTTAGATGTTACTGGAAAATCTACTGGTCTTGTGCCACTGCTAACCTACTTTAGCTTTCTGCATCCTAATTTTCCCTTGTAGTTTTGTTGCGCAAGCTAGATATATAAACAAACATAGACCCAAAAGTTAAAAAGAACTTTTGAAACTATATCTTGATAACCTGTATAGGCATTAAATTCTGCTACCCTCATTGCAGTTTGCCTTTAGAGCAAAAAATCATTATTTATGATTATGACAGAGGCTAATAATGCTAATATAACAAGCTAATTGAAAAATATAACTACACTGGTTTAAGACACGTGTAGAAATTTGATGTCACAAACTTTAGTCATCAGTGTAACATTTATGATTCAATAGCCCTATTGTGTTTGCAGAATTAGCTTCTCATTCTGTGGTAGAATCTATGATGAATGTGTATATTAAAAACTCCTGTATTCACATTGCATAAATACACAAGAGCATTTTTAATAAAATTCTTTATATCAACTTTCATTCCATTCTATTACTCTCACATGTAATATATCTAAACAGAGATCACCTGTAGAGATTGAACCTGAAACCCTTAATATGAGGTTTCGTGCATTTGAAAGACAGGAACTCAACCTGCCAATAACACTTGCAGATCATATTCTCGTGGTCTACTCATTCAATACAATGAATACAATACAGACACCCAGTGTAAAAGCAAGATAAGGCAGCTATCTGGACCATTAGTTTTTAATTGCTTTGAATGTCGGTCCTTCAGCACTAACTGAACAAATGAGCACTGCAGCTATAAGTAATGCCAAAGGAGAGTGGTTTGATTGATCATAAGTTGATGCCCTGTTATGGACCCTCTTATTGTTTGGAAAATGGGAAAATCGAGAAAATTCTGTATATCTTGAGATATATTTATATTTATGTACTGTATTTGGTTTAGGTGTCAGGGTGCTGGCAGTGGGGAGCTGCAGGTGAGCCAGTTCCAGATGGCTCCAGTGGACCCACGTCAGGGCACAGCTGAGCCCTGCAGCCGAGGTTGTGGCACCTCTGGGAAAACATAATTAAGAAAGGACAAAATGTTAAACAGCAGAGGAGAAACAGGGGGGAAAGTGTGAAAAACAGCCCTACAAACACTAAGGTCAAAGAAGAAGGAGGAGAGACAGTCTTCCACAAGATAGAGGAGAAATTCCCCCAGCGCCCATGGGAGAAACCATAGTGGAGCTGATTCATCCTGAAAGACTGCAGTCCATGGAAGGGCCCAAACTGGAGCAGGGGAAAAACACAAAATCACAGAATGGTTTGGATTGGAAGGGACCTGAAGGTCATCTTGTTCCAATCCCCCTGCCAGGGACATCTTCTGGTAGACCAGGTTGTTCAAAACTCCATCCAACCTGGTCTTGGGAAGGAAGAAGGCCTCCACATGGAAAAAGAAGCAGCAGAGAGGAACTGTTATGGACTGACCACAGCCCCCATACCACATCACCTTGCATTATGCTGGAGGCTGAGAAGGTCAAGGGATCAGAAATGAAGGACCAAAGTTGAATTTAGGAAAAAGAAGCAGAGCCAAAGGTATTTCTAATTTTTGTCTCTCTTTTCACCAATCAACTATATTATTAATAAATTGGTAGTAATTTAAATTAATTTCCCCCAAATTGGATATGTTTTGCCTGTGACAGCCGTGGATAAGCAATCCTGAGTCTCTATCTTGACCCATCCTTTTCCGCCCACCCTGTGCTGTGGAGGAGGAGAAGTACACGACCAGCTGGGTCAGCATCTGGAAGGCAACCAAGGTCAAATCACCAAAGTGTGTATATGCCTACATACACACACTATTTTAGGTACATGACTAATAATTTATATTAAAACAAGCAACAAAACAAAATAATGGCCTTCTGTAATGCAGTTACCAAGATAGTATCATTTTAGTTAATGTCAAAAGCTACCGTAATAATGTTGGGCTTTTTTATCTGTTGCAAAACCAAACTGAATTATTATTGAAGTTGTGCAGAAATATCCTGAGAATCCTACAGTGTTTTTTTAAAGTTTTCTAATGAATAGTATCTTCCAATCAGAAAAGAAAGATTTAAGGATTGTGTCCCTACATCAATTTAAAACATAATTAAAACATTATTAAATATAATTCAAGTCAAAGATGCATTATAAATCAAAATATCCCACAGTATGAACTGTAGCTCAATTAATAATTAACAAATTAGAATATTGGGAAGTAAACAATGAAAAAAATTACATACTGTTTTTAAAAGTACTAACCTCATGAGTGTTCATGTAAAAATAAATGTCAAATTACTAGCTATGAAATAATTAAATTATGTTTTGAAACCCACATCATTGTAATTGCCAATCTGGATTGCTGCATGACTTTCTCAGGATTCAAGTATGAAGCATTCATACATTACAGTATGAAGCAGTCCAGACTAGGTAAAATTGTTCTTGTATCTCTTTGTGGTTACTGAAGTTTCATATTTTATACTGTTTTGCTCAGGAATCTATCACTTTTTTTTTTTAATTCTGTCTGAATTGAACCGATGAACCAATGTCTCTTTTAGGATAACAGTAACAGTTAATATATAGTAATGTCTTTATTGATTTCTTCCAGATGATCTTCAATTAATACTGCTCTTTAATTGCACTTTAGAACCGTGGGCTTTTCTAGCATGTAAGCAGAACAGAGGCAGAAAACAGCAGTAAAGGCAGGGATATTAGTTGCAAGGCTCACAACACCATGCCTGTCAGGTACAAATACATCTTTCGGTTTTCCTTGAAAAGACAAAGGTAAAGCCAAATTGTACATAAAATAAATGAAAAAATGGTTATTTCTCTTTGTGAGAGTTAAGAGAAACACTGAAACTACAGAGGAAATTAGCTACTTGTTAGTTTCATTCTCGAACACCAGAAGTTTATGAATACAACCGCGGAGCTGGAACTGCAAGGCTAAGTGCTAAACTGATTTCAGAAAGACAGTTCCTAGATTCTGACCTTGTCCCTAAGACTTCTTTTTATCTTACTTTTTTTTTTTCCCATCTTACAAACAATCAAAAATTGGCACTGATGAAAAAGTACTGAAGAAAGAGTTTTAAGGTACATCTCTTCATCCCTGTGTTCAGATTTATCCTATTCATTACTGCTACCCTATACAAATGCTTGTCTGCTGGATACAGAAAAAGGTAAATGCAGCTATGCTTCTTAATTTTTGGAGCACCGTCTTGCTTCTATGTGTGCCTTCCTGACCAGATAGGCTAAAAGATAATTTCTTAAAAGAACAAGAGAATTACTTTCTTTCCGTTTTTATTTCCCTTGTCTCTATGTTAGTTGTGTAGTACTCTAAAAGAGGAACTAGGACAAAATCTTCCTCGACAGAGAGGGATTGAAACTCAGGTAAATATTCTGATCACTGAGCTTTTATATGAAAATAAAGGTTGATTCTGTTTTTCTGACCTCTTAAATGAAAGCAGTTATGCTTGCACTGTTTAGTAAACCCAATTTCTACTTAACTGCACTTGGAGTTTTTCTAGGAAGCCTTAATAACTGACACACTTCTGATTAGATGTGAAAAGAACTAGTTTCAGAAATCTGGTGAGATTTCAGCCACATGTATGCACCTCTCAAAAGAAGTACCAGCTCTGCACACTTAAGTTTTAAGATTTTCAGTTTTCAAGTTGGGGTTTTTAACTGAAGAACCTAATTGAAGGACCTAATTCTAAGCATCCATACCCTTTGACCGTGTTTTTACACAGTATATTGTTAAGCACCTTTGCACAGTTTTGACTAGCCTTGCCAGTCAAATGGCTCGAAAATGTAAAGGCAGAGTTCAAGATGAAACCATCCTCAATTTGCCTTTTTTTTTTTTTTGACCGACTTTATCATTCTGGAATCAACCCAAAGTCAAGTAGCTAATATAACAGCACAGATCTAGTGAAGCTGAGGTGTAATTGCATGGGGACTTAGCAGAGGTAAATACAGGTGTCTACACTGCAGACACTACCATTGTAGTTACTTGAGTAACTAGGTGAGCTAGTCATCCTGGCTTGCCTTATAGTCAATGAAAAGCTTTCATGTTTAGACTAAAATACATCCTATATTTGACATACATATCAAATAAATCAGAAAAGTGGCTGTGAAAGAGTCTAGATGTCTATGGTTTAGACTACCAACCATACCTGGCCAGAATAAGCCCCTGAAATGGCTTTGTCAAATCAACTGATTATAAAAAACCTTTACATTTACATTTTGACTTAGAAGACCTGTTTACTACCAAGTCAGTTATCTCCTTTTTGCAGGAAAGTAATGGCTGTGAAGTTCTGAACTGACCTAAATTAATAAGAACTTTCTGACCCTTCTCAGAATTAAGTTTTTGAATAGCACTGAGATTCCAAAAGGCTGTTCTGTGACCCTAATTCTTGACATTGTTTCTTCACCATGTTTCAGTACGTCTCTAAATGCAAGAGTTTCTTCAACTAATAACAGGTTTCACAAGAAACATGAATAATTGAGGACTAACTATGACACTAAAACAAGAAAGTAGTTTCTGAAAGGGTGAATTCATGGTTTTTGTGAATACCTTTTACTGTTACTCTAGAAGCATATCTAGGGGATGGAAGATAACTGGAGACTGTTTTCTGGTCTCATTAAAATATGGGTCATTCTCCACCATTAGGTTAGATCAGGAAAATATAAAATGCATTTGCAGATTTTTAAAGTTCTGATATGTGTTAAAACTGTAGTTTTTTTATTATTAGAAACACAGAGTTAAATAATTTTTCCACATGTCTGTAGTTCAAAAAAATTAAATAAAATGTTAAATAAATTCTTTCTGGTATAAACAGATATTTGTATGCATTTTCCATAAAAGACAAAGCAATTCAGTTCTCTGAAAATTATACTAGTCCTAACCTAGCTATGGTTGAAATTAATATGAAAATACAAATATATTAAAATATTTTCTATGATATATGTATTGCAGATAAATTGCTGAAAATCACTTGAAAGCATGTCTTCTTAAATTAAATAATTTACAAGTCTTTCCAATGTTCTAAATAAAAACACGTAAGTTCTACTCCATATTTACATAAATAGTCTGCATAATTGTTCTTTTAGCATGGTTACTGCATTGGTTGATTTACCTAATATTAAATATGTATGAATTTCCTGCTATTCCCTAGGGCTCACAGAAACAAGATGAATCTCAAGAGACTGGTTTAAAGTTTAGATTTAACGAAGAAAAGCCTTACAGATCCAAGCATCTTTGAATCTTTTTTCAATTCCTGAAGTCTAATTTTCACCTCAAGTAAATATTTAATAAATAATTATTACTTGAAGATTTACAGGCAGTGCCAAGATTAAGTAAATTATTTGTGTATTTTTTTCAGCTTTTAGGCAGTTCTACATACAACCAAACAAAAGCACGATGTGATTGATCTTAAGTATATTGACTTTTTATAACACTCTACACTGATAAATTAAAATTTTCCAATCCAGCTGACCAAGTAGCTAAGTTCCAATATTAGTCTTGTAAAATATAATTCTTATAATACTGTCCTCCAAAAATTGCTGCTATCTTAGCTAGCTGCAGATAACAACTTATAATAACTATCAATATTAATATTATAAATATAATAAAATTTAAATAACATTCTATATTTAAATAACAAGTAACATTCTGTTCATGTCGATAAGGTATTAATAGTTTTTTATGCATGCAAGAGTCTTGTGAGCCACAATACAGGTATTGTCATTAATGGATTTGACATTGACATTGTTGCAGATGGTGAGTTTATGCAGAAGATAATGGGTTTGCAAAGTATAGCATCCTGGTAAAAGAAGAATATAATCTTTTAAGTCTAATACTCTTCAGTATATAGTATACGTCTCATTAAATTGATCGTGCATTCTCAAGAATGCCTTAATGTACTCTTAAGTGTTGTACACAGAATCATGGAATCATAGAATGGTTTGGTTGGGAAGGGACTTTAAAGATCATCTAGGTTGTCCTAAACAGCTTGTTGAACCAGTTATTCAGCAGCTAAGGATTAAACTCTTCAAAAGCACCTAAGCTGTAAAGTGGGAAAAAAAGAACTGAAATAAACAAGCAATTTTTATAATTGTTATCTGGACTCTTGGTCAAACTACAACAACTGGATGTTTTGAAACCGTTTGTTGTGGGTCAGTTATATATACATATATATGTGTGTGTGTGTGTGGTGTGTGTGTGTGTGTATGTACATATATATATATTTAAGTATATAACCACCTGGTTATATATTTATGCCCATCAGTTAACTTTGCTCTAAACTTTTCACATTTACACAATTGGAAGACAATTCATTTAAGCTTCATGTCTCTACATAAAACACACAATGAAGTTCTAGTAAGTGGCGCCTCTGCTGACCCCACTAAAGTTTAGAATGTGACATGCAGGTGTAGAGAAAAGCCTTACTACCAGTAATAATCATTATGTTTTCCTGAATCTGTAGATTATAAGTAGATACTGGATCTTTTCCAGTCTAAGCAGAAGCCAAAGTTTATTTATATGATGGTTAGAAAAAAATAAAAATAAAATTTGAGGTGACTTCAATGTGAGCCAAGTAGTGTAATAAACCTATAAAATGCTTAGTGAGATGCAGTCAGGCTTGCAGATGTGTTTACAAAAAGGAATGTTCTAGTTTCATACTTATTATAACCTTTCTCTGATTTAAGGCTACTGTATATTGAAACTGAGTAAACACATCTTGATTTACATAAACGTGAGCATATCAAAGCAAAACTAAACTGAGAAAGAAAAGTCTTTCAAAAAAGTATTATCTTCAGTAAGCTTTCTGTAATTAGGGAATAAAGAAACATCATTGAACCCAAGAATGTTCAGAAAGGTTATTAGAAAAAAATCAATATCCTCAAGAATAGTAATGCAAAGAAGGGATTCTAAAATGCTGTTTGTTGGTTCTGACTGCATGAAACCATCAAAGTGCAGCACTCCAGTAACATTTTAATAACGCATTCAGGTGGTAATATAATAGATAGGCAGCTTTTTGCATTATAGTCCAAATGTCTTGATGCATAATTCTAGTGTATGAAAAAAGAATTCTTATAAGTAACCTTCCATAAGTGGGTCTTTGCTTCTCCAATAGCTGAAATATATAATGTTGATGAGACTCTTCTTTTACCAAAGCAAAGGAAGAACCATTGCATTGTCAGCCCGAAAGTAGTGATAGAGCAGGATTCTATTTTCATTTTCTAAAGTGCAGATGACTAAACCAAATACAAAGCAAGGGATATTTGGGTCTTAAAAATGTAATTCTCTTCTCAAAATGTTAGTTGGAGAGTAATGACTTCAGCAGTGAGTAGGCCTAGACCGAATGGATTTTGTCAATAAGATACTAAGTGTTTTCTTCCACATATTGAGCAAAGTCAAATATAACCAGTCCCAAAAAGGCTTCAGCATATCCTGAGAAAATGAAACTTTGACTGTAGCCAGTGAAGTCAATAGCAAAACTCCCTTCAATTTGTGCAAATTCAAGTCCTAAATACATGATTCTTCAGCAAGCACTTGCCAGGTTGGTTATACAACAGAACAGTTCATTCTTTGCTTCCTTGAATGGCTATAACATGAAATGATTAATTTCAGGACAATATTCCTATTGTTAAACCAGTTAGTTTGCATAGTAACAAATAATCATCACCAAGGGAAGTTATTTTAGAACATACTTCATACTGTTTATGCCATACAAATACAAATGGTAGGAAAATGTTGCATATCTGTTCTGCTGCTCCTTGGGGAATACGGTAATGGCAGGAGAAAGTGGTCAGTTCTAGCTTAGATAAAATCTGTTCAGTTTTCCTGTGTTTAGTTCCCATATGTTCTGGTCCTCAGGAGATGTGTTTTTCCATTATTTAATGGAACTTCTATCCCCTCCCTTGGGACACTCTAATGTAGTCCAATAAATCACACCATTAAGGCAGATTTTCAGTCTAAATTTCCTTTATATATATATATATTCATCATCCCTTTCATGTAGTTAGACCTCCAGATCTTATGGCCAAAAGAATGAACTGATAAGATATTGCTGTACTTTTATGAGCAAGGTAGCATAGTAAGATACAGAAATAATTTTTTTCCCAGCAAAAGTACTGTACAGTAAGTGAGACAGATTACTTCCAGCATTTTAGTCTTCCAGGGTGCAAAATGGTAACTTCAGAGAAGCATCCTCACCATGTGATATATAAGCATAAATTCCACCTATGGTAGAAGCACCTCTTTATATTTCAGTTTCAGAAACAGAGATAAAAAAAAAAAGCCAAGTCAAGGGTTTTAAATTTATGTGAAACCTCTAAATAGTTCCCATACTGTAGTTCAAAGAGCAGCCCAGTGTTCCCAGTGATCTTACTCCGGCCAAAAACACTCTAGCTGAGAGCTTCCATGCACCAAGGTCTGTGAACCGTGGGGGATGAGGCACAGGCCAAAAAATGACAGACATTACCTGGAAACAGCTCTGCCTTCCCCTCCCTTTCCCTGAGCAAAGTCCAGGGCTTAGGTGCTGCAATTATTTACTGCTAGTGCAGTGACAAAGAAAGGGGACCGGAAACCTGACTAGCTGTTGGGACTTTTTGCTGTTGCTCTGTGTACACTTGCATGATCTAATTTTAAGAGAGTCAAGGGTTATTATTTTCTTATTTGTTAGTTTCACTCGTAATGTAATGTGTGAACCCAGCACTTTCAGATGGAGAAGAGACAGGAATTACAGACTATCAGCATTTTCAAAATCTTTTGAATAGCCAAGAGAACAAGTCAGAGGGCAGGTGCCCCAGGTACATTAAAAATAAAAAGCATATGAAAATCAAGCCTTCTACCACTAAAGAATCATACTGAAATACATTCACTAAAGACACAGATGAACTTTTCATCTTATATTTGTTCTTCAAGATTTCAAGGGGATGGTGGTTGTACACCGACTGAGTTTTTCAAGTTTTGTTGTTTTTTCATGTTTTTAGGGTGTTTTAACACTTGTACATCAGCAGATTTTCAGCTCCCAAATGTACATTTTCTCCTGACTTCCCTGGAGTTGTGACAACTTGTGTTAATTGAGGATCTGAACCATCTCTCCCTTCTGAATGGGAATTTTTCTATATGAACTCTGTTATTCACTGCAAGAAAATGTTTGCTTTATTTCAAGGTGATTCCTGGATTATAAATACTCAAAGAAAAGCATAATCAAATGAATGCTACACACACTTTATTGAATATACAGTAGCTTCACTTGATTTCCTTTTCATATTAGTATCAAGCTGGATATCTATTCTAGACAGACTATCATTTAAAACAAGAGACATACCAAATGAGTAAATGAGGTTATATTACTAATTAGCATACTGTCTCCTACTACCTCCAGTAAGCTACTAAAATGTGACTTCCATTTTATCACATAGATGAAACAGTTATCTTTCAGGGTTTGAAATTTCTGTGATCTTTATGCTTAATAAGCTCAGTAAAAGGCATTCAAATTACATCACTTTTGTCTTGGAAGTTAAATTGGGAAATATTGCATTCTCTGAGATGATAAACTCTGTAGAAGATAAATTATCATGAGAAATAGTTTTAATTGATTTACCATAATAAAAGTTATGTGACTTTGAAGTGCAAATGACACATTAAAATGAAGTTACAGTATGTTGATAATACAGTGGCTTCTTTGTTAATGGAATTACTGACACTGCAGATGCTTGCTGAAGAGTTGTCCTCTACTGTTAAGTGAGAAACACTGATGGAAATTGAAGATATACTATAGTTAAATCGAAGACCAACTCTCCTTCAGTGAGCTCCTACACTGATCTCAAGGAGTTTAAATGCAATATATTTCAACAACCGCGCAAGCCAAATGAGAGCATCTTGAGCCTAAAATATCAGTGTTAGGTTTAGAATATGGTTATCCTGACTTTATCAATGTGACTGCACTGAAGCCCCAGGAAAAACATTAGTCCCTACCTCAATTTCCTGATTTGCAAAACTGAGCTAATGAAATCACTTTCGTGCTCAGGGGTGTTGGCCAACAGCTAAACAGAAGCACGTCAACTTCAGAAGTATCTAGTGTTCTAAATGAAAGAAAATGCATACAGGTCGTGGACAATAATCCCTGTAAACATTCTCCTTTTAGCTTTGTAAGGCTAAAGATGAAGCCTAAGAAACATATAAACCCAGCAGCATAAACCAAAGCAACTTTGTTTTATCTCATTGTTTTCTCACACCACTAAACTCTGTGATCTTTGACTAGATTATAGAATCATAGAAAGGTTTGAGTTGGAAGGGACCTTAAAGATTATACAATGGTTCTTCTTTCTTTATTCAGATCTTTATCTTTCTTTTGATTTTAGCATTTTTCCCCACCCCAAGCATTTCACTTTTGTTCCAGTTCTTCCTTACCTTTCAAATTCTGGCATCCTTTCTTCAACAAATGTCTTTCCTGCTTTCCTTTCACACAACAGTATAATCTTTTCTCTGACCTCTTCTAGGCTGCTGTATGTCTTCTCCAAACTTATCTTTTACCCAGTCCCACATTCACATTCATTTTCCTGGCACGTAGTTATCTTCCTTATGAGATTTCTTTTTCATTTATCTTTTCTTTTTTTTTTTTTCTCGTCATTGTTTCTGAATTCTACATTTAGAAATACAGTAAAAAAACTTTTGATATCTCATCCTCTTTCTAATTTTAAGCAAAAAGAATCCAATAACTGTCCAAATTATTTTGAATCCAGGGATATTAAAATCTGTAATCTTACCTCCACTTTATCTCCACTCTCCCTTTTCCCCAGAATCAACATCACTCCTGACTCTTCTGCCTCCTCCTCCAGAGCCACACAGGGGGAGGGGAAGTGGGAATTACAGTCAGTCCATAATACTTCCTCTCTGCCATTCCCTTCTCACACTCTTACCCTACTCCACTGTGAGGTCTCTCCCACAGGAGACAGTCACTCACAAACTGGTGCAATGTGGGTCCTTCCCATGGGCTGCAGTCCTTCAGGAATGGACTACTCCAAAGTAGGTTTCCCACCAGCCACAGTTCATACCAGAAAACCTGCTCCTGCATGGCTTTCTCTTCACAGACCACAGCTTCTGCAAGAGGTTACTCCAGCACGGACTCCTTTCAGGGTATATCCACCTGCTTCAGCATGAGGGCTGCAGGTGGATGTCTGCTCCACCATGGACCTCCATGGGCTGCAGGGACATAACCTGCCTCACTATGGTCTTCACCATGGGCTGCTGGGGAATCTCTGAGCCTATGCCTGGAGCACCTCCTCCCCCTCCTTCTTTACTGACCTGTGTGTCCGCAGGGTTCCTTCTCTCACATATTATCACTCCTCTCTCACAACTGCCATACTTCATTTTTTACCCTTTCGTAAATGTTATTGCAGAGGCACTACCAGCATCACTGATTGACTGTTTTGGACAACGGCATGTCCATTTTGGAGCTGGCTGAAGCAGCCTCTGCCCAACATGGAGGCAGCTCCTGATCTATTCTCACAAAACCCACATGTCTTCATCCCTTCCCCCACTACCAAAACCTTTCCAAATAAGCCCAATACAGTGTGCAGCTATCCAAAAATACATTTCTGCTTGGAAGAGGTTGTTTGAGGGTTTTTAATTTGGTTATCTATTCTTTTGGAAAATAAGAAAATGCAGTGTTTGCTGCCACATACCTAAGCTAATCATGCCTGCACATTTTTTAAACTTTTCATACTAGGTAATGGACAAATATAGTGAAAACTGTAAGGGAAATAAGAAGTATCAGGATCTTGTGCATTCATTTGCCGGTGTGCAACATTTATATATTCCACATCCTTTCTGCTTGGAAAGCTTCTATCCATTTTTTTTTAGAAGCTGTTTAAACAAAAATAGATGTTTATCTCTTTAAAATTTTGCCAGGAAGCTGTCACTTTCCCATTTACTCATGCTATGTTGTGACAGAATGTGTCAGCTTCTTGCACAAATGAAAAGAGATATAGATCTGTATTTACTTTAGCTGAAAAATAAGTAGTCATCAATTCTGAGAAAAGTGTTTTCCCATCTGAAAAGATGGATAAATAAGAGAGCTTTTGTGAAGTAACTATTTACCAATGTTTAAAAGGTAGTTGAGACCAAATATTCCAGTTCAGTTCACCAGTAACCATCACTGAGAAAGTAGAAAAGTAGATAGACTCATAACATGAAGAACTAGATACCTGTTGCAAATAAAATCAGTTATCCAGGGAGATAAAGGCTAAAGCCTTTGATGTTTAAAAGTATCAACCGTAATAAAAATAGGTAGATTAACCTATTTAAAACTTGCTCTTAGCTCTCATGTTTGACACAGAACAGAAATGCCAGTTGCAAAACCTTTATCATATATTGGATTGAAATGCTGAAAAGTATGGAACTAATCAGTGACAATTAAGTAGAACCAGTAAACTACTTAAGGACATCCTTGGAGATATTTTTATGGGTCTGCATACATAGAAAGGAAAAAAAAAGGGAGGAAAGTGATACATATCTGTAACTTTCTCTTCTTGGAAATTCTTTAGTCTTTATCAGTCTCATAGAACCCAAATTTCTACTATGTAACAAGTTAAAATACAAGTTGAAATTAAAAAGTCAGTTTTTCAAGATATTAATTGAAAAAAGCCCACTACAACAAATGAAATAGCAGAATCCTTAAATCTATTAAATTCCAACTAAAAAATTTCATGCAACATGAATCCATGAAAAAAAAAAGAAAAACTGGCCACAAAATCTGTCTTAAATAGATATCAAAATGAAATTTCAGGGCAGGTGAGATCCTAGGAAAATACCACAGATTTTAAAGGACCAAGGTTTCAGCCAAGAGGTTAAATCAGATAATTTATGATGCAGCATGAAAATGTCTCTGTATGGTATGTTTGGTGTTGCAAAATGAAACATAGTAAAGAAATCATCAAGCCAGTGGAAAGCTACTGAGAAACGTATCTCTATCCCTGACTGACACTGCAGTAACACAGCTGTACTGCTGTCAGTGCAGCAGCCAAGGTCATTGTGTATACACATGAACACATAGGCTGCATTCTCTCTTATGTGTGTGTCTTATTGAATCAATCCATTGAGTTAAGTTGCCAAATGATTCCAGGATACATTAGAGCTGCTCTACCTTGTCCCCTTTACTAAAGTATTTCAAAGGAATTAGAAGGTACCAGAGGAGTGTAGAGTCCAATTATCCTTTTTTCTGTTCTTGATACAGGTAAATGTGGGGAAAGTCGACACAGTACAGCTTTAATACGATGTATAAGCAACAGAGGGCACAGGTCCAGATCCTTGTCTATGATTTAAAAAGATCTTATCCATGACAAACATGTTCTTCATAATCAGACCTGACCATGTTCCTAATGGACTGACAGTATGGTATACCTTAAACTGCTACTGTTTGTATTATTCCATGCATTTTGTTCAGTGTAGAAACAAAGATATTCATCTTATAACATGATTGGTCTGTCTTCTTTTCATAAGCACTAGTATGTTTTCTAAGCTAACAGTATTAACAGTAACTTTATAAAAATACAAAGAACCCAAATCAGATTAGAAGCCAACTTTCTCAATCACAATATAGAGATAAAATAAGTAGCAACCAGATTCCTGTGAATAATTAATAATTATCATCTGTCAATTCCCCCCTTACCCAGACCCTACCCCAATCATCACAAAAACACATCTTTTCAGAATTTTGTTAAATAATAAGTGTGGTACACAGCTGCTGATACTGCATTTACTATGCACATATCTGCTTTAGTAACAGCTGCAAGTAGATTTTAGTTCTTTCATTTCATATTGAAAACTTCAATTTCTATGACTTAGAATCATAGAATAGGATCGCAGAATACATCAAGATGGAGGGGACCTATAAGGATCATTGAGTCCAAGTCATTGCTCCTTACAGGACCACGTAAAACTGAATGCTGTAACTGAGAGTTTTGTCCAGACTCCCTGTGAACTCTGACAGGCTTAGTGTGACGACCATGTTCCTGGGGACCCTGGTTCAGTGACTGATCACCCTCTCAGCATGGCCTCTTTCCCTAATGTCCAACCTAAACATCCTCTGATTCAGTTTCATTCCATTTCCTTCTGTCCTGTTGCTACTCACTAGAGAGCAGATCATCACCACCCCCTCTGCTGCCACCCTTGAGGAAGCTGTAGGCAACCACGAAGTCAGCCCTCAAACTTCTTTTCCCCAAGCTGAACAAGCCAAGTGACCTCAGCTACTCCTTTTAAGTCTTGCTCTAGAGGCCTTTCACCACCTTGTTTGCTCTCGTTTGGATACACATAGCTTGATGTCCTTCTTATATTGAGACGCTCAAAAACTGCACTTGAGGTGAGGATGCACTAGAACAGAGTAGAACAGAACATTCCCCTCCCTTGGCCAGCTGGCAATGCTGTGCCTGATGCATCTCAGGACACAGCTGGTCCTTTTGTCTGCCAGGGCAGACTACTGGGTCATATTCAACTAACCATCAACCAGGACCCCCGCATCTCTTTCTGCAGGGCTGCTCTTCATTCTCTTGTTCCCCAGTTTGTATGTATAGCCAGAATTACCCTGTCCCGAGTGGAAAATATGTCACTCTCATTAAACTTCATACAGTTGGGGATTGCCCTAGAATGTTCCAATGAAGGGATTATTTTTCATTATCATTGAAGAACGGGGTTCTGCTTTCAGAAAAACAGTGGAAAACTCTCCTTACAAGCATAAAGGTAAACAAGATCATCATAGTCTGTAGATCTCTAGGATTTGGTGACTACATCTCTGTATCTTCTATGGCCAAACATATGTTTCATGGCAACCCTACTAGGGTAAATTCTAAAACAGTCTCTTTGTATAATTGCTTTCATCCTGAAGAGTAAGCAGGAAAATAACCTCGCTAGACATACATGAAAAATTACCAACAGGTTTGATAGTGAACTGGGTCTTCCTTATTTTTATACATTTTTATGTATCATATGGTTACAAATTGGAGATCAGGGAAATAAATCCTATATACATAGATGAATATATATGTGTGTATGAATGTGGGGGTGCATGTGCTTTAATAATTCAAAGTCCTTTCTCTATTTCATCAACACATGAGAAAGAATAAAAGCGTAAATGGGAAAGAAAAAACACGGTATCAAGCTTTGATTAATTCATTTTAATAGTGCAGGAATGATATTTCTGAAGTAAATCACAGCAAACTGTGATTTGGATGGAGGTCATATGCATACCTGAAAAACAATATAAAGTCAAGGTCATTATATAAAAAATTTCTAAAAAATAAACACTTGGGCTTCAGGATATTTATTCACTGACCCTGAAATGTCAGCTTGACACTGATACTAATGTAGCACACGTGTCTCTGGAGTTTATCCCACTATGCAAAGGTGCCGCTTACTATGAAAATCTTTCTGAGGTGCTCCAAGTGCATTCTAGAAACCATCTGCATATGTTATTTTATTGTTAGGTCTCATAAATTAATATTATGTAGAAATATCTATAATTTCATATTGTATTAGAAATAGGATAGCCACAGAGTTGCACATTTGAGGTCCTAATGACACTAGTGGTACAGTACTCACATTTTAAACATTTTATTGAACAGCTTGAGGTTATTTGGTTTATAAAACCCCCAGACTGTTTCCTCACAAAGCCCTGGGGCTCTGACCTAGTAAAGTTCAGGCTCATGAAGGCAGGGGAGGAGTTCTACTTGCACTTGCTAATGGATAAATAGTAGAAAACATCAGTGGAAAATAAAAATCTGAATGCAGCTGGCTGCATATAATCAATACAGCTAATAACATGTAATGACATTTTTAAATATGTGAACATGATGGTGCAAAATAACTTCCATTAAATGTACAAGGGCCCAACAAGGAGAAACAGGGTGCACTAATCATAAACATGAGCACAGAAAAACGTCAACTGCCTCATAACCAGTTCCTGGTTCTGGGTTATGATGCTGTGATGTACTCCACTGTGTCACTCATTTTACTGAGTATTTCACCTGTATCATCATCCTACCCTGAGTCCAAAAAGGATGTATGTCAGAAATTTTTAGAACAACTCCCTTAGTAATTTATCCCAATCTTTTCTCTTTTAGAAAGTTATGTCACATCAGAGGATATTACATAAGATGTCTTATTGTCCATTTTCTTTCTATGTGCTACAAGACTATACCAAGGCTTTTGGCTTCACATAGGTACCTGGCAAGACCACAATTCCAGATATACAGACTATTTCAAATTGCTTTCTAGTTTTACATACTTAAATCAACAGGGCCAAAGGCCAAGGGAATTTTTCCATTACCTAAATGTTGCTGGGCAATGCCATCTAAGATTTCCTGAGATGTCTTTCCTCATCCTCAACTGCCGTTTTCAAGCAGATCATTGCTATTCTCAAATGAAGAACTTAGTTTTGCTTAGGTACCATCCTCAGGCATCTGATCTTCTCACCACTCTCTTTTTAAAAGCAATCTTCTTCAACGTTCTGTCAGTATCATTGTACAAGGCTCACATAAGTTTATACAAAGACTAGAGAGAAGTGATAAACCAGAAGGAAGGATACAGAGTCCTATTCCAGACTATTCAATTGCAGAATAATCCCTGTTTCTGTGGATATTTCTAGAGTTTCCTTGCTTGCATTCTCTCAGTACTTTTGTGTTATTCCATCTGTTTCTCTCTCACACATACATAAGCCCCACAGAGTAAGCATTCAGCCCTTTGATTTCCCTCCCAAATTCATGTATTTCAAATTCTTCCTGGCACGCAGTCTGAATCTTTGGCAACAACTCCTGTTTAAGCCAAGTGCCTCACAAATATATGAATGTTCTTTTATGCTTTATCTTACTTCAGAAGCTCAAACATTCACTAGCTTCACAAAAATTTACCCAGGAAAAGACCAGCATGCTGAAATACTTTTACAAATCATAGGGATAGTATCTTTGATGTGATTATACAGTCTAGAATTTCTCAGATATGAAAAAGAGATCTACTAATCTGAACTGTGTGTACACCACTGTGTATTTATTTTGCACGTGTCATGGTTAGACTACTAAGAGCCAAAAAAATTACAATTCTTTTGTTTTCCTAGTTTGGCCCAACCAGCTATATCTCACGCTTGGAAATTGTGTCAACTGGTGTGAGAAACTGATGATGGAAACACCTATTCTTATAACACAATCCAGAAATTCAGAAACTCAGGTAGCTGCTGTATAAGATCTATGACCTTGGACAATGTAGGGAACTCAGTGAAGGACTTCAGAATACAGGAAGGAATAAATCAATTACATATGACTTGCCATAAGCCTTCATGTAACATTCAGTGATATAGCAATCCTTTTCCTTAGTTAAATGAGGAGAAGAGCTTATATTACACCCCAGAAGCTTAGAAACTTGTTCTTTCCTGCAACTCCAGATATCGCTCTCCTATTTCTACCTCATCACAATTTCTGCTTTTGAATACATGCACTGTTAAGTCTCACTCCTCTCTGTATACTCATCCTCTCACAATAGTACCATGCAATTCCTTCTGAAGCCTCCAACACCAGACAGGAGTTAGATATCCTAACACCTTCTTTCTTATTACTTTTCTACATTCGCTGTCCTACATGTTCTCATACACTATAGCACAAAGATTACTCTAGTACAGTCAAAAGAAAAGGTCACTGCAGACCTTTTCAGCAGAAGCAAGTCACAAAATGGAAGCAGCCTCACACTGCTAGGGGTTATACACTCCTTGTATTTAAGCAGCAGGTTAAAGCATTAGGTTCTCATTAATGGGATGGGTCAGCTCCTAGTGTACATGCTAGGAATTTCCCTTTCCAGGTTGCATAGATCATGTAGGCAGTTCAGTTCTCTAATGCAGAGTCTGAAGTTAAATATCTAATGTTAAATATTTTTAATAACTTTGTGTATGTACACATTAATTTTTGCAAACCCTACAACTTAAAATAGTTATGCATGGAAGAAAATACTCAAGTATGTTTTGAAAATTTGTTTTATGTCATAGTTTGCAGATATCATTTTCCTTACCTAATAAAAACCAGTGAGTCAGTGTTTGTTTTTCCTTTTTCCCACAAGTAAAGACACATTTTCAAAAGCTGGGCATTACTCTGTAGTAATGTGGATCACAATATAAGAATGAAAAAAGAGAATCTGTGGCTATAAAAACTCAAGTGTGAAAGTCTTATGTAAATACTTTTATCTTCATGGCACTAATCTTTTGCTTCCATCTTAGAACTGTAAAAGCAACATTGCAAAACAAATTCTCTCCCCTAATGTAAATAGAAAATAGAAAATTGTTAGAGGAGGCAGCTCCAAGACTGAAAAACAACCAGAAAACAGAGGCATATTCTTGAAAAGCAAATCTTTTTGAATATGCTGTGTTTTTGTTTTTTCTTTTGTTTTATCTTGGGGTTATTTACTTATGGTTTTGATATTGGTGTATATTTCTGCCTTTGAAATCTACTATTTACCAATTGTAGTGAGTACGATTCCTGAAGTTTTGAAATTGAAATCTAATGGAAGCAAAAAGAAAAACTAAAATGTATTTCTTAGGTAAGTGGTATCTGCTATCTATATACTGTCATCACTTGCCTAAATTAACCTTTTTTTAACATTATCTTTTAGATGCTTTGGTACTGCCAACCCCTTTTTAATATCTACTTTGTATGTAAAAGTAGTAGAAAATTTATGTCATAAGAAAACCTAAAATAATCGTTCTTTTTAAGTAGAGTTAGAGGAATTCCTTTTCTACATGGAAGAATAAAGAAGAAGATTTCACCTTCTGAGGATCTCCCTCAGTTAGAACATACCTAAATGCTGTCACAGCACCTTTCCAACAAAAAAATATTGTCATAGATATTTTCATGGCATTCCATGATACAAAAATATGTTTCCTTGGCTTAGTGACTCATTTTCTAGACCAGCTCTTTAGACAAGAGCGTCATCTAGGGACAGTGAGTAAGGTTCTAGGATATCTCCACAGCTGGCAATATTAAGCATCTTGCTGAAGGTTTAATTTGAAGACTCTCTGAACTTTGTTAAGTCCAGCATTGTGCATTAGATTCACAGTAACTGTTCAATTTTATTTTGAGGGTACCTGGGATAATGAGGTATTCTAATGTACCTGAAATATGAACAGAGAAAGATAAGGAATAGAAAATTTGTGTTGATTACCCTAGAATTTCAAGACACATTTCCATCTCACTGAAATAAACTGTCAAGATTTACAGGCAATACAGAAATCAGTATTCCAAGTGTTTTTGCACTTCAAACTATCTTGAACTGGATAAAGATGTTTGACATTTCATATCTCATTCTGCCTGATATTGGAGAGCCCTATAATGTCAGAGAACTGTGTGATTTGTACCATATGGGCTTGTAAACTGAAAGTTACTACAGTGTCTTAATGGATGTAGAAAACAACATTCCCAGTGTTGAATTTTGTGAGAAGATTTGATACTAGACAAATTTTGCATCATTTTTTAGCAAAACATTTGTATTGACATGGGTGACATTCAGTATATTTGCTTGTATTCATTTGAACTATTTCACCAAATAAAGGATTTTAGAAATATTTTAAAGAAACTATATATATCTATAAAAAAAGTTAATTTATATCTAAAAAGACCAGCAAAGGTCTTTTCAAAATAGTACTAAAACCATCTTAAGCTTACATTCTGCTTATATTTTCTGGCACACGTAGCATAACAAACACATATTGCATTGAAATATGAGCACATGACCATAAGAAATTAATAAAGTGAGCTTGGAAAGTATTTATTGAATTGTATTTTATATTTTATTTGTTATATATATATATTGTTTGTTTGTTTGCTTGTTTGTTTGTTTGTTTTCCTAAAGTATAAAAACCACAAATATGTTAGTTGTATGAATCTGAGGATGGAAAAGGACATGAGAGAAATGGCATTGTTACCTTCAACTATTCACTGGTTGATCCAGAGGAAGTAGAATTTTGTCTTGTCAACAGAAATTAGCCTGTACATGCTTCAGCAGAAATTCCTAGTGATAGCACAACCAGCAGGGAAGCATCAGTTAAAGGAATCACGACAAGATGAATGTGAATCCGTAAATGGTCTTCTTTCCTGAAACAGTTAAAACTTCGAAAGAAGTCAGCTTTTCATACTCTTTTGAACCCTTGTGATTTATTCCCTTTGCGGCAATTAAATAGATTTTAAAATAGCCTTTCTCCATTTAATACAGGGTTTCATGCCTGTTGAGTTCATTGCTGACAGCAGAATTCCAGAAGTCTTCAATACATTATATATTTACTCTGTAACTATAGGAAGCATGTTGCCAAATCCACAGCTATCTATCTTTTAAATTACATCTATCACTGCAGTATTATCAGAAGAATCTTGAATTAGAAGGTTTTTCAATCTTTTAAGAAGATTGGGAAAAAAAAGAAAGAGGACCAAATGGCTGGTTATGTGCCAACATAATGCAGAAAACCTAGTCTTTCCCACTGTCACTTGTCACCTAAAGCATAACCATAATACTCTTACCATATAAACATATGTTCCTATAACCATACTCTTAAGGTTATATATCATAACTTCCTTTACATTAGCTATATTTAAAATGGTTCTCTGTAGGAAGAAATACTCTAGAACCACAAAAATTTCAAAGAAGAAATACTTGCAGGGTGTGTACTTTATATGACGTTAAATGACATTATCTTTTCAATGATTGATAGATTCACTATAATTGCTAAAGCTATGAATTAATTGAAGGCCAGATCCAATAAAGTAATTTGTAAATTGTAGGTGATAAAATTCTGAGTGGCTACTAAAACCCAAAATGTGTTTTATACTAAGAGTCCATGGATGAAAATAGGCATAAAAAAGATTGTAGGTCTCCATTCTCATAGTTAAGCAATTTACCCATTAGGTGACAAAGTCATATTCCCTATATACATACCTCAGAGAAGAATTCAAGGATCCTAGAGAACCATTTAAAATGACACCTAGCAAATTTTGACAACAAATACTTTAAGTAAAATCTTGGAGGGGATTTTCTAGATCACAATTTCCATCATAAAACCATAAAAACCTCACTCAAATCCTTTTGCTTGGATCTGGCCCTAGGGTTACACATATCAAATTATAATAAATAGAAATGAATGGAGACACTGGTTTTACAGCAAAGGTAGTACCGCATAAAATACTGGTGTTAACTTAAAGTCCTTTACAGAGGGCCACTTACAACAAAGCATGGTAGATTCAGAACTATAAAAAATTCTTAGCAGAGTAATGCTTCTTATCCATAAAGAATGCTATAACAGTGCTACTAGCTATAGTGCTTTTGATCATTATTTTAAAACACCTCAGTATCTATTCATAAAGGCTACTGCTTGATTCACCACTCTCTAATGCCAGCTTTTATGCCTCTATAACGACTCTAAGGGTTTTCCTTTTCAATTAATATAGTACTCATGGCAGTTGCCAGGTTGCATAATCCAAGGCTCATTACTCAGTCACAGAAGTGATTTCTCAAAGTCTACAGTTTTCCCACTGCTCAGCAGCTGACCTTGCCCTGTTTGGTCTTTATGCGTTGATGTAATTCAGGCTGCCTAAGACACAAGCATGAAGCACTGAGGAGTCAAACTGGAAAGTCCATATCTCTGACCAATGAATGCTCTTTACCTCTGCCTATCAATTTTCTTAATGGTAAGAAGAATGACAACCACAGCAACAATTTAAACACAGCAGTAGAAACCAGAACCCCTGTATATATAACTGTATGTTAAAAAAAAAAAAAAGAAAGGACAGTATGTGACAGCATTGAGGGCCATTTTTAACAGTTAGGCAATTGAAAGTTCTCCACAAATACATTCCATGGTCTATTAGATAGGCCTTCGAATGCTTGAAATGAGGACACAATCTGGAAATCATATTTCTACTTCCTAGGCTGGTAGTCCCATCAGAGCCTGGCATAGAGATACTGTGTTTCATCAACAACGCTTCATCAGCAATTAAGTGCCCAGCATCAAGTCAGAGAGAACTGCTGAGTTACCAGATGATCAGATCCGGCCAACCCCTTTCCTATTTGCTCTGTATACCAATAGAACAACACACACTGAACACAGGGACTGGATCACCTTCTCCAGAATACTAGTGTCAACTAAAAACTGCTATTTCTTTCAGCTGACTCAGGCTTTGTGTTTGCATGGTGGCTGGCAGAGTTAAGTCAGAAGACGACAGTTTTATGGGAAAAGTGACATAGTTGTGCTTCTAAAGTAGGTGAACACATCTCAGATACAGATAAACATCTTTATAGAGGATTTAAAATCTAGTTATAAAGTTAAGAATTCAATCTATTGTATATTAGCTGGAATTTCCTTTTCTTATAAAATACTTCCATATTTGGAAGTAAATTGCAGTGCTATGAAAAAGATATTTCATCATAATAATAATGATCTAAGCAGCAAAAATGCAACCAATTTTAAAATTGCTAACTTGTATTTTAACTGGTTTATATTTGGTCACAAGATGATCAAAATTTATCCTGGTCATTCAATTCTACAAAAGAATTTACTTTTACAGGCATAATGATCATAGAATCACAGAATGGTTTGAGTTGGAAGGGACCTGAAAGCTCACCTAGTTCAATCCCCACACCATGGGTAGCTTCCACTAGACCAGTATGCTGAAAGACCCATCCAACCTGACCTTCCACATTTGCAGTGACGGCGAATCTAAAACTTCTTTGAGCAACCAGTTCCAGTGCCTCATCGCACTCACAGTAAAGAAATTTCTTTCTTACGTTGTGTCTAAACTTACTCTCTTTCAGTTTGCATCCTTTATGTCTTGCCCTGTCATTACAGCCCTTGGTAAAAGGCAAATCTAGTTTGAGAAAGCAAGAAGGCTTTCTCAGTTTATTAAGAAAACTATATGTGAGAAACCAAGTTATATTAGTTTTAAGGTCTTCAAGGATGAAATTATCAGAAAAAATCAATTCAGCACAGTACCTAAAGATAGAAGTCTCTTTGTTGTTAAGTTTGTTATTTTTAAATATACGTAGGTATTGTTTATCCTAAAAGGCAATTAAAAATATGAAATTTTAGAAAACAATGACTCAGTCTTTCTTTAGTAAAATTGCTAAGTAGTAAAAAGAAAAAAAAATAAAGTCACCTTTTAATTCACGTTTTTCAGCTTGCTGATTAAAATTGTTCATTTAAATCAGTGAATTTAAATCAAATTAATCTGTCCTACTTTAAAGTAATTAGAAGATCAAAGATTCTTTGTTAACAATGACATTAAATAGTATTATTTAAAAGGCTAGCTGTTCTATGACTTTCTTCCCAAACTGTTTACCAAAAAGTCTTCTATACTGAAACTATGTTGGTTTATATCAAAGAAGAATTTTTGTTCTGTTTTTTTATTCCCTGAGGATTTGTTTATTTATATTAGAAGTTGATTTTTTAATATCCTTCATTTGGCTTTTATAAGCATTGTATTCTTATTCTTTTCTTTTAACCTACATCTTAAAACGAGCATCAGGAGACCTATCATCTCAGCAATGTACTCAGCAAAAGTTAGATCTTAAGAAGAACTTAGAAGTTTTAACAATGAAAAGTAATCAAGTTATCAATTGCTTATTTAATTAGATTTTTCCTAATTCAGGTAAACTTAATTAATATAATGCTGTATCTGTTTCCTACAGTGTATAGGGGAAAGATGTGAACTTACAGCCAAGAGAGTTGCTGGATCAGAACCTGAAAGAGTTTGAGACTTTACCAGTCTCACATGAGTGCCCTTTTATGTAAAAAGACAACTTCTAAAGGGAGGGAATTCAGAGACAAGAGAAGTGGTGGGTCCAGAAAGAGAATTCTCTGTTTTCTGGGAACAGAGAGAAACTGGAAAGGGAAGGAATAGACTGAGAAGGCATTTGTATTATCTCTGAGGACCACAGCTTAAATAGTAATGACTGATTTCTAAAACTTTGAAGAGATATGACTGATTTCAGAAATTATATAGGACCTGTAGTTTTCATATAGCTTAGGTGGGCAACAGTTTTCTTGGAATTCTAGAGTGTGTTAGGGACTGAAAATAAATTTATCAATAAAAATTGAGCCAAAAATCATAAGACACTCAGGAGTTGGAATCTAATGTAAAATCTAGTGATTGTATAATTGGAAAGAGAACTAAAACATCAGATCAAGGGTTACAGGCATTTTTTTTCCAAGGGTTTAGGCCTAAAGTTACTTATTTGATATAACAGTTAGACACATATCTTGTAATTTTGATAATTTTCATGTTTGTCATGAAAAGGACACTGGGATAGAAACGCACTGGAAGTACTGCAAGCCACACATCCTACCACAAACACAGTAGGTTTTTAATTGTATCCTTCCCGTTGCCTTTTATCTTCATAACTTTTATGAGAGAAACTATGTGTACATTCTTCATCTTTGACATGGCCTTTCACTGCAGAAAAGAAATGGAAGTGCTAGTTCTGGCTTATATCTCCATCTTAGAAAAAAGCCCAACATATCCAAATACAGTCTATACTTCCAGAAGGAAGTAGAGTATATTTAATGACACTCTGTTCCCACTAGAGTTACGAGACTTACGAGAGTCTAGTTTGCAAAGATATTTCACTTGTTCGTTTCTAGATCAGAAGCCCAAAGGGACTCCTAACGGTCATTAAAGAAAATGAAAAAATAAAGCAAAGCACTAGACTGCTCCTGTTATTCCCTCTACTTTCCCATACTTTAAACAATTGTTCAACTGACAGTTCTAACAAGACTGTCATTCCTTATGAAATGACAGATGAATGTGTGGGAAATAATTTTATGCTATTACCAAGTAGCAATTTTTGTAATTTCTATGAGCATGACCCAAAATGAAAATCAATCCCAGATCTTACCCTTTGACTTGTCCTTTAAAATCTTGCCAAAATTCTGTCGATGAATGTGGTATTAATTGGAAAAAGAGATTAATTTATCAGCCGAGACATTGAAGACCGTTCTATGAAGACCATTATGGAATTGTCTGTAGAATGTAAAAAAGTTGGATTACTTCATCTCTCCGAATAGTAGTTGATCAAATACACAAGTGGAACAAGAATTAAAAGATCACATTTCTGAACTAACATAATTGATTTCCTAAATCCCTATTTTCACAAAAAAAAAAAAAAAAACAAACAAAAAAAAACACAGCAAAAAACAACAGATGTCTTTGAACTGTATTTAATTTAAGGAGTAAGAGAATATCACAAAGGACAGTATGTCTACATTCAACATCTTCAGGAAAGGGACTCAACCTAAGTTTAAACTGTACACTTAAGGAAAGTGTTACAAAACACAAAGAAACTTATCAAGAATGCCCTGACATCAAAGGAGAAGACATTAAAATCTGTAAAGCCTATTTAAAAAGTGTACCATGCAGTCATAGCCATGTTCTTCATTTTATATAAAGTAGACATGGGAGGGTCAAGAAAAACATAATAAAGTTTCATAGTAACTTCTGTCCACTGAAGCAGAAGGTAGTAATTAGAATGGAAGTGGACATTATACATAGGGTGAATCATTTCTCTTTATATGCTTGTTTACAGTAAAATTACTTACATATCCACCTTCTACAAATCTATTTCAGGTGTTAAAGAGTCAATATAAGAAGATATCAGTGTTTCAAAACAGTCTGTATTTGAACAAAACTATACCTCGATGAGCAAATATTTGCTGAGATCAAAGGTTGCAATATCAGAAGGAGTAAGAATAAAGTCATCAAACCTACAAAAAAAATATACATAGTTTTACAAATGCAATCTAAACTGATAGAAAGATATCCCAAATTGATTGAGGGGTATCCCATGACAGAGTTGAGACAATTTAAATAAATGAAATTCATACTAATTAAGTTGAAGTTATTTAACTTTTGTTTTCCATAGATTAGGAAAATATTAGTGTTGTTCTAGTTTTAAAGTACTCTAGGATATATAAGGAATGAAAATCAGTCTCTTTTTCTTTGCTGTATGGAAAATAGTCAAGAATTTTCAGTAAAAGAGGAAATGTAAGAATTAAATTGAAAAAGAAAACAAAATAAAAACAAACAAACAAACAAACAACAACCCTGTTTCTCGACCCTGTGATGGACTTTAATGCCTTTAATTCAAGCAAAATGAACTCACATAATTCCAAAGAAAGGGGGAATGCAAAAAAGAAAGAGGAAAAAAGAGAATATATCCTAACTGATAAGTAAGAAAAAAGGTAATTTAAGGTTATTTCAGACTGAATGGTTTCAGAGAGACTTGAAACCAGGTCTTTAGCAAATGGAGTTCATCAGGAATTGCCTATTATAGTGTTCACCAATGGAAACATGCTTTTTCTTTAAACATTTCAAGAATACATTTGGAAGTACCTCTGCTGAAGACAATATCACAGTGATTCATTGGTGTAAAACAGGTGAGACCTAAAGTCTGCAAACTCTAAGATCAAGAGGAAGGTTCCATGATCACTACATTTCTTAGTCCTATACTGTAACAAAAAATTCAAGAAATCCATTGAGCAAAGAGCACTGTGTTCATCACTTTACACTATTGATTGCAAGTAATTTAAAACATGTTGGTTTAGAGAACTATGAGCTTTTTTTGGTAGATGAAGTTCAAACATCTGCCAGATTAAAAGACTCACACAGAAAATAAAAATGAACTGAATACAAACCGTATGTCTGCATAGGGGGAGAATAAACTGATGAGCACAGGAGAAGAGAGCTTTCAGAAATTAAAATATTTGTGCAACTGTAGTTGACTTTTCTTGAATCTCAATTTCATCTTCCCTGTGAATGTGCAAGAGTTCCGTTCAGCTGGCATTTACCAAGAGACTCAGTTCATCTCTTTTTAAACATTTACTTCTAGGTATTGTAGAAATGGAATATGTGGGTATGTAATTTTGGAAGTAAGAGGAGTTTAGTTGTATGCATTCATTGTAATGGAACATAAATTCCAGAAATAAAGCACATTATTAGTATGCAGGAAATGCAGGAGTGAATCAAAATCATGTGTGTACAGAAATAAAAGTGGTAGAGAAGAGCTGAAAAGAAGGATTTCTTTGAACAAAGGTCAAATAAATAAATAAATAATGGTCAAATATTTAGGTTACTTTTAAAGTCACTTGCCATCCCCTCATATAGGCAGGCACTTTCTCACACAGTAACCTCTTCTCATGTATTTAATAAATGTCAGATGTGGGAAAGGGTTCTGCTCCAAAGGTTCCATGGATATGAATAAAATGACAAAGTAAGGATTAAATGGGAAAACATAAAAACAGGAAAGATTGAAAGAAATAATTTATCTAGGAGGAATATATCTGAGAGGTACTCTGTATAAATTATATTACTGAGAGATTCACATCCTTTAGTGAAAATACAGCAAAGTATTTTGTCCTGATCAACAATGCTCTTATCATATCATTCCCAGAGTTGAGATGATATAATACCTTTTGCTTAGATGATGACAGAGAACAATACCTAAATCAGAAATAAAATAGAAATATCATCTATATATTTATCTTGACCTATATATAAAAAACATATATAATATAGAGAGATCACTCATAAGTCCATTATGTTTAAATCTCTGACCTCAAAAAAATCAGAGATCAGTTTATTTACAGGATATACCATCCTACTCTTTGCATAAAGAAGAAAAATAATGTTTTGGTTGGGGTTTTTTTGACATACACATAAAATACTTTGTAATGTTCAAACACAAACATATTTTCTTTCCAATGTACACTATTTTTCCTTTGTTACTTATTCTCCTCTAATCCTCTCACCAGATTTCTTTTATTAAAATATGATGATGCTTCAAAGCTACAAAGCTTCTGAGTCTTTCTCTGATTCATAGTAAAATAACATAGTCCTGGATCTGTTCCACTTACTCACATGGCATAGTAATCTATTCTGGCAGCAATTTCAATTATAACAATGTACTACTCAGTTAATAAGTTTTTATCCTTTGTAGAAGTCTAGCATAAACTCAGGTACTGATGAAACCTTTTCTCGCTTTCAGAATAAAACAGACATCATTCTTATGTGAACATTTTCCTGATCTCTGAAAAATAGGTATCTCTCACACAAAGTACGAATCTGAGAAAGTAAGACCCTTGAATTGTAAACACTGATTTAATTCTCTTTCTTATATACAGTAGTACTCAACATTTTGAGAAAACTGAGTCTGAATGAGAGGAGCTGCCCCATGCACCTTCCCATGTTCATATACTTTATTCTCAACTGTACCTTTGTTTTACAGCTTTGAAATTCATGGAACCTCCTGAACTCTGAAGTGGTTTTCTTATTTTGAGGAAACAAACTACTTGAGCTTATTTTATTTTTAATATCTTTTTTTTTTTTTTCTCCCCCTCTTATTATGCACAGGATGCAATTTTCTAGTGTCTGGCCTGTGAAATTCCTGTGCATATCCATTATTCCTGATATTTCCATTGTCATAGGAATTGTGTTTGCATTTAAATAAAAAATGAAAATCCACACAGATTTTTGAACTTGCTTTTTAGCTAAATCCAATGCAAAAGGTAAAACTTAATATGGTAAATTAGAAAACCAAATTTCCCATTATCTACCTGAGCTTACTGGTTTAATGAGTTTAACTACAGCTTACTAGTTTTTCACAAATCTCTTGATACTTAGTTTCTTAAGCATAAACTACAAGTTCTACACTTAAGGAAAGCTCAAAAACATAGTTTATTTCAAAATGTGTTAGGAAAAACTGTTTCAAGTTTATCTTTTAATATGTCACTTTCCAGAGGAACCTCTTTAAGATAGGAGTACCATTGGGCAAATGTAATACTAGAAATTGAGCTAATCTAAGTACAGAGTGCCTGTGAAAGTAAGAGTCAACTGTGTCAATGATGTTCAAACTGTGAGCTTTGAGTGCTTTTGATCCTCAAGACGTCAAGTTCTGGTTCTTATGAAAGAGGAGGTAAGGAGAAAATTTGTGTACATTTATGAGGTGAAAGTGTTCCATGAGCCTCTGTAAGACCCCAATTGGTGAACTATGAGCTCATCAAGGGAGTTAAAAAAAAAACCTTTTTAATATATATAAACCATATATATATAATATAGATAAATTTATATAAATATTTAAAAAATATACAAGACTCCAACAATATCCACCCTGTGGACACACTAGAAGAGCCTTCAGTTCTTTTAACACCTTAAGAGAGAGAACGCAAAGGAAAAATGCTGCACATGTTTTCTCAGGAGGTACTTTACTCGTAAACTTTAGGAAATAAGAGAACTTGGTAAAAGTTTTGACGGTAACTTACAACAAAACAAAGCATTTCACAAAGCATTGACTTAGTATATGCTAACCCACTGAACTTAGCAAAAGTCATTTGATCCCAAGTTACTCAAAATAATGAGAAAGGAGATTAAGAGAAGAAGGGGCAAAGTAAGAGAGACAAAAAGAGAAAATCACAGCTACCACCAGAGTCCTGTGGGAGTCCAGCTTCCATGTGGCTTCCAAGTTGCTCCTACTGTGCCAACCAATTAGAGGCTGGGTTAGGGGTTCCAGGGTACATGGAAGTGCATGTGGAAGTGCATGTGGAAGTGCGTGGCACTGTTCTTGGGCTGCCTTTGACTGGCAGCTGCTCCGGGGTCATGCCAGGAGTCTCAAATGGGCTGGCATGTGGGACAAGGCATTACCTCACCTCCTGAAATTCGACCTGCCCCTCCCCACCACATACACCCCTGAGTTGTTCTGAGCCAGTATAATAATCCAGTGTCTCACAACCTCCCCTTGGGATTTTTATACTAAACTATTTTAATCATACTTACTGTTGATGGAGTCATTAAGGGTGGAGATTATCAGGAGGCTGATTAGCAGAGCCTATGACTAGCCATTGACCAGAAGGGATATGAGCAGAGGTAGTCCTTTTCTTGGTAACACCGATTCCTTGGTTTCTCTTTTGGATGAGAGGAAAGGAATACAGGAATTATCTTAACTTTCTCTGAGATGCAGAAGTAGCTCACAGATGTGGAGGTTTTTAACACCTAAGAAAGGGAAAACACATTTATAATGAAAAGTCTTGACCCTTTTATTCTTGTTTACTCATGTTATTTGGAGAGCTACATGATTTGGTTTAGTTTTTCTTTGACTCAGATGAGACATTTTAGATCAAAACTATTAGCTATGCTATTTCAAATCAGTTAGTGCTAGTTTCTAGCTAATGACAGCTGAAGGGTTGCTCTCATCAATTTTTCCAACCCATGTAATTTTCCCATTAAGCAGCAGGCTCTTCCCATCATCCAATGTAGAGAAGTACAGAAGAGAAAGAGGGAAGAAATAGAAAATCCCATGTACCTATTCATATACCTTCAGAAAAACTGTGCATTTTTAAGGAACCATTCAGCAGTGCCTTGTGTACCACGGAAAATGAGCAGACCAAAAGAAATGAAAAACCCTTTTCGTAGGTCTTATTACATGTAGTTCATGATGAAAAGCTGACCAGCATTATGAACAAAGTCAAAACAGTACAAAAACTTTCAGACAAAGCACATAGCCCAAAAGGTGATTAAAATTTTCACTTGTTTTGAAGTTCCAGAAAATGCATCCCCTGAAATAGATAGAAATTAGAGAAACTCCACTGTTCATACAGTGGTCAACTAAGAAATATTTGGCAATTTTTGCAAGACTTGCTTTGGTAGACTTCCATATTTCTGTTAAGTCCTTAGACTAAAAGTAAAATAAATTCGTAGTGAAATGCTTATTGTTCTCTAAGTTAAAAATGTAAGATAATGCAGTTGACAATGGATTATGATGCAAGAAGATACAAAATGAGACGCATGTTCCCCTTTAATATCCAAACCTTCTAAACCATCCTTAAATCTTTTTTTCTTTTTCTCATTATTTTTTCCTTTGTCATACAGCAGTTCAGGGTATTATTGTTTAACAACTTGCAATTTACACGACAAAACAAATGTTAGCAGGCATGTCAGTATCTGATAATCAAATGTTTTCTCATCAAGTGAGATTGTACAGTTGTGTGATTTGAATAATTAAATATATTTATTTAAATAGACAAAAAAAATATTGGGGGGATGAAAAGCACAGTTGTAATATCAATGTATCAGAATGAAAAGAGATCATTACCACCATATACTGCAGGAATAGAGGAGGATGAAAACCAACAGTTCAACCATAATGATTTCATTAGGATATGTATGTGGACAGATGAAAGGAAAAGATCACTAACAGATTGCTGGTGAAACAGAGTGTGAAAGCAGTTGAATGTGGTAATACTTAGAGAAATGAAAGTAGAAATGCTTCAGAAAATAAATATACACTAAATCTTTTACTCTGTTTAAGACAGGGTACAAGTAAAAGATAAAATATACATTTTGTCAATTCACCTTGAAGTCATTGATCTCTTTTGCACATTGAACCTAATGAGGCAAGTAGGAGAAAATTGTAATGGGTCTTTCATGTGTGTATGGTTGGACTTGGATTATTGTGTAGAACTAAATTGTATTTTCTGTTGAAATGTCTTTCAAATAATGCAGGATTATATTACAAATAAGATTATAAATATTATTTTATAATGAAGAATTCCTGGACTTCTTTAACTATAACTAAATATACATTATGTCAACTATATAAACACACACCCCTTTTTAAAGTAGCTACATAGTATTTATGAATATCAATTCAGATGGATCATTTTTGGGGGACTTTGTTTTGTGTAGACAAGAAAATGAAACTGGAGACCTTTCCATCCTCTAACTGCTTTTTATTTAATTCAGTGTTCTGAAGATCTATATGAGATATATTTCAGCATTGGTTAAAATATCTTCATAAGGATTTGTAATTTTATATCATACATCTTTGCAATGAATTTGGAAATCATCATTAATAGGACTCATATATGCAGTGAGTCTATATATATAATAATTATAAATACCAAACTGTCATTTTTGCACGCAATCATGAACGAAAGTGTTATATTATATAAGCCAAGTAGTGATGTTTTTTATATATTCAACAGTATGCTTAAAATGCCTCCTAAAATGAAAACCAGGAAGTACATTACTGCAGTCACCTAGAGAATAGCCATTAGGATACTGCTAAGTGCCAGAATAATTCTGACCTCCCTCTACTTTCTAGAGATTATGCTACTTTTTGCTGTTTCCAACTATAGACTGTTTTCCTGAAACAGGTTTCTAACCAACCAGTATTTTCTGTCTTTAACCATGCTTTTAATAAAAGAGGACAGGAATAAAAGAGGACAGTGATCTACAGGCTGACATTGCTTATGGCTTCCTTACCGGTTTCTTTCTAAGGAGAGTGACCCAAAATGAAACAAATAAACAAAGCAAAATCAGCAACAACAAAGAGAGAGCTAATTTTAAAACAATACCCAAATAACCAGTTAAGAATCAATTACATCTCTGTCATCATCATCATCATCATGGCTGGGCTTCGTGAACGAAGATTTGGGAGGACTCTACCCACGTTTGTTACAAGCATGCTGGTGGCTTGAAAAGGCCAATACGGGACAGGCATGTCCGGTTGCAAAAGACACAGCAGAAAGACTCCTTAGGTGGTATATTCTGCAAGGCACGATTCTTTCTGCATTGTCTTTTCTCCTCGAGAGTGATCCTGTGTGCTTTCTCAAAAGCATCAGCAGCGTTATAGATGGTGTGTCTCCAGACCTCCCGATTGACGACCAGAGTAGATCAGTTATGTTGATCAATATGGCCAAGGCTGAGATGTTGTTTCAGGGAGTCCTTGTATCTTCTCTTCAGGGTTCCTCACAGCTGTGTACATTCATGCATATCTTCATTAGAACTGTGAATATACCTGTAGTTCATTTGTAGATCAAGGAGAGCCAGAGCTCAGACTCAAACACAATCACAAAATCATTCGTACATTTTGGCTTCTAACATACTATGGAATATTTTTAGCAGTTCCCAATTACAATCCAGGATGTAATAGGGATTGGCACAGTTCTGGCAAGAATTATGGACAGGATCATTGTTTTGGGAAGGGAGAAAATTGAACACAATATGAATATGAATTATGTACTACTACTCTAGGATACAACCGAACACCTTTCATGCCCTCGTGTCAGGGTTCAAAACGGTGTGTGCAAATAAACAAGTTTCCTATATAAACCAAGTATTGCTAGTAAAAGTTGCCTTTTGTGTAGTCCCAGACCTTATTCTTTTCAGGACATATTAACTGGGATTAATAGTTACAGCATGACAATATCTCAGGGTACTTTTTAAGGCTTTTGTGCATATGTAAGTGTAGCAACATGAATATTCATGTCCAGGATGCCATGGTGTACAATGCTGTATGAACACTGCTAATAATCTCAGTTCCCTTGATATTTCTGTAGCCTATTGTTTCACTTTCTTCAGTTATACTTTTCAAACTATTGCTCAGTGCCAATCAAAATTCTTCGGGAACCTTCAGCATTAACCTTGACAGACCTTTCTTTGGAACTAGAAAATTAGAAGGTTTCTGTTTATCAGACTCACCTCATCCCCACAAGACCTAGAATATTTGATTTTTTTTTTTAAGCAATACAATGGGAATGCAGCTAGTCATGCCACTGAGTGTATGCAGACTCTTCTGACTGCTTCTTTTGCACATCCTGTTTGTTCAAATCCCTTTTTTTCCACCTACATTTTCCCTGGCCACTTTGTCATTATGTCAATTACTAACTGACAGAGTGATATGTGTGACATAAATTTAGAAATATGTTCACTTCATTGGATCTATTATTTTAATGTCAAAATGCAGGTATGAGAAAAACAGCAGCATGAAAGCTGGATTTTCATCCCTCAAAACTGAAAAGGAAAAAGTCAGAAACACCTAAGAAAATTACTCATCTTTCACGTTACTTTTTTTCACACAAATAGGGAATTTCATTCAATAACAAAGAAAATGTCTGTGAAAAATTTCTAATATGACTTTATAGTGCCTGTTATTCCTTTATAATTTTACAGTTGATTAAGAAGGAAACAGACACAACAGCCTTCCTGTTGAAGCTTTTTATTACATTAATTGTACTGCTTTGTATGATTGCTCAGAACTTCTGCCATACATACATACTTTATGTTAAAAGTAACTGGTTTTAAATTGCTGTTATTGATGACATAAAATCTACACTGATTAGGTGACAAATGTGCAACTCCTTTTATAGACGTGTGTGAAAAAGCCAATAGTTTTGTTATTTGGTGGCTACTGAAATCTACCAGCCTCAGTGACTGGACTACTACATCTACCAGTCACTCAGTGGACTGGACTGTTCAAGAGATGTGATCCAAAGTGATTTTAATATATGTAAGTAAAACTAAGATTTTAATTTTTTTAATCAAATACAGTGTCCTTTCAATCTGACAGGGCTTTAGGTACTCAGGGTATACAAAATTAAAAGAAGTCTAATTTTCTCCCCATGGATAAATTACCAAATGGGCAAAATAAAAATGTTCTGATATTATCTACTTAACAAGGGCAAAAAAATAAATGAAAATGAGGGCATTTGCTTCAGCACATTGCAGCAACTTAGATAATATTATACATAGAACAGGGAGCCTGTATTTTGGCCAATAGTAGATGTCAAGGCTTGGGGACCATGCCTGAAATGCTATTATTAGATTGGGAAAACAGATTTACCGAACATGCTACAATCTTGTCTTCATTTTGCTACATGAATGTATATTAAACAGTGACGTGAAAAGGCTGTGATAAGGTTTGAAGTACTCTAAATTATCAGTTAAACATAACTCTTTATCCGAATTGGAAGGTCTGGCCGGAAGTACCAATACCCTAAGCAAGCCAGTAATGGCTACAAAGCGTTTGAGCTCAGAATCCAAGTAACCAAGAAATATATATTCATGGATGTTTGAATTTCATGGAAATTTGAATTTGTACCTTGTTAGTAAATGGGCAAAATCTCCTTCAACAAGGAATGCAGAAATCAAGGAAAATACTTGGAGCTGGAAAGACTGGAGTTTAAAAAGCATCCCTGTTTTACTGTTGTAAGTTAGGATGCTAAGAAAAAAACTGGACATTGCTGCCACTTTGCCCTTTCTCAGTAAGAAAGTCTTCTGCAACACCTCCTGGTTCATGGTCATTTGCCAAATCTTGCTGTTTTGGTGTCAAGGCATACTCCTAGTTGTTTTACATAAACAAACAGCATCAGTAACTGAGGCTGTTGTTCTTTCTTAAAGTAGAATCTGATAGCCCTTGTTCCACTGGGTTATTATAATATGCCTCACTATCAGCTCAGGATCTATTTGGAAGATGTTGTTCTCAGGGGGAAAAATAAAAGTGAGTTCCATTATATTTTAGATAATATTTTTTAGGGCATATAAAGAAACTGGTTTACAAATTCACTGTCCATCTCCTCCTCCCAGGAGCATGCTAGAGTACTGTTCCTGACTTCTAAGGCTCTAAACACTTCAAGCAATGCACTCAGGAGAGGGTTTTTTCCCTATCCTACCAATCCTTCCAATTAATCAGAAGATAATTCCAAATCCTATGACAGGAGCAAAGAGAATGCTAGTGCTTAATTTGCCATGTTTCTGTAGCTCTCTCCCTTCATGTTCAAGAATAATCTGAAAGTTTTGCCCCTGTCAGATTTTTGTGAAGCTAGTCATATTGAACAGATGCATGCAAAGAGTTGAGGTTTATTGAGGAAGAGGTTTCATTGGGGAGCTGGAGGGGCAAACAGTATTCACTGACAATAGACTTTTGCTGATTGGTTGTTATATTTTGGCTAAAATTTGTTGCTGATTTTTCTCTATGCTTAGGGATTATGGTTTTTTTTATTAATTGGTGGCAGGAAGCCTGGTATCTTACATGAATTTTGAAGAACCGTTTCTGCGATGTAAATATAGAAATACTACCTGCTCACTCACACTATGCAATGCTCAGAGAGTATGCTCATATCAGACTGAAGGGTAGAGGATTCACACATTTGAACTGCAACTAAAAGAGATCATTAAATTAAAGAGTCCCTGGGCCATGATATAATATGCCAAGTCACTTCCATGCTGTTCTCATGTTATAATTCTTAGGTATATTAATTGTGAGGGAGGTGCTCCCAGTAGGCTATTGAAACTTCAAATTTAGGACCTTAGTCACGCAAATGTCTTATAGATCTTCAATAGAATTTTCCCAAGTAGTTTTCTAACAAAGGTTATCCCTCATGTATGCAACAAATTCAGAAGTATTCTAAATTATCATATATGCATGGTGAGATGAGATATCTGATCTCTCAGTACATCAGTGCAATTCTGCTCACATTACACATGGCAACATGCGATTTAATTTTATTTGTGAATACAGGTTTTTCATTGACATCTGGAGATTAAGGCTTCTTCCTGAAAGTAAAAATTATTCATATGACTGTAGACTTTGATTTTAATTACACATTAATGTCAAGCCAAACCTTTACTGAAAGCTATGTTGATTATGAACACATTTGATATTTTCATTACTTTAGTGGAACCTCAAACAATTAAGTAAACATTGAACTCTAACCATTAGTTTTTACAATTTCATTAAATACTAATAGAATAAACCCTTAAAGAGTTTATAAGAGGTTATGGACTCAGAAAACATATTAGACATAAATAAGGAAAAATAGGGGGGAAAAGATGGAAATAAGAGAAAATAATATTACAAGGATTGAAGAGTCACTATCTCGATCATATTAGGCCAGAATTGTTTTACTGATGCTCACCAGTCTCTCACACTCCAGAATTGTTGTCTGGTTTGGCCTTCAATATGTAGAGGCCAATTCAAATCACAGACCATCACTTTCTTTTTTTCATTTTTCGTTTATTATTTCTATCCCTTAACTCTATCATTAACTCTTGATATTTCCACTACCCACAACAACTTTGAAGCTTGCTAAATCTTGATTCTTAACTCTGTGGGATACTGAACAATTTATACAGCAATTTACAGACTTGTCAAAATAGTACTCTCATTTAAAATCCCGGAACAATGAGTATGGAAAGGTGGAGATGGATCATAAGCTCTGCATCCTGTTTCTTTCTTCTTTGTCTTGATGACTATCTTCTACAATTGCAGGTAAAGAAAAATGTCCACAGAAAGAAAACAATTTACAGTGAAGTAAAAAAGAGATGTCTAGGCCCACATATATATTGGTTTTTGAGACGGGTGTAGCATCAGACTTTGTTCTCCTCTCCATTCCGCTATCCCACCTCAAAAAAAAATAGTTTACAAGAAAAAAATACACTGGTTATTCTGATTTCATGTAGACCAATACTGCTGTGATGTAATTGAAAAAACTTGCATATTTCCCCTAAAAAGGAAAGCTCAAATGTACATACAAATGTATTCTACATTAAATTATTTCCTAAAAATAATATATTGGTTGTAATTTATTATTTGGACAATTATTTTAAACATTATAAGCTGCTTTGGTTGTTTTTAATTTAAAATGCTCTGTAGAAATGTGGGATTTGTTATAAAATTAGCAAAGTAAAAGGTCAGAATGATACACACACATGTGCTTATGTCCACACATATCTATATGTGATATCAATCATAAATTATAAAATCTCAGAGATTTTGTCTTCCGCAAACTGCAAGGTTTTTTATAATGTTTATTTTCTGCTTTGTGTCTTAAAAATATATCTAAAGACATTTATACTAGGGGCTTTAACATTTAAAGTCTGAACAAAATATTTGTATAAATTAGCTGATCTTTTTATCACACTCTTTTTTTTTTCACTGCTTCTCTGTAAATGATTTGGTGATGTAAAAATATAATGACCTTACAGTCTAAGTGACTTTTCTGAGCAGTGAAACTAGTGATTTCATGGGATGACTAAGTTCAAGATTCTATCTCCTTGAAATTTGTTTCCAGGATGTTAACTGCAAAGCAAGTTATATATAGCAGTAAATGCATGCTTAATTTGTGCAGAAATCATGGTGTGATGAATACAATTAAGAGCCTCGGAGGGAATAATTATATTACTGCATAAAGCTGGTGGATCTCAAATTGCTTGGTGCCTGGACTTTAAATTGGCCTGCGTTCCTGTTGTGAAAGTCATTCACAGTAGTAAAAAAACTGCAATCAGAAATAGGGTAGTTTCAAAGTCATGTAAGTATATTTACTCATCTGCTGCAAATGACAGAGCCTACAAAATGGAAGCAGCATTTAGAAGGAAATTAATAAAAGTTAATTCCATTAAAAAATGTACAATCAATTATGAAATTAAAATATAATAAACAGTGTCCATCAAAGCATTGTTTCATACAACAACAAATATTACAGAAATTATAATATCCTAATTGTTGCACTTTCTTCCATACATACACAAAGAGCATGTTGTGGTTCTTACTTGGTCTTTCCAGTCTACCATAGGTACTTCCAAGAGGTTTTAATGGAGATCTATAATTGAATTAAAAGCCACAAATGTAGCATAAGTCTAAAATTTGGCTAGTAGACAATTGCCTCATACAGGATAGTCCTCCCCTAAGGTATATTATAACCAAGGTCAAGAATTATAGGACTGTGATTCTATAATCTTAACAGCCAAGCACAATTCAATGGTCTGACATAGGGTTGCATGTCCTAAAGTATTATTCATAATAAAGATAATTTTTTGCCAAACTGGTTATTCAACTTTTTTTTCCTCTATTATTGAACATCTAGCAATAGCCTTACAAGAGGTTCACTTGACTCTGTGACCTAAACCAGAAATTTCTGAGCACAGGATACATCAGCTGCTGCAACCCATTTAAAGTTTAAGGCTTTTGAATTTATTCAGCTTCTTTCAGCATTTGGAAACCATTTTCCTATTCTTCTACTTGATTTTATGCTTCTCGAACACACTGCAGGAAACATGAAATTCTGTATGTTGCACTAGGAAAAAAAAAAACCAGCTAATAAATTGTGACTGGTTCTAAGGTCAATGGCTGTGAAATATTACCCAAGGGAGAAAAAAAATTACGGAGATCTGAAACAGTGATTATGATGTAAAAATGAAGGCTATGGGCATTATTCCTGAACGGTGGTAAATTTTCTTTTCCCTGGTCAGTACTTTATAAAACTCTTATTTGGAAAATAGGCATCATTTACTCTTGATACATTTATAGTCATTTGAAAAAAGGTATTCTGGCAGTGTTTGCTTCATCAAACACCCTCTTTATGTGAAAAAATTAACACATAATTTTAAAAAGTTATTTTTTAGATAATTATTTAGAACACAGGTGGTAGTAGTCTATAGATAAAACTAGGAACATAAAAGCTATAACTCAAGATTTGTGTACCTTAAGGCATTATGGTAATGTTGGTGATGCCATAATAACAATGAAAATAGAGTGTGACTTTAGCTATACCAGGATTTCAGTATGTTGTCTATTACCACTATTCTGCTTCCCATATAAAATTAATAGTGAATGAAAAGTTAACTAAGGACTTCATGTTGGAACTTTTACTCTGTCAGGTCAAATTGGTGGTTTGTTAGGATTCCATGTTCCTGCAAAAGTTTAATTCAAAGTTTGTGCTGTGGTAATGGAAAACCTGGGCCAATTTGCCTGAACTGTTCTTTCGATACACTGGAAAGTGTCAAATATGCAAGCACCCTATTGAAAAAAAATCATCTGCTTCGTCTTTATGCTGGAGAAGATGGCCAATGCAATGTAACATCCATCTTTAGGTCCAAAATCTTATTCTCTCTCTTCCTACATCTTCACAGGTGAAAAAAATTCTTCAAGCTACAGTCCTTAGAGAAACATGAATCAAAATTAGCTTGTGCAGCATCCATTTAATTACTGTTTTAGTCAACACCTTTGCAAGGATAAAGCTTGCATCCAACAGGACTGCTAGGAAAAAATGGTCTTCAAATGACCTGTAGAAGCTGCATAATATTGCAAGTAAAACCATACTTACAACTAAGGCTTCCTTTAAGGTCAAATAAAATCAAAGTGATGCCCACACATTAGCTGCCATATTAATTACAAGACTCCTATTGACCACTCTTGATAACTAAAAATTAGCACAAGGGCTGCTTTAAAGTATAGAAGACAAGTTTCTACATTCCTTCTCTTTTTAATCAAATTCAACCACAAAGTAAATACCTTGTAATGATAATTTTTTAATAAAAGAATTTGCTACTCATACATATTTTAATAAACATCCTCTGTATCTCAGTGTAGGATAGTTCTTGCCTTCATTTCTGAAAGGTATTCACAATGCCCAGATGTTAAAACATAGACATTTCTTTTCCAACAGTAGCATCTGGTTTATTGGCAGGCTCCACTTGTTCTTTTGTTGGCTTCACTGCAGTTGTCTTTAGGCTGTGAAATGATTAGGATACTGATGTGATATCTTATTCGCTAGAATCCCATTGCTTTTAGCTAACTCATGGTTTCTGTTCCAAAAATCCAAATAACAACAAAATTTCTCCTAAGGATTTCTGCATGAGCTGAAAGCAATGGGGGAAAAACCCAAATGCTTTATCCAAGGATAAGACAGAATGAATGTTTTGAAGAACAAACTGTGAAAAGGATGGCAAAAAAAATGATAGCTAATAGATGTTTTATTGTTAGAATGTGATTCAAATTTCCAGGATAATAAATTTCTTTCTGAAGAAATAGTTGATAAAATGTTTTGTGTTCTCCTTAAACAGGATTTACTTTATTTATAACATGAGAGGGCATCTTCCTTATATCCTACATATGAAGTGCCATATAAACATAATAGAAAGCATATCAATTTTTAGAACTGTATGCTCTCTTGAGGAAAGAAGTAACAGTGGACAAAATCATATTACCTATATTTTTAAGTAAATTGCCAGCCATGTAGAGATACAGGTATGTACTGGGCTTTTGACAGTCTTCCTGTGATGTATACAGTCTTTCTTTTATGATCATATGCTTTTTTGAGCCTAAACTTCAATGTACAGTCTTTTAAATGACAGGTTGATTATTATCTAATGATTTTAAGAAAAAAACTTTGTTATTCACTCAATTTCTGAGATGATACTATGCAATATATTCTCAAAAATATTTTTGGAATATCTATTGAGCAATGATGTTGCAGGTTTTGCTTGTGGAGTAAGAGGAGTTTTGTTTCTAGCAGTGATACAACTTTTTTAGGACTGTCTTTAGGACTTTTTCCTTTGGTCCTATTTAACCTATGAACATTTCATTAAGTTATTTTGGTATTAGATATAAACTTCTGGCATATGGAAGGCAGTTTTTCTTACTTATAAATATCCATACAAACTGCAGAGTTAGCTATCAATATCGTCCTCTTTTAGAGTCTCATACACTTAATCTGAGTTTTTAATCTGAGTTTGAAAATTCTGTGATTCTCAAACTACATTTTGGATCCAAATTACCATCTGGTCATATCTCTGTTATATAATAATAGAAAAGATTGAGACAATGTAAGTAAAGCAGATAGTAAAAGGTGCCTGCTGACCAAATGGATACAGTAGGACTCAACCTGGATAGGTCAGCCTATCTGTTACAGATAATCTCAATTGTCATTGCTCACATCAATTGTTTTTGATGTTACTGTATGTCATTTATATTACATATATATGTGTATATATATACATATATATTATATATTATAGCTTTTTTTCCAACCTTTACATAATACTGCTGAAATGCTGAAGTATTTGGTTTATATTTTTGTGTAGAGTTTATATGACACCCCCCTACTTAAGAAATTAATGTCATTGGAGTTATTTTAACTTTAAATTAAACATGTACCCTTTTGCAAAGATATAAGAGCATTACTTGATATATATCCAATTTGTCTTCTAATTTATGAAAGTATAATGATATTGTATTATTGTTATAAAGTTAATCAAGACTTTAATTGGACATCTATGTTACTATTGAGTGGTTGTTTTTTTTTCCTTTTACTATAATGCATGTCTTCAACAAGCTGATTATGCAGTGTAGTAATGAATTCACTAATTAGAAAGTTATTACTACATCTGTAAAGGGCAGGAATTCTAGTTTTGTAAGTGGCATTTTTAAGATACTTTCAAATAGAAAATAGAAATTAAAAATTTTAAAAATACAGTCAATAACTACAGCAGGGTACTTAATCTATGGGCACTTGATCTATTTCAGTTTCCCTTTTTGTTTTGTCTGATGATGTATATTTCCATGTATCCAAACTAATCACAAGATGACTTCACTTAATTCCTCTGTGACTTGGTAATCTCTCTAACTTATTTTGCATACATGTGAGAAGTTCATGCCAAGGACCCAAAAAATTGTCAGGTTCGGGTTGAACATGAAGGCAATTTGTTATACATTTTTAAGTTTGTTTCAACTTTGAAATTCTCATGAGGGTTCAAATCATATTTCATCTCAGAGCAAAAGCAGAAAAGGTCATATGATTAAGAAATAGAAATATGTTTAATATTAGGAAGTGCATATGATGAACATATTATAAATTGTGCTCTTTTTTTTTCTTTACCTTTTATTGGAATGATAATTGAATCCTGGTTATCAACAAACAAGTTTTCTTCAAGTTAAATGAGAACAATGCCTTCAACCAGAAACTGAATCAATGTGACATTTTACTTATAATCTGAAGCTTCTAGTTTCAAAATGTTTTAAAATTATTCATACAACTCATTATTCCTTAATTTATCTTGCCATACATATCAAAGATCTAAAAAGTTGTAATAACATTCTAAGCAGAAAATGAAAAAATAGATTGAAAAATAGATTAAAAATAATTTCTACATTAGACTTAGCAACATATAGTATCATGAGAGCTAGACAAAAAAGGTTTAAGTCTCTGATTTTGTCCAGGCTCTAGCACCATGAAAATCATGATGTGAGGCCCTCATAGTTAAGTGTTAATGATTTATCCTCTGCAATACCTAAAAAATTAAATGCTTCTCCATGAACTCAAAGCAATCAGCTCTAGTTCTGGATCCAGCCTAAATAACACCAGTCTGAGATTCAGTCTCTGCACTATTTCTAGTTTTTATTGAATTACCATTTAATTAAAAATGCATAAAAACATCATAGGAGAAAAAATACAATCAAGGTATACCTCATTTTCAGCTTAGTGACTGAAAATTAGGATGCTCATTCTTTGTCTGTTCTCTAACTGCAAAATCATGAAAAGGCCACAGATGTTCCAAAAACATATAGGATAAAACTAAAAAAAGACTGTCTCCAGTGTAACCCTGGAGAAAGATATCAACAAGCTGTTGGTAGAACACTGACTTAAAGAACCTTCGAGCCATGAGCAGAGCATGGTACGATTTAGTAATGAAGAACATAGAAATGCAATCGCATCAGCTATATCACACCTTTTTGTCAAATTACTTAAAGAAAGCGAATGCTCTTTTCTTTCCCACTTCAGAGAGAGAGATGAAGTAAAAATTGCTTTTAGGAGTAGAGTGGGTCTCACTTTCAGATTGGAGACAGCTGAATTTCAATACATAAATTTAGATTTTCATCTCTGAACAAGGTGTTCAAACATCTGTGATAGGTAACACAGATCTACCCAGTACATCGAAAGATTTTGGACAACTGTTTAACTCACGTTGAAATAAATATATACATTTGGTCTTTCCTAGGTCCAATTTAAGAATAATATTCAGGTATCTGGTACCATTTGTGGCACTTGACATATCTGTATAAAGTAGGTAAATAAGAGAAAATCCTGATGAATCCTCATGAGTCATTTTAGACCCCTAGTTTTGGGTCAAATGAAATACATTAGAATTGCTTTTCACGTGGAATAGGTATGTTGTATGCCAACTGTTTTCTTAAAATAAGCGTGCGTTCACTCAGGCTTATGTAGAGTTGTTTGTATCAGTGATGAGCAGTCAATTGCGTTTTTAGTTACTGGTTATAATTACAGCAAGTTAACTAAGAGACCAACTTTTTGATCTACATGGCAAAAAATCCACTAAGAATATGATAAAGTGTCAAGAGTTTTCTTAGCAAAATGTCCCGTATCGTGTAGAGGATCTGCACTATATGCATTACAAGGATCACATTTTTCATTAAACATTCTATGTAGGCACAAGAACTAGGAATTACAATGAGGCATATTATCTCTGTACTTTTGACTTATTGAAATCTTCTCAAATAGTTCAGCAGTTTTGCAGTTTCTTACAAATGCCAGAGTAAAACTGGAAAAAGGTATCAGTGGGCTTTAAGGTCTGATGCCTCAGAACTTTTTGTTTTTTTAACTTTTGTAGATTTTAGAAGTAGTTGTGTAGTGAATGTAGATTTTAATGTAGTTGTATGATACCCCTTACCCTTAACATAGTAGCTACATGTACCCAACTCTGTTACCCCCTTCCATATCAATCTCTCTAAATTCCATTATCGTGTTTAGTCTTCTTTTTAAGGTAGAATTGTAGAGAAACACCTTAAGGTTTGGACCAGAAGACGTAACACAGACGCAGCAACCTTCAAGCCCAGAAATTTGGAGGAAGTCCAAGAACTTTGCGTGCTGCGAAGAAGATGAAGATGAGGAAGAAAGGGTCCCAAAGACCCCAAACCCAATTCCCAAAGGAGTGTCGGGGGCAGAACTAGGGGTGGCCAAATCTGGAATTGGATGGACCTTATTATAAAATCATAGAATCACTGTCTAGAGGCAGGAGCATCATGTGTATTCTCTGGGCCTCAGGTCTGAGTTTAAAGGACCTACTCTCTTTGTTTTATCTTATGTACTAAATCGGCCTGGAGTTTTTTTTCTCCCTGGTCTCTTAAGGCAACAGTCTAGTTCAGTACTTGATATAGGGGATATGATATTACAAAAGAACTGCCTTTAGTGTCTGCACTCTGAATTAGGAAACAACCTAGGGAAGTGTGATAGTTTAGTCTAGGCCTTCCTTGGTGATCAGTTTGTAACCAAGGAAGTGCCCAGATTTACCCAGTATTCCCTACGATTTTTACGTAAGCCAGGGTACAAGAAGAAAGAAGGAAAGGCCTTCGGTCCTCTTTCCTTCCAGCAGCTTTGGAAGTGCGGGTTTCCCTACTGTTGAGTCTGTTGTGTTGGGGACTCAGGCCTGGTAAGGCCTTGCCAACCTTGGGAGATGGAGGTTGCCGGTGGTCATTCCAGTGCAACTTTCTGTTGTCCCAAGGAGAGTAGTAAGCTATTCTTTTGCTAATTCCTTTAGTTGCTAGATCTTGGGCTATTGATCGTGTATATTTTATTTTGGTTTTGTTCCTTTTTTCCCTTCCCACTTCCCTTTCCCTTTTCCTTTTGAGATTGTACATATATTTCAATTGTATATAACTGTAATATAAGTGTAAATATATTTTTATATATTGCTTTAGCTGTCTCTCTCTCATTTCGGTTCTCTTGTTTTTTTTTTTTTCTGTTCCCTTGGTTCAGGGTGGGGGGGAGTTCTTGTGGCGAGGTTTGGAGACTTCACAGGGAGCCAGTTTCAAACCATATCAGGAAGGAAAATTTTTTTTTCGATCTCAGCTCACATACAGCTGGGAACTCCGAAATCACCCACCATCTTGCATGATAAAACCAGAAAACAAATAAAAAACTCACAAAAACTTTGTGCACTTCCTTTGATTTTCTTTGTGTTAATTTTTGAGCGGGACGCTGGGTTTTCGTCTCCTTGGGGAAGAATCTAAATGTGAGTCCTACTGTTCTAAGAACTTTCTGTCTTGTTTTGGCAGACAGCAACAAACCTGCACTGCTCTTTGCTGGAAGATGTTATTATAATGGACATTACTTCAGTGAATTTGGCAAACCTAGCAAGTAGAAGGAGATGCTGCTGTATCTTTTGGCACTAGCAAGCAGCTTAGATTTGCAGTTCCCTGATGTCTCTTTTTCTTTCTATTATTTTTTCTTTTTCTTCTTTTTTCCCCCCCTTTTCCTCTTCTTTTTTTTTTCTTTTTTTTTCCCTACTATTATTATAACCACAAATTGATATAGTCTGGATCCATGATCCCAATCTAAATTTCACTTGTCTCTCAGATAAGAAAAGTATGCTTGAGCTTTTTGCTTGAGGCCTAGGGAGTGCTACTCAAAATAGTTCTATACATTTCTAAAAGGGACACTGAAAGGGATAGAACCTGTTCTGCTCTTGTGACTGCTTTCAGAAAACTCCTAGTTATCCCAGGGTCTGTCTCCTTCTGTCATCTCTATTTGGGTAAATAGATAAAATACCAGAGAAAAAAAAATCAGACTCTTCTGATTATTATTTATCCAGATTTCCTCTTTTTTTTTTATTATAATAAAATGTGTTCTTCCAAATTTTGTTAACAAAATTATTTGCCACTTTTGTCTCTCTCTTTTTCATTTCTCTCAAAAATTCTTCAGAAAAACCAAGCAGACATGAACATTTAAAAAAAAAAAGCATATTGTCTGTCACTAATTACATACTTATATTTCCCTTGTAATTATAACTACGATGAATGCAAACTGTGTACCTGGAAACTTCTGAAAAAAATAAATTCTCTGTGTGTAGTTTCTTAGTAAATTAATACTATGGGTCCTGGGATTTTCTTATTTCCAAATTAGACATTGTTAAAAATCAGCATTATTCAGTTCTGACATACACTTGCAGTCAAAGTAGCTACAGAAATTTGTCATTCAGAGGCTCCTCAGAGAAAGGAAATAGTATTTTAGCTGTTATTGATGAGGAAGGGTTTCAGTGACATATGAGAGTACTAAACTTTCTTATTTTTCTTCCCACCTCCAACTTCTTACATAAAAAATAAACCTTAAAATTATATATTTAAACACTAAAGATGTGAACAGGTCAAAGGCATATTCACAAAAGTGAATTGTAATAAAAATATCAGGTAATAAATAAACAAAATTCCTGCACAGATTTCACTCCTTATATATTCCAAATGTATCTTTAGCTTTGTGCATTTTTTATGGTAGCAAAATTGCCCCTAAAACACAATAATCACATAAGACAAGTTATTCGAATCTGATATGCCCTAGAAACAATAAATCTGTGCAATATTTCCTACTGTACCCACAAGTACATGTGTTTGAATATAGTAGTGAATGAGGTGCAAAAATTAGATACAACTGGATGAAGTATAATACTGCACATTAAAATAATGCTTTGTTATTTTTGGAAGGTTCTGCTTTTGTGTTCCTAATTGAACATTTCTGAATTTGTAAGTAAGAAGAAGGATTTTATGCAGAGGAAATTTTTTTCTGAAAGAAGCTTTTCTTGCAGTGAGTGCTTTTGTTTACAATAGCTGTCGGATTCTTGAACCCACTTCCAAACAGAAGCATGGCTCTATAGGACTTACCAAACAGGGATGTATTTCGAGGAAGTTCATAGTTAAGGATCTGAGTGTTCATTGAGTGTGTGAAAACATGGGAAACTTTGGCAGGTTCTGATGTTAACCAGTAGCTGACACCTGTCACGTAATACAGAAATAAGTAGGTATCTAAAATGACTATATTTTTTTTGCTTGATTGTTTTATAAGGTTATGTCCTTACACAAGTATTTTATTGGTGTTAAACCTTCTATCACCCCCTATTACTCAGCAGCTGGTACAAACCTCTGCTCCTTGGAGTAGAGGTGTAAAAAAAAGGCAATCAGCTGGAATATAGATGTGTTTCAGTGAAGCACAACTTTTTATTTCCAATATTAATTATAAAGATATACCTCATCCACGAGAAAGAAAACTTTTATATAAAAAAAATTAATCACCATTCTAAAGAGTGTAGAAACAAATTAAATAAGCAGTTCATCACAAAGAATGGCAAATGCCATCAGATTTCAGAGTTTTTTACCACACTATTTGGTTACCCAAAGAATTTGATGTCTAGAGCTCCTGAGGCTTCATTTTCTTCTCAGGTGTTTAGGCAATTCAGACTGACTGAGGGCATTTAAATAGAATTTGTCTGGATTAAAATGTAACTCAAACTGGACCAAGGGCCAAGAACTACAGCAGAGCTTCACACCATGAACAGATATTCTAAAACTGACACTAGAGGATCATGAGAGTGTGCTTGAGATAGAAAAGGTGACGTTGAAAAGCATTCAGAGTATTACTTTTTCCTTTCTGGGAAATGGATTCTCTAAAATATTGGATAGCCTCCACTAAAACAGCAGAGGAATCAATCTAGGAAATTACAGAACAGCAAGTTTAAATTCAATAGCTAGTAAATTGCTAGAACATTTATTAAAGCAGTCAGTGTGTAAGCACCTAGAGGAAAGCAAGGTGATAAAAAGTAGGCACCATATAGTAGTCACAGAGAAATCATGCCAACCTAACTATGTCTTACTTTTATAAACCTTAGTAAATTAAGGAAATGTTGACCACACACAGTAGATCTCAAGCTAAAATCCTGCACAATATCCTCACATGGCAATTAAAATACAAGGAGGTTGAAATGCTACATTGTGAACATATAACCAACATTAAGATTGACATAAACAAGTAATGATTACACTTCATTCCTAGATGGCAGGAACACTGATGGAATCATTTTCTCAAGAGAACTGTTGTGATTTTTTTTTAATATTCTGTATCATTTTTTTAAGTTTTCCTCATTATTTACTAGTAACTGAAAATCCTGTGCATTTGCATTCAAAGGGAAATCCTTTATATGTATATGCATTTTCCATTTGTTTTAGCTGAGCAAAATCCAAAATTTAATATTTATCTCCAATTTCCTCTCACTTGGAAGAGAAATAAGTATAATTCACACACAGAGAACAATGGCATAATCAACTCACAAACCACTTTGTAACATTGCTAGTACAGGGATGAGACACCTGCCCAGCCCAGTTCACTGTCACTGCCTTCATTGAGCATAACAATGAACTCTATTCACATGGAATTAAATCAGAGTTTATAAATAAAAATCTCTGATCCCCACTATTGATTGTCTATCGCTTGTAGAGGTTTTTCACTTTTAATAAAGAGAGGTAAAGGATGTGTATTCCTGGACACTGTGGGACTGATATAATATACAGTTCTGCATTGCAGTCCATCTCTTTTGTGCTTCTTTTCAACATCTGAGAAAAGTTTCTAGAAAACAAGAACTTAGTGAAGAGACAATCCAAATTTCTACACAGACCTGACAAGTTTTATTAGTTCTACATATGCCAAACCTGAGTTGAATCATTTTTTCAAAATCTGTTCTTTTACACTTAAATTCTCAGCATTTTATTTAGTTGTGAAGACTTATAACTCAATTTTAGCATTGTGCCAGTCTGAAAAATTATCCCATCAGAATGCTCAAAAACACAATGCAAAGACACCCATTGTGCCAGGTAATATATAGCAGAAAACTGAGATTAGTCCCAAGCTGGAGGTAATAAGGCTAGCTAGAAGCCATCCTGATCTTCATCTGCTATTCTGTGCTACAGGTAGCAGAAGGCATATTAGTTTTCATATAGTTTCAGGCCTGATCAGTCTCTGTGGTAAATTCAAACTATGTTGAAGTTAAATTTCAGACACAGAATCACTGAAAGATGTAGGAGTCAGGAAAGACTCAGTAAAAGACACTAGATTTATGTGATTTAACTTTAGACTGTAGGGTAAGACTTTTCAAATTTTAAATAAATTTGTTTATGTACAGGTGTCTAAATGGTGGTGACCACGTATGTAACATGCTCTCACTATAGTCAATGGAGATAGAGTTGTGGAGTCAGTACAAGCAGTATAGCCTGCAGAGTGAAGCGTGGAGCAAAGACTCATGGGTAGTTAAGTATTTCTCCCAATTCTATCAATGAAAATTCATACAAGTACAGATTCAGCAGTAACAGCAGAAACTAGACTAGGATAGAAATGACACTAAAATGCCCAGGCTTGAACAATAAAATCCCTTCCCTTACAGGGAAGTAAAATATAACGAGGATTTAGAAATAGCTCCCTCAGGTAAATATTCACATTCAGAGACCTACATATGGGTGTCTACAATCTAATTTTCTCACGTGTACACTTGGGGTTCAATTTACTTTTACAACAGAGGCTAGTAATACCAGTTTAGATGCTCCAGATCTTCCGTTTGGCCTATGACTACCACAGCAGATTGGAACTGACTCTTCTAGATAGTGCGGCACATCTATGAACTGTTGTGTCAGATACTCTAGAGTGTCTCTACTGGCATGAGTCCTTTCTGCATGCAAATGAATCAAACCAGATTTATCTTCCTATGAGTTCACCTATACTCTGAAGAAATAAATAGGCACTCTAGGGTACAATCCATCTCTTCTCAGTTAGACATCTAAATACATCAGACAAATCGTACTTCAGTATTTGCTATTTCTTTGCACTTAGAACTTATTTTCATCACATTCTTCAGAGCTTTATAGTGGCACTTTTAATGCAGTACTCCTGACTCACCTTTGCCTCAGAAAATGCAAAGTTTGCTACAGGCTATAATACATTTGGTTTCTGAACTTACAGCTTAGAAATACCGGCTTTCCAGAGCTGGTTTGGGCATCCATCCAACAGTTTGTCGCATGGCATAGAAGTACCTGACCTGCTGAAGACATTTTGTATTCAGATCATTTATTCACATTTTGTTTTAAGTAAATTAGCCCACTGGTCCCTCACATGTTATATCCATTACCTAGATTCATCTTGTGATGTTAGTGCTGTTAAATTGCCAGTAGCTACTCTTATTCTCTTTGAGGTTATTAGGACTTAGACAGCAATTAAGCAATATGTCGGCTCAATAGTGTTTCAACATATACTATAAGAGCTTGTAAGAAGATTGAGTGTACTCCTGACTAACAGAGCATGTGGTTACATATTGTGTTGTGATGCCAGCATATGAAATCATTTTACCAGGGCAAGAGTATAAATAAGGTAAAATATGACATAACAAAACTTCAGAGAATGTACTGCAAACATTCTGTTCTGAATTTTGCAATAAAAATTGATTCATTAGCAATTAGGACCAGAATCAGTGCCATTTACATGTCTCCTCAGGTAAAGCTCATTCTCATTCATCTCTTCAGGTGATACAATTATCACATCAAAAGCAAGAATCTTTGTTAGGAGAAGCACTAATGCCATGAGCTTGTTTCATATGAAGAGAGTGGATAGAGAAGTTGCAACAGTGAGGAGACTGAGAGGGAAGCTGGACTGGATGATAGGAAATGTTTGCAAAGAACCTGACAGCTACATTGGGCTGGGAGCGCCAGGAATATCACAGAATCACCGAATATGTTGAGTTGGAATGGGCCCACAAGGATCATTGAGTCCAACTCCTAGCCCTGCACAGGACTGTCCCCAAGATGACGACCACTCCCGAGATGGGGACCACAGATCCACACAATTGCCATTTTAATTCTACTTCCACACACAATATTTACAGCAGGCGGATGGGATAGTCATGTATTTTAGGCATTTTCTGTTGTGTGAAAGTCATTTATTTTAAAAGTTGGCTTACTCGTAAACAATGGATATGTATGAGGATACAAACTGTCGCTGCAGAGAGGAGTTGCTAAGTGCTTTATTTATCAACTGCAGCCAACATGCAGTAGAGCAGCCTTCTACCTATCCTTGCTAGGTGCATAGCCAGTGCACAGAGAAAGGAGAAGGGATGTGGAACTGGAAAGCATATGCTAAGCAGAGAATATACAGATGGTAAAGTATCCTCAGAATTATAAAGAAAAAAGGGTAAGGGTCTCGGGAAGGCGAAAAAAACAACGTACTCAGGAGAAACAATACGTTGGACCCCATAATTTCTGGATAGCTGTGCGCATATACTAATCATGTTTTAGCATGAATAGGAATAAATTTTTTCCTTATTGAAACATATTTATTTCCATACCAGAGGTTATTCACCTTCTCTTCAAAAGTCCAGGAAGCTATAGTCATTTCATGAGATGAAATTCGTTGCTCAAGCGAACAAAGGAAGCAACCACACAGGAAGCAACCACACAGGAAGAACTAATACAGAGTATTATGGGAAAACATTCTCAAAAAGTGGAAGAGATCAAAAGGTTTATTAAAGCTATTAAGAAATTTATTCAGAATGAACTGGCATGAGCAAGAAGGTCTGTAGCACCTGAATTGAAGATGAGGAGAACTAACAGGGTTCTGCAGTAGTATGTTTGTGGACTGATAAAAAAATGTCATTCTAAGGAAAAGAATAAAAAGTTATTCATTATGGGAAAGTGTGGTACCAGCCAGGTCCCATGAAGCTTTTTTTAAAATTATTTTCATTTCATTTGGTTTTATTTTGTTTTGGTGTTGTAAATATTTTTGTTGTTTCCTTTTCTACTCTTCATCTATTTATCTCTTTATATTCAATGGGGGCACAGAAAGAGTATTTCTGGGTGACCTATGTCACCATAAGCACAGTTGTATTAGCAGCCAACCCTTACCCTGATGCTGGACATGATGTCCTGTCCAGTCTGTTTGGAAAGCACACTCCACAGCGGTGTGTCCATCACATGAATACACTACATTTGTAAATACACTACAACTGACATTAAAGAAATATTTGTTAGTGATTTCAAAGGTGGATGTTCCTTTAACTATGAACCTTTATTAACTATGTGCAAAAAGTGCTTGTATATTTGGGTTGTATTTGATAATCTGTGCTCTGATCATTTTAGCCCATGGAGGCTCATTGTTGCTAATTAGATAAACTAAATATTGTTGAGGTTTAAATTTTAATTGCCAGAGAAATATGAATTGAATATTCAAAGAAGGAGAGTGAAAAAGTTTGACTCTACAAAAACAAAGTACATTTATTGTGCTTTACAATTCTATCAGCTCTTTCATAACTTCAGTCTTGTAGTTGTTCATAATAACGTGGTTCAGTTACTCAAGCATAAGCACCATTTGAGATCACTAGAGCATCCTACCTCGATTTTAGCTGCCATTTTGGAAGGATACAGGTTCTCTGCAGGTAGTGTCGTATCTGCCAGTCCCACATGGATTTTTAATATAAAAAGTTACTGTGATTAATATAAGTCTATTAGATATTTTAAAGGAATAGAAGGGAATCAATCCACCCATGAAAATATTGACATAGATATATGTTACTATTAAGTTTTGTAGCTTATTATTAACTATCTGATATCTAGATTTCTCTTAAAAGAGAATAAACCTTATAATATGCAATTTTTACTTTATTCATGTATTAACAACTTATGCAATAATATGTATTTGTCCAGCTTACCATAGTATTGCATTGGTGGTATTGTAGGTGCAGATGGGATTTTGACAATACCTTCAAGATAGTAAAATGAAAATAATTTGAATAATATTAATTTGGTCTAAAATATTCCTGGCATAGAAAGTTATTATTTCTCCCTATTTATAAACAGCCATTAAGAAATCCCTCACTCATGAGAAGAATTAATCTCACCTAAACTAAGCCACCTGAAACTTAAGAGTGTAGCTTAAGCTGGTTTTCCTGGCTCCTTCTGCAGTCAGTGGAGAGACATTCTTCTTTCTGTTTTAAAAGAAAAATTGTGATCTGGAGGATCTTGTTTCTCTCCATGATTATAGAGAGATTATAGATTATCAACTCACACTAACTTTTAGACAGGCAAACTGAATCAAAGAGACATCATAGGGAATGCCCATATTCTTTTCTGTAAGACTCTTAGAAGAAATCAAATCTCTATCACTAAACTTAGTTCCTTGTTTCGGTAGCCTGAGGTGACTATAGAGTACAGGTTGAAAGAATATCTTCGTTCAAGTCTGTACTTGTTTTACATACATCAAACTACAGGGACAATATTTTGTAAAGGGAAGATTTAATGGAGTGAGAAGACTCTAGAGGAAGGAAAGTGTATAAAATGGGATTACTGTGACGTGTTTAGAGTGCAAAGGTCTACAAGAAAAAGAGGAAGCTGTCATTCTTAGGAAGCAGCACTAGTACATAGTGTGCTCTCACAAACAATATGGAACACACCTTGATGAAGAAGAATAAAAGGTTTATATGTACATAGTTATATATATGTACATGTATACATACACATATATATATCATTCCCTATATATCTAATATGTACTACATACGTCATTTATCATAATTTTTCCTTTCTTTCTGATATTACTTTACGTATATCAGGTATTTAAAGACTCATAATTATCATGAGATTGACAGCAACAAATATTATATCAAATAATATAACAAATAAATACAAAGTTCAGAAATAAATACTCTTATGGGAATGAGGTTTAGACAAAGTCATTGCTAATAGGTAAGACGTCCACATGGCATAGCTGTCAATGGCCTATTGTGAAAGAAGTGTTGAATTTCTCTCTTACAGATTGTCAGAGCACACTATTTTATTGTCACAGTTTTATATATGGAACTGCAAAAAGGAGGATTCTTTTTGAGCCACTGAAAACATGGCTTTTAAAAAAATGAGATCTTGAGGCTAATGAGCCTCTAATTTATGTGTTAGTATTATAGACTTCAGTATTTTCTGTCCAGTGATAAATACTGTATAACTATTTTCTATATTAAATCATGGTGCAGACTGTTCTTAGAAGCTGATCTGATCTTTCACCACTATATTAAAAAGGAGAGACTGATAGTATTAAGAAAAAAAAGTTACAACAACTCCATTAGTTAGTTACAAAAATATGAATTTAAGTGAAACTGATCACTACTCAGAAGAGAGAATGGACATTTTCATAGAATCATAGAATCTGCTGAAACAGTTACAAGTAAAATAACTTGCAACATTTCTTAATTTTCATTTCAAGTTTTCCATTGCCATTATCCCATAGTGCTAGAGACTGAGACTGTTAGTGTTGTAACTGTCCTTTAAAATGGGAGGAGTGGGATTATTGAGTACATTAGGTAAAAACATAAATTAGTGTATGAATCCTTTAACAAAATACAGATCGATATCTAATGAGATTAGGGAAGGAGATTGGTTTTTAGGCACATACGGGATAAAGACACTTGCCACTCTTCCCCATAAAGAAAAAAAAAAATCACTGTTTTACCCAGAAGTTCACGTACTAATTCTTCTCTCCAATAAATTCATTATTAAAAATTGGTCTTCCTCCCTGTAACCTATAAAACATATTTCTTGTTTTCCTCCTTTCTGAGGGGGAAATTAATCTCTCAGTGCCTAGATGGGTAAGGAGTGAGTTCACAAGAATAACAAGAAGGGCTACTACGGGTATGTCAGCCAGTAAGGAAAGGCCAAAGAAAGTGTTCACCATTGATAAGCAAGATGGTCAGACAGGTAACAGTGAATGAGGAAAAGGCATAATTCTGTGATTCATGACATGGTATACCCCAAACATGAACAAAAAATTTGACAGTTCTGGAAAAAATCTCTTTTTTCAATATATATAGCTTATGAACCATATACTTCATAATATAAAAAAATCTGTGGGTCATTAATACCATTTTGAGAATTCATTTCTAAAATGTGCAGGTAAGTAATGTGTGATCTATTTGCATATATAAAAAGAGATGAGAAAAATGCTGGCAAATGAAGATTTGAACTACTCAGAAAAAATATAACTAATAAAAAGAAGTGAGTAAGAAGGATTTTTTTATTTTTGACATCTTCTCTTTTATATGATTTTACATGAATACTGTTTATGAAATACTGTAGAGATAGTGTAAGTTATACCCCTATATATTCTACAGAGACTATGGGAAAAACATCTCTCCATATTTAGCCTTCTTTGTTTAAATATGGAGACCCAAATACTTTTGATGGTAGTACACAGAATGATGGCCTAGTAAGTTAATGACAATGTCCATTTAGACCTCTATCTTTTCCAGCTAAGTGCTTCTCTTAAAAAAGCTGACTTTGTGAGAGGTGAAGAATGGATTTTTTCTATTTATTAAGTACTACATGCTTAATGCAATTACCCACAGGCTCCCCTCTTTCAGAAACTCCACATGCTAACACATCCTTTGTATTAGCAGCAATTCCACAAAATGATTTTGTTACTGAAAATTAAGACTGTAAATCTAAACCCAAACATTCCTTTACACTAAGAAACAAAGGTTGAGAAATGAGTAAGCATGATGCTTTGTATAGAATCTCTCAGTATTAATAAATAAGCACAGAATATATCACTAGGCGATTTCTCTCTTTCTTTAAAATATAATCCTATGCAAAATACAGTTTCTTATTTTGTTGTTGAGTTTCACCCTTATAGCTTATCCTTATAACCTCAAAATGGTTTCTAGTTACAAATAAAACACCTTTTGGGTTATAGATATAAAAAAGGCAAAATGTGGTGTGTACTTTCTTCTGTAAGTTAGATGCAGGAGAGTGTTGGATATTTGTTAATGTCTACTATCTGGTACACAACTTTGGTATTTTCCTTTGGAAAACACAAGCTTCTTTTGTGAAATGAACATCATCTTTTCAAAGCACCAGCTTTGTTTCAAGAGCCATGGAGTTATCTGCCTTCCACATATGCTGTAGGGATTATAACCCTGAGATAGCCACACATTCTGTACACTCCTACACAGGTAATATATACCATTATTTGAGATTCTGTGCTGCAAGCAAGCAAGACACAATAACTACTGACAAACATAAGACCCTATTCCAAGTATACTGTAAAAGACAAATTATTTTGAGATTAAAAGTAAAGCTAAAACCACATCCTGCAGCACTGGTGCAGTGCAGATCAAATATAGAAGGAAAAGGAACTTAAACTGTCTGCCTGGGGAAAACATTCTCATTTGATGGTTCAGTAGAGGACTGGAGCACCTATACTTAGAGAATGCACAGGATATAGTCAATAATTGTATGAATGATGAGAAAAAGGTAACACTTCTATTGAGTGCAGTAGGGGTTTAACCTAAAAGTTTTTGCACATCTTCTGCACCTTCCCAAAAACACAGTCTTCAATCAAGGCTGAAATTGTAGAAACTCTAGAAATATACCTTACTTCAGAAGTTGCTAGTAATTGTAGAGCATTTACAGACTGGTTAAAGAAAACAAAACCAAAAAAAACCCACACATGAATAAGTTGCTGAATTAAAGAAATGCATTTGCAGTAGACAGGTGATTTCAATGAAATGTTGAGGGACAATTCTTCATTCTAAAGGGACGTATCACATGTAGCATGCAAAATAAAGAAAACACAATTCAGCTATTAATTGTGATTACTTTCACCATAAAATATATATTCAGTATTACTATTTTAATTTGGACTGCTACTGGAGATGGCAAGGGGGTCACAACAGCATCAGAAAAGCTGTTTAGAAAAAATACACCACGAGAAGAGCAGGAAGTACAGTGTGAGGAACATTACAGATTGTATATTTTTATTATGAAATATAGTCTCACAGTGCCAATTATTGTTGGTTCAAGGACAAACACTGTGCAAAGAAACTGGGATGTACACAGAAAAGCTGTACAGGTCAGTGCAAAAAGCACCTCATGGGGACAATACCTGAGAATTCCAGAATCATCAGCTTGCAGACAACAGCACAGAGTCCATGGAGAATACTTTAGCATCTCCACAGCTGTTTAATTTAGAAGTTATTATTTGAATTCCTTTGCAAGTGAAAGCAATGTAATATAAAATTGAGCTTGATCCAGAGTCCACTGCTTCTATAATCTCAGGTCAGGTTTGTCGGAGAATACTCAGGAAGGTGAAATTGAAGAAAATTTTAGTGTTTCTAAAACATATAATGGGAAAATCCTCACTCCCCTGAGCGTTGTAATAGTGAAGGTAACATATAACTGTAAACAACATATGTTAAATCCTTATGTTGTGAAACGAGGAGGTCATGCATTATTTGGTACAGGATGGCTGAGAAAGATCCACTTGGACTAGCAAAGTGTAATGTGTTTGCAGGCTTGAAAATAATTATGGACTCCAGCCCAAAACAAAAATAACTGTTCTGAGGGTTTATACAATTAAAACTGTCTTTAGAATGATATTAGAACCATAGACATAATTAAGACCCATCAGCACAATGTAGCTGTGAAAAACGGCAAACAGTATAGATAGGGTGTACTAAGCAAAGTGCCAAGAGCAATAGAAAAGTATTAATGTCATCATTCAAGAAAAATCTTGAGCTCCATATACTGTGTATGGATTTTTTTTGTCTGATTTAAAAAAGGAACAGTTGTCCATGTGTATGAATCCATCTATCATTTAAAAATGACATACTTTTTGGTAATCAGAATGGATGAATATTGTAAACATAATATACATTACTGTCTTCAGAACTGTTGTTGAACTGGTGCTCAGAAAATGTATTTTTTTGTCTTTATGATTTCTATTTCTACTTTGTAAGACAAAATATTGTTGTTATCCAGGTTTCCATCAATTATGTCCAGGATTCCTTATGGGCTAGTTAAACAATCAAAAGTTTGCCATCATAGAAAAATTCATACAATCTAAGAAATTTTCATTCCACAGAAACTAGTTATTTCCCTTTTGTCTCAAATATAGTAACTGATACAATAGATAATCTTAGCCTATTTCAGAGTTAAGCCAAGCACAGTACCTTAGACCATCACCAGACCATAGCATGTATCATCACTTAGTAAGTAATAAATCTCATAACTCTGCTCCTTCTTCAAGCTGCTCTGGTACATGAGAGTATGAAGGCTTTGCTGATACAGTCATATCAGGAAGAGGGAGGTAGTGTTTTCTTACCTTGTAGTGATGTGATTTCAGCATAGTCATTTTTAGGAAATTTTACAGCAGACATGGAGGACTCTTGATTAAAGTTCAACAAACACATTTACTTTACATTTCCACTATCAACATCAATATTAAATTGCATTTTCCCTATCAGTCATGAAGACTTGCTTTTGAAGGGCTAACATACTTCTTCTTCCTTCTAAGTCATTATCCATAGAGAAACTACTTTTGCTATGAGACTTCGTGATCTTCCTCAGTAGTGGAAATTCTTCAAATCACAGTTCCTGTGACAAATAGGACAAAAATGTGCTCCATGGAGTATACATTAACCAGTTAAATCTGCAGCATATTCTATCATGATAGAAATGCTGGCAGTAATGGATTTGTAATTTTTGTGTGACATTTTACATGAAAGTGGTTAAGACTCTTTAAGATGTAAGAATTAGATTGGTTCAGTGGGTATACTGAAGACGTCTCTGAGACTTGCCTGTTTTCTATTACTGTAGCCATTTAGGACCCAGTGAAATGTACAAACAAATAAGCTTTGCATGCTTCTAACCTCTGGATAGGTACTGCTAGTATTGATACAGCAGTCTTTCTGTGACTGGTCTTCATGTAGTAAAAAAGGGAAAAGTATCTCTGTCCATGTTGCACAGTCAGAAAGATAAGTCATAATGGTATTGAGGTCTTGGGCTAGATCTAGACTCACTCTTTTACCCTAGAATTCCTCTCACTGTTGAGACTGTCCAGGTTTTAGAGCAGGCTATGAATGTCATATAATAAAGGTCTCATCAACATTTATGCCTTGCGGAAGCTGATTAAAAACACCTAACAGACAAACGATAGCAGCAACAGTAAGCAGTGAAACACACCCATGTCTCACCTAACATAAATTTAGGATGCAACCAGTGTGAATATATGACCGTGGGATGCAAGAGATGCTTTCAGGTTCCTTAGCCTAGAAGCTGACACCAAAATGTAATGAGAGACAAGGGAAAAGTGTTTACTGGGAAACAAACTGCTTTTCTGAATCACTTCACCAGCTTTCAAGACTGTTTTCTAAGCATGTTGGCTATTATATTTTTACAGGTATAGATTTTAAATATATTACAAGGATTAACTTATCCCTTGCGTGGGAGTGGTATGGTATGTGTATATAAAGGGTGATAAAATTTTCTTATTCACAACATGAAATTCTGTGAAAGTTTCAAAATTAAGGTGACAGTCTCTGAGCCTGTTTTTCTACTAAATAAAACCTACTGCACATACTTTAAATAAATTATAAATATTTTAGCATTTGTATTGAAATTGTCATATGATTCTATCGGTAATAGCTGCAGAATGTCTTACTTTTTTAACTGAGATAAGCAAATGTGCTTTTCTTGTAATTGTGCTGCATTTACTATGTAATTACATAGTAAAGAAGTTGTGAAAAAAAAAAGATTGTGTATCTCATTGTAATCTATCCAATCATAAAAGAGTGACAGAACTCAGAGCACCTCAAGAATTATCAGATGTCACCTGCTTTGTTGGAATAGTAGTAAGAGTGGAATGTAATTGAGCTTTCAATATGAAGTTATTACATATTAGAAATATTGTAATTGCAATCATATTGAAAAGAGATACTAACAACAAAACCTCTAAATGTTTTTGAGTTGAGGCACTCTCGACATTTGTGTATTAGCAGCAGCAATAAATATTTTTATAGTTAAATAACATATGACTTTAGGATAGTCGTTCCTCAAGATTTTTAGGTAAGGGATTATCTTTTCAAAAATGCATGGTTAAAAAGTTACATGCTCTTTCCTTAATCAAATTGTCATGTATGTCTGTATCAGTTTGGTCTGGCTTTCTTGCCACGTCCAAGCTGTCCCCCTCCTGCTCTTTCAAGCACAGAAAAACTGAAAGAAGTCTGATCGAAACAGGATTATATAAAAAATATATATATTTGCATATATTTACAATTATATACACAATTTGAATATATTGTACATACAGTAGGGAGATCTCAAGGGGAAAAGTGGAAAAGGGAGGAGGGAATCAGGGATAAAAAAAACCTACAACAAATATCTTCCAAATATACACCGTTAATAGAAAGCTAGCGAATAAATAAAAAAACCAAATTAAATACTTCCCTGAACGAGACAGCAGAACCGCGTGAAGCATCAGCCAACTCCCCCATGCCTCCCGGAGGGTCCGGAGATAACGGTAGGTCTAAGCAGACAGGCCTTGGCCTATACAAGCAAAGACCGTCTGCGGAGAGACCTGTCACCTTCAGCCACTGGAAGAGAGAAGAGAGTGAGCTCTCTTATCTGTGCCTTATTTATATATTGTATTACACTAAAGGATGATATGGAATATTTCCCTAGATTTCTGACCCCCGTTGCTAAGAAAGGCCTAAAAAATCCAAAAGCCAACCCACTACAATATCTCTTTGAAAAACTGAAACAACTAAAACCAAACCAAACAAAATAATGAACCAAACAAACCAGCAATGTAAATGCATGCTTATCTTTAAACACGGTGATACAATTAAGTCAGAAGGATGCCAATAAGCTTAAAAGCTGATTTCTCAGTTAAGATTTGGATGGTAGATGGAACAAAACATTCCTTAAATCTTCCTCTGCTTAGTTTAAGATGTCTTCTGACAGACAGATTGGTTAACCTGTGCCAAGCAAATGTGATAACCATCCCAGTGAAACTTCCTTGCTGGACATACAGCAGATTCTTGTGCTGGCTTCTAACTTCTAGTCATCCTTAATTTCCTGAGTCCTGAATCCTAACAGAATACAGATATTTTTACTTACTAGGATGTTTATAAGCACTCTCCAAATACTTGGGATTCATTTCACCTTATTTGAAATACTTAGCACATACCCCAAAGGATGATGAATACTCTCAAGTATTCATCTTGGTTTCCCTTTCCAGTCAGTGGGAAGAAAAAAGTAGTTCAAAAGTGTGTTTCACTTCACCTGTTTTGCAAATCCATTTAAAGATTAGATGCATTGTCCTTCAGATATTTTTTCCCATTTATTATCAGTGGGTGATTTGGTTAGTCTTAGAAAACTAGCAACAACTCTATAGATACTTAATGTGAAATAAATCCCTACTTTGCTCTCTAGCATACTTGCCAAAGTGCTGAGGTGCTACAGTTCTCCTTCAGCCAATACTGTTTCTTTAGACATATAGACAATAAGACAAACTCATAAACCTTCTAGTTTGTACCCCAAACAGTTTCTTTACTGTATCAGAGCACTTGTGTAGTTTAAATCACTGTACTGTGCTGTCTGGGATTTTTCTCTATAATTCAAGGCACTCCTGAAATATAGAATTTCTCTTCCGTTATACTCATCTCCACTACTGTGTTCTGGTCATTCTTTCTGGTCTGGGTTTATTCCCCTATGAAAGACAGTCACCTCACCTGAAAAGTTTCTGGTTCCCTCCCTTCCAACCATTTTTTCTGGTTAGGTTCCAGTTGAATAGGTACCATCCCTGATTTTTAAGGTACATTTAGCCTTTTCTCTTTATTTTATTTACTTATAATAAATCCCATTTAAATCAAAGGTATAACTTGTTGGATAAGATACCATGAACGAGAGTAAAAGAGTTTGTCCTACAGTAAAATTTCTCAAAGAAATCTTTGAGGTTTTTCACTAGCACTTTAAAAACAAAGTATTGAACATAACATATTATAATGTAAATTCTATCAAACACTGTGTCATTAACATTTACCAATCTTGTTTATTCAAGTCAATCCATCTATATATACAAATCTGATATTTGCCTTTTTAAAAATTTAACATGCATAAGTGCCCATAAATCAGTTATGACAATCATTGTTAAAACAATCAATAGTAAGGAATATGCATTAATTCAAATAATATTGATAGCCACATGAACCTGCATCAGTCTTCTGTGAAATAAGAAAAATGAGACATCTTTTTAAGATCAATATTTTCCTTTTTATGTCATTCATTTGAAGAGTATCAATAATACATTACTTTATACCTTATGTGTCAGTAGCTCTACTTCTAAATGTAGAGATATCTTGAAAAAATATTGAAGTGAGGCAAAAGAAAAAAGTCATCAAAGCAATGACCTGCTAAAAAGCTTGCATTCATCCATTGTATTGTGGTTATTCATCTGAACTAAAATATGTATGGGCAGCATTACTGGTTGGATATATTATTTATGACTCAGACCTCAATAACAGATGTTTGTACACCACATTTGTCCTGAAGTTAAAGAGCAAGAGGAACAGCAAGAGAACTCAGTATTGTCTTTATCTATCCTCAGACATAAGAACCATGAAGTCAGGCAGGTGTGCAGACCAAAGTGGAAATACAAGATGTGGAATTACAACATCCATTCATCACAAAAGAAACATTTTAATTGGTTATATGCGGAAAATATCTACTTGACAGTTAGTTTCTCACTTTTCACATAAGTGCTTTGCTGCTTGGATGCCTAATCTTGTTTAGTATAGGGAAAGTAATTTGACATGAAAGTACCTAGATGGCTGCTGAAAATTAATTGCCAATTAAAAAAGAAAAATGTTTGTGCTACTCTATAAACAAGCCCACATATAAACCTTTCAGTCTTGTTGCTTTATTTATGTCTTTGTAGATCTGGTTTCAAGCTATTTGCATACAATTTACAAATTCATATTATAATTCTCTAGTATATTTATGATTTTATAGTTGTATATATTTTACCTCTATGAAAAATATTTATTTCTTTATGATTCTGTTGCTTATTATTTAACAAAAACATTTCATTACATTTGATAGTTTATGTCTCTTCCTTAGAATGAGGCATTTTTATTTGGAGGGCTCAAAGAGAGAGATTTACTTTTTCCCCCATATTAAAAAAAAAACAAAAACAAAAACCAAACCTCAAAATAATGAACTCCTGTCTCTAACTTCCCATAGCTTCCTCCGTTTGCTTTCAAGTGAGGATGAATACCCCAATGATTCAAAGTATAAAGGTTAATCTGAGTGGAAAATGAAAGCTTTAACAGGATTGTAAAGCTTAAGGACTCCTTTCAGCACTAAAGAGACTTTTGAAAGTGGCTGAGCCATAGAAATTTCATGAGTACCATGGAATCGCCCCCTAAGATCCAAAATACAATTCAAATGGCACAGCTGGCTGAATCCATCAGTAGAAATGGATACCGACTTCCATTTTCTTCCTTCTTCTCCTCCCAAAATTAACTTTCTACATGTTGGGTAGATAATGTGAATCAATATTGCATCCACATAAATGTTAGTAATTATGTGTAGGATAGATTACTGAATAGCATAAATTCAAGGTAGTAACAGAAAATTAATAGAACTTCACATCTTGTATGATTTTTAAACTGTAACGTAAGCATATATCTTTTAAATTTTAAGAGGTTTTGTGATTTCTTTATGTTTGTTGGTTTGGTTTTTTTTGTTTTAAATTTAAATGTATTCCAAGTGAGTGACATTCAGCCACTTACCTTACATTAATAAATTAGGAATATCTATGGCTGTTCAAAGCTATTGCTCCTTATATTAACCTTTTTATTCAGTCTTCAAGTCCACATAAGTGAGACAAGTCAGTGCTCCTTTGCTAAAGCCAATCCAAAAGCCAGATTTTAATGAGAGAGGAAAACAAACCCAGCAAAACAAAACAAAACAAACCAGAACAAAAGAAAACATAATAAAACAAAACCCAAGCCCACAAAGTTTTCATGAACAGGATTTGATGATTGTAAATATCTTGGCAAAATATGGGTCCAAGACACCTAATCCCCAGATTTCACCAGCAGGAAAGACTGACTGCAAATAATTTGTGAAGATTTTTTCACGATAAAAAGGTTAGGAAACTCTTTTACACACTTATACACTGCTCAGTTTTCTCACAAAACCTATGGTTCAATGTGAAGCATCAATAGTGTGGAGATAATGTCAGGGTCACTTATTACGACTGTGCCAAACAGCTCTGTAATCCTCAAAAGACAGACATATTACATACAATAGCTGTCATTCAAGGCATGAATTAACAAACAGGAACCTGTCCAATTTTCTTTTTCTCTTTTAAATAGAATTACAAGAATAAAAATAATAATAAATCATATGTAGATTTTATTGAATGCAACTTTCTACTATAGGAGAAACTTAATAAAAGAACATTGATGTAATGTTAATAACTAACACAAAAAATATTAATTTTTAATCTTGATAAAAATATTTTTTAAAAATAAATAAAAATTATATTTCTTTATATTTGAGATTCCCAAGTTTTTGTTGTTATTACATCCATTTTCTCATTCTTACTTGTATCCCTTTAAAAGATAAAGGATCATAAAGGTCGTAAAAAGGACTATCAATCTGCAAAGTTAACCAAAACCTCAGATAAAGGTGTGTTCAAATAAGTTCTCAGAACTTAAGTAACATTCAACATGGTAGCCTGGTAGCTATAGATGCAAGCAGGAATAGCATTTGAAAGACATTTATCTTCTCCAAAATGATCCATTATTAAGTTGTCTTACAATCTTGTGGTCTTTTTGATTTCCTTATTTCTGTGAGGAGGTGCATCAACCATTGTAATAAAAATAGACAAACACGATGTATCTACCCCTTACATTCTTCAGAGATTACTGTAGTCTGTGCTTTTGGACACAGATCTAGACACAAGATTTAGACTTAATTATTTTAGCTTCCCTCTAGCAACTGAGACATATATCCTGAAAAGCTCCAATTACTTCAAATAAACACCAGAATTCTCTTAGCTATGTAGGTCACCCTTCACTTGCTCTTAACTAACTGTAGAAAGCAATTCAAAGTCCTCTGTGATTGACCCGCTTCAGATATCTTGCCTTCCTGTGGCCCATAATACTGTGTTAGGTTGCTTCCCACTGGAACAATAAAATAGTATATTGTAAAGGAAATCTTGCGAGAGTGCTGAATCTTTCCATAAAGGGGAATTCAGCAATAAACCTCACCTGCGAATTCATTTACCCACTACTCACTTTGCTATTTTCATCTCAAAGCCTTTTTCTTTTATTTTACTTTGTAAGTAATAACCAACCCATCTTCAGTTGTACCTATGCAAACAAATGAACAAGTTAAAGAAGAAACAAACAAATCATGCCAAGATGGTAAACAGTCCTTTCCAAGGATGGAAAAGAAACAAGAGCAAGACAATTTTATTGTCATATAAGTACTTAATAGAAGCATAGACATAACTGAACATATGCCACTGTACTAAAAGAGGTGAAATAAACCCCAGTTATCTGAATACTTTGCAAAATCATAGGTCAAACTTATTTATAGATCATACAGTAGTTTTTCTAGTGAAATCTTCATTAAATTACCTTTTTCCAAACATCATAATCTTGCAAGCAGATAACTGCCACCAACAACCATTTCTGTTTCTGCCTGAAAGCAGAAGTTTTAAATACAGGTTTAATTTTTTTTTAATTTGTTAGCATTTGGTTTTCTCAAAAACGTACTTGTTTGCTAAATGTTTGGAGCTGAGCCACAGACTAGGTTAAGTTCTATTCTCACCTTCTAGTCCTATTTCCCAAGTGCATTTATAATTCTCCATGTACTGTGTTGGGCACATCGATACCTATCTATATTGAGTTATATTCTTAAAAAACAAGGATAGCTTTCAGTTGTTAAGTGTTTGGTGATCAAATTCCTTAGACATTGTAGTGATGCAAGATATATAATCAGACCAACATAAGGATCACGCTTACAGCAATGTCTATGAAAAACAATCCCAGTGAAGAAATTATTTATTCAGTGTCAAATCAAAATTGACCCAACAGTACCACTTCATGTTTCAACCTTCTGTGGTTCTTGTCACGTCACATATTGAAAACCAAAATAACTCAGCAGTGATGACTATATTCAACTTTTGAAAGAAAACAGTATCCAATCTGGATAAAGCAATATATACAAATTTTCACACAGATATTTAGACTTGAAAAATATGATCAACTATCAGTCAATAATTTTACAGCTGTTTTGACATGACATTGTGAGACTGATTCTTTCTTTCCTTGATTAGTGTGGCTAGTTATATGTAAAGATGGCTCTTTCACTTACCTTCCTAGTGGAATAACATCTGTTTTTCATTGAAGTAAATAAACTCCAAGGTTATTTCAGTGTTATAGCTATCAGAATTAACAACAACAATGGGGTAACAGTTAGTATCTGAATGGTTTTGAAGTTTTTAATTCGTTATTGAAGTTTTTATAACGGAGGAAAAGACATCTCAAATGCCCACAAAAGAGAGAAATTAGTAGCTGTTCATTTTAGGAATAGTTTTACTGATACATTGATCACTTTTTTTCCTTTTCTTTAAGAAAGTCTGTGACACAGCAACTAAGATAGAGATGGAGGTGTTGTGTCCACTTTTATTACAGCTTTTAAACAAGCCACTCAAAGTCTCTGTCTCAGTTACAAACTAAATGGGAGGAATTGTATTGGTCTACCTCCTAGACTTCCTCTATTAAACCCTAGTAAAGAAGAACTCTGAAACATAGAGAATTAATACAGCCAGACAGTAAAGGCTTTAACAAACATTTAGAAATTTCAGATGATATTTGTACTAAGAAAGAGGATAAAAAATTACAAACCTTGTTTATCCAAACCTCTGTTTTAAATAACTGTGAATTCAGGGTACACGAAACAATGTAATGCACCAAGATTATTCATGCAAGCTTTAAGAAAATTTCTTACTAGGACTAGTATATCCACACTGGTGCAGAGCTCCACATAGCCTCATTAATTGTACTGAGCTGCAGGATTTGTGAGTTTAGGCATAGCACCATCTCCATGGCTATATTGCTTCTCCTGATCCCACACCTGATTGTTCACAGTTGGTACCAGCAATTCCATCGCTGCTTTGGATTTTGCATACGGATGTAGTCTTAGAAACTACTGATTGTCTGAAACTCTCCCTGTTAACAGAAAAGCCTATAGTGAAAGTTCTGACAATATCTGTAAAACAGCACTGACTGTCATGACTACATCAATCCTTCTCTTAAAAAACCAGTACATGGTTCTGATGTTGCTTTAATAAGCAGAGGTGAAATCCAAGTCATTATATAACTATTTTTTTTCTTGCAGAGCAGTCTGACTTTGTTGTGGATGGTAATGTGACCAAAGTGAGAAAAAAAACCATAGTTTTTAATGAGCTGTCTCAATAGTATTCATCAAAAAGCAACCTCAGGATTCATCAAAATCAAACATCTTTATTTGTGTAAGCTGAGGTATTAAGTGGAGCACTTCATGCCTTAGCACACAGCTGATGAGAAATCGTGAAATAGAAGTGTATTTCTACCTAAAATGTCTGAAGTGGCAGGTCCCAGCTCAGGTGTAAGGTGCAATTTGGAACACTGTCTTAGATTTAATCTATATAACATTCTTCCATGTTGTCTATTTTTGATATTTTTATTTAACTTTTAATATTTAAACAATTTTTCCTAATGCTGTACAAAATATGACTTGTGATATTTGTGGTGAAGAGTATTCATTTATGTATTGTATTGGTCACTTCCAAAGTAAATAAACAATGCTATTCCCTTATGAGTCTTTTTTATAAATTGAAATCAAGTCATTCTAAAATACAACCTCTTTATTTCTAATAACAATCATTAAAGATATGTTTTTTCCACGTACTAATTTAACTGTAGAGAACTTTATGCTAATTCTTCAATACATTTTAGAGAAGAGACCTAAAACTATTTCAGGGCCAAAAATAAAAATTTTATGCAAACTTTTGATAATCAAATATTTTAATTTTAAAGTTTGCCCCATAACCTTCTTATGCTTGGTAGTTCTTTGTCTGCTGTATACTCCAACTATGTAGCACCGAGACAACTCAGTCTAATAAATAATTTCAGAGCTCTTATAATGGATCAAGGTTCAGTGTCCATGTTGCCATAATAGTTGAAGCATTCATCTCTACCTCAGTTTCCAACAGATAAGTTTCCAGCAGAACTTAGTGATAAAGTACCTTGGTTAACAGGCTAAGGTCTCAAAAAAAAATTAAATGTGATTCTCACAACTTCTCCATTAGAAATTTTAATAATTTTATTAGTACAATCACTAGATAGAGAATAAATGCAAATTTTATAACCTATTTAGTAGATACTACCTATGTTTGAACCCTTCCTCTGTGCTTTTACAGACACCATCCAGCAGTGTTCATGTCTCCCTTCCTAAATAACCCATCCACTTCTTCACATTTATTTGAAATAATATGAAATTATTTTAGACTGAATATAACTAATATAATCTGTGCATTCTTACTTTTCACAATATATTAAAAAATCCTCTGAAGAAAATGGTATATTCACAACAGATGCCAGAAAGGGCAGAAAAGGAACTGAATCCAAGATTCTAACAATCTGGAGGAAAATTTTAACTACTGAACTGCTGGATAAAACCAGAAAGCTCATCTGTTTTTACAAAACTAAATTAACCCCTAGTATGACAAAAGTACTGAGGACAAAAAATCATATTTGTAGTTGCTTAGGCTCTAGAGAAGGCAAGATTTCATATGTAGACACTTTGTCCCAAAATTTTTTACTTGTAATCTAAAAATAAAAAAGCATTAGTCAATCTACCAGTTTCTACCATCCTTCTCTTCACCATGTTACTATTAGTGTAAGTTCTGCAAGGATAGTAGTCAGAATTGTATCAAGATGCTACAAGGATGATATTTTTTCATGAGTGGGTACTTCCTTGTAAACAAGTAAAAAAATACCAGTCATTCGAAATGATAATTTCCCATCAATATTTGCAACCACTAAAAGTAGAGCAAGTATTAAGCCCAAACTTACATAAATGTTATGTATTACCAATGTTTGTGATTCACTTGACCATGTGATATTATCCTTCCTCAAAAACTTCAAGCAGTATGCTACTTCTCCAAGGTGTAAAGAGCATTGTGGACTTCTGTTCAAATGGCTTGTTGGTATTACCTAAAGTCTTCAGGATTCATATGAAGAGCAACCGTATGGGCTGTGATCTTGTCAGCTTTTACCAACTAAACAGCAGGAAAGCTGGTTGGTACCTAGATGGTAAACTTTAAAGAAAAAAAAAAAAAGAAAAAAAGGAAAAAAGGCTAGCATAGGAAGTAATGTTGGTCATCCTCTGCATATCAAACTTCCCTGTAAATGTTTTATGAGGATCCTATAGGAAATGTCCTGTAGGGTTTAATTATAGTGACTAGATATTCTGTTATGGTTTTGGAAACTATCAGTCCCTTTATTTAGATGCCTACTTACAGACATAAGGATCAATCTTTGTGTTCCTACCCATAAAATTCTCAGTCTCAAAGCCATATTATATAGTGTTTCCAAGATAGTGTAAGTCTTCATAATTGCAGTATGGTGATGAAAAACTTTCTGTCTTCCTTCACCGCAGCCACCTTCTCACACATCCTTCTTCCCCTTGTAGGTGTTCTAGAAATTGACCCGGGCTGACTCAGATAACGAATAGCTAGAGCTGTCAAATGGAAACCAACAAACTCTTATGACCTGCCTGAGGTAGAAAGAAAGTTTTGTGGGGCAGTAGGACAGAGCAACAGCTTAAGGCAATTTTGAAACTCCATGCTAAGTCCCTTGGGTGTTACAGAAAGAAAACATCTTGCGGAGTGTAGTCATGAAGAGCCAAAATTTATTCTTTTTTTTTTTCCCACAAAATAATATACAACCTTTTACATTCTAAATAAATCAAAATTGGTTTATTTTGTTAATTTATATCAGTCTAAAAGCTTGATTTTATTATATTAAAATATGTCATTATAGAATATGTCATCATAATATATAGAATATACCACTATAAAATGTTACCTGTAGGCTGGGTTTTCAGAAAACCAGTGCCTTAGTCCAAATGTTAAGAGAATAACAAGATAAAGCCAAGGTTATTTCTGTCAAAACTGTGTTTATTTTCAAAGAATAACAAACTTTTTTGTCTCTGAATAAAGCAAAAGTCAAATATAAGAAAAGCACTTTTATCATCTCTTAGCTCCCTTAGCTCTCACTTGGAGCTTTCTATGTTATACAGAATTCTCTGGTAAACTTCTCACCCTCATTCATTTGTTAATTCTCCCATGCTTTTTTAACCTACACACACTCATGTATGTTTGGTTTGAAATCTAATAGCATTCCCCGCTTTAGGTCAAAACCCCTATTGTTTTAGCCTTCTAATTTTATACATTAATGTGACTGCTTTTCACCTTAAAAAATAATTCCATTCACAAAAAAAAAAAAAAATTAGAAAGCAAAAAAAATTGAACTAAATTGAGGTCAGAATGGGACTTGGAATTATAAAGAGTATAAGATAAAGAAATAGTGCATTTTTACTTGATTTTTATTCTCTTTCAGGAAATTGAAAGGAGTACATTAGTTTTCCAGTAAAGTTATCCATCTCCTTATTTTTCTTGTTAGATATATCCGTACTCTGTGATATCCTAAATTTGGCTTATCTTTCCTGCTCATATGGATAACATTAGACATGTACCATGAAAAAATATGCAACTGTTGTTTTTAGTTTCCAAAAGTTTTAGAGTGTGGTCCAAGGTGCTGCTAGATATTCTTTACAGGACAAAATATTTTCTGGAAGAATTTTGTTCTATTTTCCTAAGAGTTAATCTGCAAAATGGGCCCTGACAGATGTGTCCATGAGTGCCCAGAGAGCTGGTGAACATCACAGCTAGACCTCTCACGATCATCTTTGAGAGATCATGGAGATCAGGAGAGGTGTCTGAGGAGTGGAAGAAAGAAAATGTCACTCCAGTCTTCAAAAAAGTCAAGAAAGAGGACCCAGGGAACTAATGGCCAGTCAACCTCACCTCAGCCCCTGGAAAGGTGATGAGTGGCGGTCTGAAAAATAAAAACTAGACACGATTCCAGTATGGGGGAACTGGAATAGTTTATTGAACATGAGAACATGATTTTAAAGGTATCTGAGGTTGGACATGTTAATGAAGGGGACGAGTTATGCTAATTATGGAATTACACAAGTTTTTACTGCAATTTCTAAATAGTTAATTTTTCTTCTAGTAGGATTACATGGGGGATAGAGGGATTACAGGGGTTTAGACATGGTTTGATACAATCATCTCAAAAGTCTTTTCTGATTTCTGCTGGAGCCAGGCTTGATCCAAAGGGTAGAACTTTAACAGGTCTTGTGAGAAGGGTCCAGCTCCTTCAGATCACGAGGTTTTTGTCAGCCCTTGTTTTCCTTTGCTGAAAGCTGGGTTTAGGGTCCCACAGTGATGGAGTACCTTGTTCTGGAGGCCGTCTCTACCCACATGGAAGAAAAGAGGGAGATCAGATGTAGTCAGCATGGGTTCACTAAAGGTAAGTCATGTTTGATCAACCTGATTGCCACCTTCCTTGATGAAACAACTACCTTGTGGGATGAAGGGAGAGCAGTGAATATTGTCTACTTTGATTTTAGCAAGGCTTTTTATGCTGTTCCTCATGAAATCCTCATAGGCAAACTCAGGAAGTATGGGTCAGGTGAATGGAGAGTAAGATGGATTGAGAACTGGTTGAGTGGCAGATCCCAGCATTGTGAGCAGCGGTACAGAGTCTAGTTGGACATCTATCACTAACACTGTGCCCCAAGGTTCAATACTGCCCAGTATTGCTTAAATTATTCATCAGTGACTTGGATGGAGGGACAGATGCCTTCTCAGCAAGTTCGCTGACAACGCAAAGCTGGGAGGAGTGGCTGATAGCATAGAATGTTCTGCAGCCCTTCAGAGTGACCTCAATAGGTTGAAGAGATGGGCAGAGAAGAACTGTCTGAAATTCAATAAGGGCAAATTAAGGGTCCTGCACCTGGGGAGAAACAACCTCAGGCACCAGTACAGGCTGGGGGCTGACCTCCTGGAAAGTAGCTCTGTGGAGAAGGAGCTGGGTGTCCTGTTGGACAACAAACTGCCTGTGAGCCAGCAGTGTGCTCTCAGGGCCAAGAAGGCCAATGGAATCCTGAGATGCATTAGGCAGAGTATTGCCAGCAGGGCAAGGGATGTGATCATGCCCTTCTACTTAGCCCCAGTGAGGCCACATTTGGAGTGCTGTATCCAATTCTGAGCTCTGAGTACAAGAGAGAGATGGAGATCCTGGAGCAGGTCCAGTGGAGAAATGCTGAGCTGATCAAAAGTCTGGAGAATCACTCTTATAAGGAAAGGCTGAGGGACCAGGGACTGTTTAGCCATGAGAAGAGACGACTGACAGGGGGCCTCATCAGTGCATATAAGCAGCAGAAGGGAGTGTACCAAGAGGATGGAGCCAGGCTCTTCTCGGTAGTGTCAACCAACAGAACAAGGGACAGGAACAAGGAAGAGACTAGAACAAAGACATTCTACCTGCACATGAGGAAGAATTTCTTTGTTGTGTGGGTGGCCACACACTGGAACAGATTGCCCAGAGAGGTTGTGGATTCTCCCACACTGGACATATCCAAGGACTGTCTGGAGGCAATCCTGTGAAATGTGCTCTAGGACCACCCTGCTTGAGCTGGGAGAGTAGACCAGATGACCCACCATGGTGTCTTCCAACCTAACCAATTCGGTGATTCTGTCATTCTGTGAAAATGGAAAAAAAACATAAAAAATAAACGGGAATTATATAAAATGTACTTTTCTTGGAAAATCTGATGCTAATAATATGATCAATTACCGAAGTGATAGATACATCATGACATAAAGCAGTTATCTTCAAATATCTGTTAATTATCTTCAATTTATCTGTTAGTTTCTCTGGTCGAGAGAGGGTATATATATAATGATGGGAATGGCTCCTTACAGTGAGAGTTAAAAGCAAACAACAACAATAAAAATGTGCAATCAAACAGGTGAGTGTCAAGCCTTCCAGAGGAATTCGAAGCAAAAAATGTGGCAAGGTAAAAAAAGATGCTATTAATTACAGGGGAATAAATCTCTAATGAGGGTGAGAGGTTATAAAGTCGATGAGATCACAGTGTTATATCAACACTGTTATATGTAGTTTAGTGCTGCATCAACATTCTAAACCACTGTCTGTGACATCTACATATATTTGGGAATTCAGGACATAATTTTCATGAGGATAACAAAACCCCTAACTTTAACCGTGACTGAGTGCTTAAGTTTAATGAATAGTTCCAATAATATAGTAAAAATTACATATACCAAAAAAAACCTAAAAAAATCAAACCTTCTGGTTCCGGTTGAATTAGTACAGACTTTTAAATTATTAACTAAAATGTATCAATAAGTCATGAAGGAACACTGTTTCTCTGATCTCAAAGCTCTCCAGATTTATTATAAAAAGTATTACCTCTTTTTTATGTGGAGAGTTTTTGTGGTGAACATTATAATGTAGTGATCTGATTATACAAATATTAACAAAGGAGATGCTGTCGTCACTTAGGTGTTTGGGTTTTGGTGTGGGTTTTTGTTGTTGTTTTTTTGTGAATTATAGTCCAATCCTATATTTTGTTTCCTTTCTTCCATTTCATTGATAGAAATCTCTTTTCTGCAGACATTTCCTTGGCCTCTGCCATATTGATTGCTCAGAGAATGAGTCTTCTGATTGCACTCTACTTGGGAGATTGTTAAGGCAGAACAAACCTGGAGATGCTAAGCAGGGTCACTGGACAGTCCTTCATAAATATTCAAGAGAAACAAACATTGTGAAAGACACTAATACTGATAGAATTCACAGATATGCTAAGTAAGAATAAAGTATTTCCTGCAGAGAGCTCCTGTAGGGATTATGTGGCCTTCTGCTTTAATGAAGTTACACTTCTGACTAATGGCAAATGATGTTAACATTTCCCTTTCAATACCAAGGACTATTTTTTTATTGTCTAAAAAATGATGGGGGGAAAAAAAACGAAAAGAAGAATAATTCTAAGCTGAATTGCAAGCCTTTATAAAAATTCTAAGGAAGAGGTTGCATTAACTTACAAAGTCAATTTCCATCAAGAGCTTAGGAACAAGTCCTTGATTATGAGACACAATATTTGCAATTCACAGGAGTAAACATGATTATTACTTTTACTGCTACCTAAATGATAGCAAAAGTATATGTAAAATTACAAATAAACTTTTCTTTGTACAATGATTTATACAAACAAGTAGAAACACTCTAGTTTGTCCACTGGATTATTTAATGAACTGTACAATTAGTCCTGAGTATTTTATTTTCTACTAAATTTTACATACTAGTGTAAAAAAATTAAAAATACGTTTTTTTGTCTAAAAGTCTGTATTCTTTTTGAAAAATTTTGCTTATTATACTTCTAGTCACCATGCCACTGTGATAACACACATTTCATTTTCATTTGAGAGAATCTTTCTAGCCTTTATTCAGAGTTCTGGCACCAAATTTTGGAAATCTTCCTTAGTCTTTACTCAAACAGAGAGTCACTCACTGGATTGAACAAATATCTATAAAAGAGTTTGGCTAGAATCCTGGTGTTGTACCACACTTAAATATTTTAAGTAGCATCAATGACATTACTCAACCACATTCAAGTAGTAATACAAACAAGGATCATAGAAATCTATCCCCTGAAAAAGGTCTTCAGTTTTGCCTTTTTTAAATTTCTACCCTTTTAACTATGACTAAACAGCAGTGAAAACTAGTTGTCTTTATTTCATTAAACAACCTTTTCACAAATGGTTTTTTACAAATGATGAGACATATACTGAAAGTTATAGCAAATAAATAAGAATTTTCCTAGAAAGAGGAAAAAAAGTATTGAGGATTTATGGGTGTACACAAAGACATATGAACTAACCAGTCTAATAGCAATGAATCAGACAAAGAAAAAAGGTGTTAGATTCTGTCAGCCACCAGAAAGTGCCCAGTCAAGTGTGCAAATTTGCTATATGTGTTAGCATGACATATTATAGGAACTATAGGTTTCAAGAATTAACTCTTGCTAGTGTCTGCTTTTCCTCTCTACACAATATGTTTTAAAGCCAGATTGGAATAAAGGACAGTAAAATTTTGGCCCAGGTGTCATAAATGACAATTTTACAGCAGAGGAAAATCTTCCTTTTCTGTGGCTTTGATTAATCATTTACATTGAGGATTAGTAAGAAATGATCCTTTCAGTTGATATGCCATAAAATTTTTCCTTATTACTGCAGTTAATCACATTTAAAAAAAAGACACCAAAACCCAAAAAACCCTGTCCACAAGCAGCATTTGAGGGTCAGTTAGACTATAAATGTTAAGAGGGAGAGGAAGCAAAGTCATGATTCCATTTTATTATCCCACCACAAGAGGATGGAAGAGTTCTGAAAATTACTTTTCAAGAAGTGGAAGGGCAAATACAAAGCAACTTTGCTGGTACTGTCAGTTTTCAGCAGGGAACTAGACTTACCTGTGACTTTTAATGCTCTCTAAATCTGCAAGCCTCAAAACCCTCAATATCAATAACTAAATGTAGGTAGGAATCTTCTCAGTTGCTTTACACATTTAAAAAAATTACTCGTGTAAATTCAACCTGTTAACATAGTTGGCACAGAGAAAGATAATTTCTGATGTAGAACAGACTTAATATCTTCCAGAAGGGCCTGTTGCTATCTATTTACTTTATGAGAACCCTCAACTTTAAATGTCTAAGTTAGGTAAGAAAAATCCTACCCTCATAAGTCTTAATGATTGTCCTACTGAAGGTTTAGGCTAGTATATTTCTACTTGATACTCAGGAATATATATCTTACCAATTCACATTTACTTCAGCAGTTGCATTACTACATAAATATTTATTGTTTTCTAATATTCTTTTTAATATGCTGGGAAATATTGGCAAAGTTTCATTCACTTATGAATTCCAGTTACTAAATTTGAATGAAAGTAAAAATAAATTAAGCATTTAAAATGCTATTTTTTATGGTTTTCATTACTTATGTAAAACTTTTAAATGTGCTTAACAAATAAAAGTAAAAAATGTTTTATTCATTTTACTTTGGATTTATTAGGTAAAACAAAAAATCTGTGTTTCAGAGCCTGATTGATTTTCTCTAACCACCATGTAATACCTCTCAACCTACACAGCTTGTTTGCTTATTTTTTCCCTCATAGAATAGAAGAGAAAAAAACCTTTTACCTCTTTAACTTCCAATTAGTTTAACTTCCAATTAGTTTCTCATGAAACTTACAAAGAAGAAAATATTTTCTTCAGTTGAGGAAAGGAACTGCTCTTAAAACTTAGCAAAATAGTCCTACACATTGATTCTAAATATTTAACCAGTATTTCATCATCTTAACAGATTAGGGGCAGTACTTCTTTTTCTTGGTTTAAATTACTCTGATGGTTTGTTGTTCAGATAGGCAATAAAATACTTACTGACATAATTTCTGATTTAATTTGAAATGGATTTATATTGATTTTTTTTTTAATAATATACATGAAAATCATTAAAGGTATTTTTAAGCCAGCCTCAGTGCAGGAGGTTGGGCCAACCAATCTCTGAAGCCTTTTTCAATCAAACATTAGTGAACTGATTAACAAAATAATTGGTAGTGTATTTTACAGAGCTACATGCATATACATGTACACATACATATTGCATATAAGACAAATTATTTATTTACATTTCACATGAAATAGGAAAAAAAATAAATTCAGGTTTTTTATTCTGGTGGTTGGGCATCCTGTGGCCAGTGTAAAATTGGCAAGACATACCAGTACATAAGTGAGAAAATAATCATAAATAAATCCATATTCTAATTACCATTATAAGTGCATGTGTACAGGTTAGTTTGATAATTTTTGTCTTAAAAGTCACTGATATTTAGTAATAAATAACCCATGCATTGTTACACTATTTTTAGATTTATAAATTTTTTCTTTTTTTCATCTTCATTTGTCTTTGATCCTTTTAATTATAAGTGTCTAAGTACACAGCCTGAAAAATGAAAATACCTTTGAGGTGGGCAGTGAAACCTAGATCAGGTCATTATAACCTCTATTTCTGTTAATTAGGCAGTGGGTGTCCTGTGGCCTTTTGACACTCATGCAAATATCATTAACCAGCTCTGTTTGTCTGTGGCAGTAATATCACTACTGTTAGACTCAATCCCAACCTGGATATTGGCATTGATTTTTCTCTCAATATCCTCTGTTCAGAAATAAAACTTCAGAGGAATGATGTACCTTTATGCAAAAACGAAGGTGATCTATGGCTCAATGTCCAGATGGAGACCAGTTCTGAATAGTGTCTGCCACGTGTGTTCATACTGGGACCAGTACTGTTTAATGTCTTTAACGATGACATAGACAGTGGGTGCATCCTCAGCAAGTTTGCAGAAGGGTGTGTGGTGCAGTTAACATGCCCAAGGGATGGGTTGTCATTCAGAGGAACAAAGACAAGCTTGAGAAGTGGGTCTGTGGGAACATTAAGGGTTCAAAAAGGCCAAGTGTAAGATCACAACACCAAGTGCAAGGTCCTACACCTTGGTCGGGACAAGACCCAGTATCAATATAGACTAAGGAATGAAGGGATTGAGAGCAGCGTTGAGGGACTCTGGTGGGTGAAAGGCTGGACATGACCCAACAATGGGTGCTTGCAGCCCATGAAGCCAACTGTACCCTGGGCTGCATCAAAAGAAACATGGTCAGCAGGTCGGGGAACATCCCTCCTAAGAGAAAAGACTGAGAGAATTGGGGTTGTTTAGCCTGAAGAATAGAAGGCTCTAGGGAGACCCGACTGTACTATTTCAGTACTTACAGAGGGCTTATAAGAAAGATGGGGACAAACATTTTAGTAGGGCTGTTGTGATAGGACAAGAAGCAATGGATTTAAACTAAAAGAGAGTACATTCAGACCAGACACAAGAAGAATTTTTGTACAGTGAAGGTAGTGAAGTATTAAAACATATTTCCAAGAGAGCTGGTAGATGCCCTATTGTTATAGGTTAAAAATCCAATAGGGGAATTTTTCTTCCCTGCTCCACTGTAAGAAAACGGAGCGAGTGGGGGGAAGGGGGTCAAGTAGCCTTACAAAAGAATCTAGCTGGCCAGACCGCATTCCTAACGGATGGCCCATCAGAGGCTGGAGGGAGAGGGGAGTTTTGGGAGGGGGTGGATCGGACAGCGGAGTTCTCTCTCTGGGACAGAGACAGAACTCTGCTGTGTCTGGGCATTTTTGGAGAAAAGGCCTGGAAAGCCGGTCTTTCTGGCTTTTCGTCCTGGTGAGGTTCACACGCTGCCTCGTGACTCCAGCCAGGACCTACTGGTTTTTTTATATCGGAGAGTTGTGTGCTAGCTGGGAGAGAAGGGAGGAGCCTTGAAACACCGTCATCTGAGAACAACAGTGAGTCCCGTGGGGGATGGACTGCTTTTCCTTCTGCCCTTCTTCCACTGGGGGAAGAGTCTCCATTTTCTTTTTTGGCTTCTCCCGTGATCCGAGACCACCCCCTAGACCTCCCCCTCCCACACGATGACTGCCAGGGCCCAACAGTGCCCCCTGCCAACCACCACAGCATACTGCAGGCTCTGCACCTCCAGTGGTCCAACAGACAGAGAAGCAGAGAAGTATTCAGATCTTTTTTTTTCTTTTGTTTGAAGGGGACTTTTCGGTACAGGACTATTGTCTAGTTAGTTTTTTGTGTTCTGTTACTGTTCTTGCCAACATACATATATCTTTTAATAAAGGGTTATTATTTCTTCTGTTTTTTCCACACTTCCTTGATTAAAGCACCCTTAATTTTGAATTTACAATTACTGAGAGAGATGAGTTTCATTTGTCTCATAACTCATCCTCTTTAACAAACATTCCAGTCTCTTTAAACTGACACCTATCCCTGGAAACGCTCCAGGTCAGATGGGGCAGGGCTCTGAGCAATTTGTTCTAGTGGAAGGTGTCCCAGCTCATTGCAGGGAAGTTGGACTAGATGAACTCTAGAGGTCTCTTCCAGTCCAATCTATTCTATGATTCTAAAAGAATCTGGAAAGTTCTTTTTCAACTTGTCTCTCCCTGAAAATGTCATCACATAGAATGGCTTCGTATTGTGTTAAATGCACGAGAAGGTAAGCTTCATCTAAGAGAGCTACAGTCCTGGGAAAAGGCAGAAAATGAATGAAACACACAGATGTCAAACAATGTCAAACAGCGTTTGTGTGTGACTGAAATAATTATGGACATATTTGAGCAGCTGATAAACAAAACAGTTGGAGTTTTGAGGATTTGAAGGAAGGAAAAGTTGAAACTTTCTTACTATGCACAAATTATTGACTTTATCTGTAACTGGAGTATATGCATAGATGTATAGAATGAAAATTTTGATTTACATCCAAAAATTTAAAAAAAATTCTTTCAGAAGACTGATTAGGACCACAAGTGATTGCCATGATTTACCATTAATTTAACCAATGTAGCACAATGCATAAGAAAATTCAGCTAATAAAAAGGGTTTTATGATGCTGACTTTGTAGTAGCTGAAAGATATTAAAGTAATCTGAAGCATGTCCAGTCAATTCTAACATTTACAAGAAATAATGCAATTTGGAGATTTCTAAATACATCAACACCTTCTTGTAGTTAAGAAATGCAAGAAAATACAAGAACAATACTTTTCCCAGCACGCTGTGAAATGGTTCTGTCTTCATTAAGGCTGAAAGTGGTACTGACCTATTTTTTTTAAAATAGCCTCACCACATACATAGTGCTAAAGTAGCAGAAAAAATAAATGTGTTCCCTTGGATGCAGAGTGCATGTAAAAGCTTTTATGTGTTTAAAATGCTTTCTTTTAGATGATGTTTAATAAATGCAGAATATGGGAAAGGCAGAATTCCCTTCTTCCCCACTCCCCTTCACAGCCAAGATAATAAAAAGGTTTCCTATAGAAATGAGCTACAATAGCTTCCAAGAGCGCAATGACTTTGTAGACAAATGCATAGTCATAACACACAATAGTTCACATTCAAGACTGGACGTAATAATTATTTTAATGAGAAAGATAATGGTTAGTCAAGACACTGGAGCAGGTCCCTTACTATATTAGAGAAATGTTTTGTGAGTTTAAAATTTATCATAGGCATCCCCCCAGACAGTGAAGGAAAGAGCTTAACGCTCAGTGATTTCACAGTTACTGTATCTGGTGCGTAGAGCACAGTGGGCACAGAGCATTGTCCCATGTGTCAGCTAAAGAACTCTGAATCAGAGCATTCCAGCAGAATATTGGTTCTTTAAATTAGTGCTATGCTCTAGCATTGCTACAAAAACTGCGCCACGGTGAAAGGATTAATCCAAGTGTAGTCTGAAGAATGAGTAGGGAAATTCATCCTATTTAGGCAACAAAGTCTCATTATGCTCACACATTTGGAGAGCGTTCTTGAAAATCTATTTGTAGTGCACCTGAAGTAGTCATTTTTGATTATGAAAAGAAGATAGCAATGCTTCTAGCTCCACAGCTTATAATTTTCTTGATTTTGCAGAGGACTAAATGACTCCAGTAGAGAAAAGCAGTGGTGATTTAGGACAAAATCTAGCATTAACAAAGTTTTTGTTTCATTTTACTTTTCCTTTCTTTCACTAGTAAGCTTCAAAAACCACATTACATTACTTTATATCAAAAATCATGCTGGATTCAATAATATAAGAGAGTCAGGATTGCTTCTGCTCCCTGCTTCCAGATACAACCAGTAGCAAGGCTGGTGACATATTCCCATCAGGAATACGCACATGTATCACGCATACATACATATATATACACAGCTATATATATATACACACACAGTTGCTGGCACACAATACCTCCAACCTGTGGTCTGATCTACGCAGCCAAATTATTTAGACCCCTCTTTTCGATACAGCACACAGAACTCCTTATCTTCTATATTGCATATCTATTACTGGGTTATAGGGAAAACCTCAATGAGGTTCTGAGAGCACTTCAGGAAACACTAAAGGCAGGTTGTTGAAAACTGTACAGGGCTTGTCTCCCAGCATTTGAAATAGTGCTTCAATCCATTCTGAATAGAGTTTGCACCTTCAACCACTTCTCATGCTTTCCAGGCATGTCTTAGATCATGACTCATAAAGATAAAGCATAAAACTAACTTTCTGATTGGTTACTCTACAGCTTCTGACATAGTATAGGAGCAGGGAGTTGCATTTGATGATCCTTGTGGGTGTCTTCCAGCTGGAGATATTCTATGTTTCTGTAGCATACTTAATAAGTGGATTAAGAAGTGTGTGGCTAAGTGGGTACCATAAAATAAACAAAAAGTAAAAAAGGAGACCTAGTTCAGAAAGAGATTGGACAAAATCATAAGAATTAGGCCATTTGTGGTTCTGCATTGCTGCAATCTTCAGTTCAGGGAGTCTCTAACTGATGGCTTCAAAAAGCTCAGGTGGTACATTAGTGAAAAGTCACTGAATAAAAGCTTCCTTATTACACTCTTTCCATGAACATCCACTTTCTGAACCATGATCTTGCTTGCATTGACATTAATTCTCATGCATTACATTGGTTATATTTTTGACATTTAATCTGGGAGTATTTAAAGATAATACTGAAAAAATAAGATACTTCAGTGATCCTTTTTTTTTTTAATGGAAAATATGTTAGTATACAATCAATGTGTGGGAGAGAAGAAATCCAGCTGGACTGTCTACATAAAGTCTGTGAGGGAAGAAGGGAGTGTACAATATGTTTTTCCCTTTTGTAGCTTCTATGATTCTTGTAACCTTTACCCAGTCAAAATGTGACACTCCCACAAGGATACTTTCAGGTACTGAAAGGACGCACACTAGGATAACTTCACATTACTGCATATTTAAAGGAATCATTATGTGACAACAACCTTTAAGTATTCCAAAAACATTTTAGTGTGATATATACGTGTAAGAGAATCTATCGAAAAAGCATTCATAAAACTAAATCATTCTAACTCTTACCTTCCTATTCCATCTTTGGATTTCTAGCACCTAAGAAGAAGTCATCATAGTACTAGAACAGAATGCTGTAGTAGACAGACACCATAAAAGGACTCATTACGTGCTCATTTAAAAGAAATAGCATTGACATTTATATCTCAATTGTAGGAGTCACTGTGAAGAATCTGCAATTACTCTCATGTGAAGAAATGTCCATTTTCCCACTTGGGTTACTGAATTTGAAAACTACAGCGATTTTCATGCTGGAATATGAGTTGAAAAACAGTGACCTGGGTTTGATTACTTGAAATTATAAAGAAGAACCAGGGCACAAATGTGAAATGTGTCTCTGTTGTCTCCCTTAGCACTGGATGTGAAGAAAAAAAACGTGATTTTATAGAATTCAGACACTTACTCTAAAGGTTTGCAAAAAAGAAACAAAGCAAACAGATAGAAAATAATGACCAGAATATCCCCTACTTGAAAACTTTAAACAGTCTTGTGTTTTAAGCAAGTATTTGTACTCAAACTTTGAAATTTATAACTCTTAAAATACCATATGCTAATATTAGATTTTTTTTTATTCTCAGTTATGAACTTCTATGTACATATTGTTATTCTTGTAATACACACATACCATGTATAATATGTACTTAGAAATATATATTACAGATATAAAAAAAAAAAAAGTTAGAGAACCCAAATATTTGATGGCTTATAGCCCAAGACCTGAAAAGTGAATGCAACCATAATCAATACTCAATGGATAATGTGCAACCTATAGTTAGCAAAGGACTCATAAGAAGTATGTGAGGGCTAATCACTACTTCTGCAAAAGGCAAAGCAAGCTTTAATCACACCGTAGATTTAACAGGAACTAGAGTTTTAGAGAGCTCACTTGAAAAACTAAGAGCCCCCCTTTTCATCATATCAAGTACCTAAATAAGTAATTAATAGAGGTTTTTTAAAGATTTTTTTTGTTTTGAGACCTTTATGAACAAAAATTTAGCACTTAACATCCTAATGAACTTTTGAGTATCCTGGGCAGGGTTTCCTGGATCTCTCACACCTAAGACCATTTAATTCCAGTTTTATATTACTTATAAAGGTAAAAGGATGAAGGGACACAAAGAGAAGAGGACTGATATATATAGAGACCATTGATTCTTTCTGTCTATTCCAAACAAACTTATTTCCTTAGACAAACTGAGGTCCTGAGACAGTAAGCGAATAAAGATAAGCAGGGTTTAACATAGATGTAGACAACCATTAAAACTAATGTAATGAGAGTTCCATAGGGGTCTTTACAACACACATAAGAAACTATCCATTTTTTTTTCTTCATTTTTACATAAAAAGAAATTCCTCCCTCTACTCAGAGATTGCTACTGTTTTGTTTTTGCTTGTACTTCGTACAATGCAAAGACTTACACGTGTGCTTCCTCACTGATGCCTGCCTTTGTTCCTGCTTGTTTTGTTATTCAATTAATATCAAACAAAGGTCAATCTGACAAAGTATATGGTTGGTGTTTGTGTATGGAAAAACATAATGGAAAACTTGTAGTAACAGGAGTCCCATGTGCCAAAGAAAATGTTAAAAAGCCTCTCCTTAGTGACAAAGTGAGTTTCATTTGTACTGCATAAGTACCCTACTACAAAAGCAGTCTTGGACTTCCATGGGACTACTATGAATATGTTTATAATATGATTAGGCAGGCAAAGCGCTCCTGAAGTGCTGCATCACTAGTCTTGTGACTGTTATACTGCTGTAGTGGGACCTCTTAGATTTCTAGTGGGCTGAAATAGCACTATTTATAAGTGTACTTATATCTTACTTAAAATGAAGAGAATCTTGCTGGCTGATGTCATGAGGCTTGAAGAATGATTTTGGTATTAAGAATACTGACAGATTTTTGCTCACTTCACTTCTGTGACTCAAATGGCAGCATTACTCCAGAATTTTTGAATCCCATGGAATAGAGCTCTAAATAAATCCCTGCTCACCAAAAAATAGAAAACACTTACTGATCAAACAGATTAATTTAATGCACATTTGTGAACTACTAATATGGTATTCTCCAGGGGGCAGCGGAAGCATTGCTGTGGGACTACCAGTCATGGTGCTACACCACAAATGTTAGAATTTCTGGAGACTTCTAGATTTGCATTTTCTTTGTAGTTTCATTAACATAATTCAAAAACAAACTTAATTAGTGTTTTAGCACTATTCATTTTGTTTTATTTTTATTTTTTTAAAATTCCTGAAGAAATGTTTTTTCACTGGGGTAAGATATTGAGCTGACAACCCTGAAAAATCAACCTCTCTTTGAAGCTATACAATGACTATATATAAAGCTAGTAACAAGCCAGGTTTACTGGTCAGAATGGGGGGGGGGGGGTTAAGTTTTGGTTTTGTTTCTATTTTTTTTCTCTTTTTTGGTCTTCTGTGACAGATCTTGTTCTGAGTTTCTGAATATGTGACTGTCTGGGTTTCATTCTCCATTAACTGCTTAACAAGAGCTTTCAGGAAAGCATACCTTCTAAGTTTTCTCAAATCAGGCACACAGAATTGGTGTCACTACTCTGAATTAATAGACTTTTATTCCTAAGGGTGGGATAGCAGCACATATTTTTATACTTTTCCTCTCCCCAATAGTGTTTAGTGTCTTTCCACATCTTCTGTTTATGAAGTTTTGCGGCCCATGTAAATATATTGTTCTAATGGAATACTGCTAAATGAATAGTCCTTAAAATGCTGTTTATCTCCACCAAAATATTTATCCCCATTTCAGTTTATGAGTTTTGTATCCTTGGGTTTTTTTCTGAGTTTATTTTTTTCTCTTCTGACCAAAGTGATCTTGGCAGAACATTTTTTCCTTTTTTTTTTTTTTTTTCACCAAATCTTTGCTTTTGCAGACCAAACTATTAGTTGATATCACACATGATGACCTTACTGATCCATCAGAGCCAGGAATGAGATTTTCAGATCATTTAATACAAAACTTCAAACAATAAACATAGTAAAAAATCCAAGTTAGTTATTACTTCAGGAAATTACTTTCACCTGAAGCTGAAAGACTCCATATCCTTCTACACTTTTTCTTTGTCATTTAGTTCTATTTAAATTACTTTCCTTATTATAACATAAAAATAATTTTTGCAAAGGAAAACTAAATCTAACTGAGTAGTAAAAATGAAAGAAAAATTAGTCTACTTACAAATATACTTTGATATTTTATTGGCTCAGTAAATGATATTGCCTACAAAACATCAATTGTGATGAATGCTGAGAACCTCAGCATAGAAAGTAAACAAAAGCCTCAACAAATTTGTGAATGTTTCCAGCAGATAACTAACATCACCCAAGTACTTACAGTATGGTCCCCTTAGCCTCATCTGGACAGTAACTAAAATTGGGGTTCCTAATGAATCAGTCACTTGGCTCAGATGCAGAAAATCCTCATGTAGTCAGATTACGTGTCTTTCAAAGCCTTTAATAAAATTACATCTGGCTCACTCTGATACCTAAACAAGTTCACACAATGTTTGAACTGAGAGATATTACTTGAGAAAATATTTTAGTTTCTCATGTAAGACTTTTTATTTTTCCATTCTGATTTTGTATAGGTCTGGTTAATGCAGGTTCTGCTTACAATAATAAATTACAGATTAATAACTTAAACACAATGCCAAAATGTTACAGAATACATGGTAACCCGTGGTCTTTTAGTATATTCCTTCTCTGCTACAACTGATTAGTTTGTCTGTTTATTAGACTGCAACATTTACTTCTGTCAGTTGCTGTTGCATATAAAGTTTTAGATTTCTTTTACTGCTTTAAAGACTAGGTAGTGCCACATTTGCCAAAAGAAAAATGAAAATAATCAGAGCAAAAGGGATCGCTCCAATTTCTAAATCTTTCCCTGCATCTGTTAGATTCTGATATAATAGACTAAAGAGGTGGATGCCCACATAGAGTGTAGTATCAGGTCATGAAAAGATGTGTTGTATTTGATGTTGAAGACCAAGTGCCAGATTTTCATCACAACCAAACTGCTGTAGATTCGTGGAAATGAATCACAGTGGCCACTGTAAATATAATAGCAGTGGGAACTTTGGGGAGGGAGCTGGCTGAGCAGTGATAATCCAAGGTATCCCTTGTGAACATTAGAGGGCAACTTGTTAATCAGGAGTCGTTAAAGCAGTTGTTTGAAATGTTGCCACTGGACAGGATCTCTCTAAGCAAATGGGTAATCCCGACAGTACTAATGATACCAATTTATCACTGAGGTTCCATTTGTATGTTTTGTAGTTTTCAATCTGTTACAGGAAAATGGTGGTGGCTGGTTGAATGCCTTTTTTTTTTTTTAATGAACATTTTAAGTACATAATTTTACTTCATTTGTGCCAGAAAATTGCCCAAACACCTTCATTAGAAATAAGGTAAATCTGTTCAGTACTATGTGAACAGCAGGCAGTAGATGCTTTATTGAACAGAAAAGCTTTAACAAACCATATCCTGTACACATGTTTGTACTATCAGTCTGTTTATGTACTCACAAGTTTAGGGAAAATATGGATGCTACTACATAATAAACAGTGTTTTGTTACCTTTCCTTTTTATCCAGGTGGTTGATTATATGGTATGGGATATTTTTGCAGGTGGTATAGAAAATCATATATACCAGCTGCTGTACCCACTGAGCAGCACTTTGCTAAATGACACAGCACCAATCACATATAACAGCATCTAATGACTCTAGAGTGGTATCTTTACTAGATGTATCTTTTCTTCGTTGAGAAAGAGACTTCAAAAAGACTTTTACCTGCCTCTGTTTTTCTTGCATGCTGTGTTAGGGAAAAAATATTCAGTAGAAACATGATTAAAAAAAAACCATGAAAATACAAAGCTAGATAGGATTAACTGTGTACTGGGTGGCTTGGCATGCTACCACTAATACTTGGCAGAATTCACTTGCTTCTGGCATTGGAGATGTTGGATGTACTAGCCACTGGGCCCTTGCTATAAGCACTTTACTATGTAGAATCAATATCAACATACTACATAAACAAGTGGATGAACCTTGTACAAAAATGATTGCAAATAGTATTTCAGTAATTTCACATAAATCTGAAAATATAATAGTGCTTGACATTACTATTAGTATTATATTTGAAGGCCCTGATCGTCACTGAGCAGCATTAAATTTAGTATATTGAGCATCAGTCCTGTGCTTGCTTTGCCTGTGAGTGTGATTGGTGTAAAGAATGTAGCAGTACAAAAATTCTCTTCAGTTGTTACCTTATGGGAAGACATCTAGGGTATTCGTTGCTCTTTGTGCAATTAACAGTCATATTGATCACTTGCTTATTTCAGTTAATAGTGGATAAGCTGTCTGCTTCCCATTCCTGCTGTAATTAATGAAAGTAGACATTAACTATTGCTAGAACAACATAACTGCTTCTCTACCTCCTATACTTCTTGTTTGGAAGCGTGGGATATGTTATGGTCAAGTTTTGTTCCTGAAGTAGACAGTAGATTAAGAACTTTTCATAGCTAAATGGCACAGGTTTATAGTAGAAACACAATCATTACTTAAATCGTTATGGCGGTCGGTCACTAGTGGTGTCCCCCAGGGATCAGTATTGGGCCCAGTTCTGTTTAATACCTTTATCGATGATTTAGATGAGGGGATTGAGTCCACCATCAACAAATTTGCAGATGACACTAAACTGGATGGCAGGAGGGCTCTGCAGAGGGACCTGGACAAGCTGGAAAGTTGGGCTCATTCCAACGGGATGTAGTTCAATAGGGCCAAGTGCCGGGTCCTCCACTTTGGCCACAACAACCCCATGCAGTGCTACAGGCTGGGGACAGAGTGGCTGGAGAGCAGCCAGGCAGAAAGGGACCTGGGAGTTTGGATTGACAGGAAGCTGAACATGAGCCAGCAGTGTGCCCAGGTGGCCAAGAAGGCCAATGGCATCCTGGCCTAGATCAGGAACAGTGTGGCCAACAGGTCCAGGGAAGTGATTCTTCCCCTGTACTCAGCGCTGGTGAGGCTACATCTGGAGTACTGTGTCCAGTTCTAGGGCCTCAGTTCAGGAAGGATATTGAGGTGCTGGAGCAGGTCCAGAGGAGAGCAACAAGGCTGGTGAAGGAACTTGACCACAAGTCCTATGAGAAGAGGTTGAGGGAGCTGGAGTTGTTCAGCCTGGAGAAGAGGAGGCTCAGGGGAGACCTCATCACTCTCTACAACTCCTTGAAAGGAGGTTGTAGCCAGGTGGGGGTTGGTCTCTTCTCCCAAGCAGCTATTAGTGAGACAAGAGGGCATGGTCTTAAGCTCTGCCAGGGAAGGTTTAGGTTAGATATTAGGAAGAAATATTTTAGAGAGGGTAATCAGGCATTTGAATGGGTTGTCCAGGGAAGTGGTGAATTGCCCGTCCCTGGAGGTATTTAAGATGAGACTGGGTGTGGCGTTTAGTGCCGTGGTCTAGTAAAACCACGGTGGTAGTGGATTAAGGCTTGTACTTGATGATCTCAGAGGTCCCTTCCAACCTGATTGTATGATTCTATGATTCTATGATTTTTTCCTTCATTTTGATAGAGCAATTAATATTTTTAAGAAAAAGGTTGTCCACGGTCAGACTCCCTGAAATTCCTTGCATTTTAGATAATGAGAGGACTGCTTCTGTCTCATAAAAAACGACACGGTTGCCTCTTGCTCATGAAACATTATTATAACACAACTCACCACTATTGCAGGGTTTGTGTGAAAGACTCGTGAGATCACGTGCTTGTGCCACAACTCCAAGTTCTTGAAGTTGAAGGCTGTGCTCCAAGTCCTTTAAATGCATCTAAACATGGACTCTTACTCAGTTGGAAGCTGTCAAATCACTGAAGAAGATTTAAACTACCACATAGAGTATTACTTCCTGCTGTGGCTGATGAAGGAGATACACAGTAACTTTACACAGTGACATTATTATTTTCTTTCTTGTAATAACAAAATGTCCTCTTCTGTGCAAAAAGAATGTGACATTCTTATCAGCGCTTTGCCTTTGATAAGTACGATTAAGCAATACTAACTGTGGATAAGTTTTCTAATAGAAGGAAGCAGACCTGCTTCACTTCTGACATTACACTGGGCGGGATGAATATAATGAATGAAAACTGATGTTGGCAAAAGCGGAAACTGATGAGACAGATAGACTGTGTGATGTATACATCTTTATGTCTCCAAAATATATGAAGTGGAGGGGAAGAGACTCTTCCCAGTGTTAAATTATTCAGCTTAATTAAAATAAAATAAAAAGAGAGAAAGGCAAAGGAGCAGCATATATAAATATACATTCATTTACATGAAACTAAGCAGCAAAAGATGTTTCAACTTTTACCGATTCTAGTCATACTATTTTTTTTTTCAGGTATCCGAGACTTTTTTCTTCTTTTTCTTTGCTGCCACTAGCAGTCCTCTCAGGAGCACATTGACAGCTTTGAGCTGACAGAGAATCATTATAATCAGTATAAAAGATATAAAGTCAAAATGAGAAAGGAATTCATGTTTACAGTAGCAGAGACCACACACTGTGATAGTTTGCATTAGAAGCTCAGCAGGGGGAGTGTGAAAAACTGTAGCATTATAGTGGATATGGGAGCTTTTTGGTATGAATAGGTCATGTGTGTTCAAGTACCTGTCTAACATGTAACAATCACAAAATATTATCATATTCAGCAGGGCCATTATTGCTGCTGCATTGAATATGTAGCCTCTTAAAATCTCCCATGGTCTCAAAAACTAAAAAAGATACAGCATCAAATGATGGATCCCCCTAACCATATCAGTAGTACATTTCAGCATACATTGCCAGAAAAAGAAGAGACTAAAGCATATACATGAACAGATCAAAACAGCATGGTACAGTTATTATGCCAGAGCAAGCTTATTCCTTCAGGTAATTAAAAAACTTTTAGCCAAAATGCAAAAAGAAATGTATGAAACAAAAAGAAAAACCAAAGCTTTACCTCTAAGCTCTGAAAAAAAATTAATGTTATAATGAGTTGAAGCTTATAGCAGTTGAAAACAGGTTCAAAAATCCAGGAAATATTATCTGGGAAGATACAAGCACAGAGTAAATATTCAAGACTGTGATAAGTGCCTTCAGTTTTTAATTTCTTTCTTCTCTGTTTATTACCTTGAGCTTATGAAATGAACTGTAGGCAGTTTGAAATTACAAACAAATCTCTAAGAGACAGAGATCAAGCAGCAGAAGTTTGACTTCAAGGTCCTTGTTATTGTAGCAAAAGCTACATTTTAGTCCTATTATTACAACACCATGTTGGAAGAATGTTAAAGTTACACATGAAGGCATTTAAAAGTTGAGAGATACCAGAAATACTTTTCTGCTTTGCCCAGTGGAATGGAGGGGTGTTACTGTCTTCATTTTACAAATGAGTACGTCTGACAGGAAAAGATTAAGGTCAAGGGATATGCTTGTTTTGGCTGCTCAGGTGGAGATACCATGGACCTGATGGTCAGAGTATTTAGAATTTAAAGGAGCATATAAAGTCTACTTTAGCTACCAAAATGGCTTGGAATTAGACATCTTATATTAGTGGAGATGAATCACAGAATCACAAAATCCCATCCTTAATGTTCAAAGAACTTCTTCCATTGACTTCAGAGTCAATAAGTATTTTGGAATACAAAACTACCACCAATACAATGAAGAATGACCAATTAGCACATTGCATTTTCTATTTTGCCACAACTTCTCTCAATAACTATCCCACTAGTAACCAAGTATGTGACATCTTATAAGAAAAAAAATCAAGAAAGGAATGTAAATAGATAGCTAAATTAAATACATTTGCTCCACAGTCATAATTCCCTTAGGTGTCCTGTGTCTACAGTTACATTAGGGGAAAAAAAATACTGAGGAAATAAACTTCTACACAGGAATCTGATCACCCACAATTCTTAATTCTTTGATTTTACCTTGTATCTGGTTTCTTCTGTTCCAAGGAGATTTCTTTGTTACTGAGAGACGTAGCTCCTAGTAGACTGGATGCAAGTTAATAAGCTATTTGTTCTTAGATTGAAGGACTAGTCCCCTTTTATGCTGTTATTTACTGATGTAATCCCATAAGTGCCTGTTTCTAGTCATCTTCATCATCAACCATGTCCTGACAAACCTGAGTGCTCAACTTCATGGCTACATTTTAGCATCATTTACAAACTCATGTGCCAGATGTGAACTGACAGACATGCTCAGAGTTATGAAAACACTAGCAACAGGTCATTCCCAAACACTGTTTTTTCCTATAGAAGTTTGGGACACTTTCCCAAAATGGTAATCTAGGCCTAAGTCTCTCCTCTACAAGATGAGATGTAAGACCATGTCCCTGGTGAGCGCAATAAGAAACAGGCTACAAGGATTTCTGAGGATGGTATTTCTCATTCCTGCTTGTGCAATTTGCTCTGCTATGCATCAAGTAAGACTCACTGAAGCAAAGAATTCAATCTTTCCAAGTAAATGTCCTAAGCACTGATTTCTGGAAAAAATGTGGGGGGGAGGGCATTTCCATCCACCCTTCCTTTTTTTAAGAGTGGTCTAACTCTCAAAGAAGGGCTCTGATGCCTATTACCAGAAGAAAGTGGAAAATAAACTAATCTTTTAAGGTAAGGAAACTGCCTGGCAGTCAAAGTTAGGAGTCAAACCACCTGAGATGGAACTTAAACATTGGCATTATTCAGAATGCTTTCTTCAAATCTAATTACAGGATGGAAAAAATTATAGTCAGATACCTAATTTAGGAGCTCAGGCAAAAAATCTGTAAGCGAAATACAATCTATACACTTCATGGACAGAGAATGTAGACGCAAGCTACTATTAAATAAAATAAGGTAAAAACACATGTTTTATCACTGGCCATTGATTATCTCTGATGTTTAGACAAAATGTAACTGCAATTGAAAGAGCAGTACTTTCTGCTAAGGAGGAGCAAGGACCTGCTGCAGGTAAGCAGTGGTACAGATCAGGCAAAGTGTACTTACCTAAGAGAAGTAATACTTCAGCAATTCCTCTCTCTTCTTCCATTTTCCATTTTGGCAGAAGCTGTGACAGACTTTGACATAAATATATATTATCTTCTTCACATTTCATCATATGAGAGATTCATTACACATGTTAGATGTATGTATTTTTTTTCTCGGTGTTATACTCTAAAGTGAGTTCTCCCTAGCTCTTAAAGTTGCATTCTTATATGACCATATGTAATCTGTGTTTATGCTTTTGTGGTCTTACAGATTGTCTTGGACCTGTGTTTTCAAGACCTTTGATACCTTCTTGAGTTTTTACTCTTGAGGATCGCACTGTTATACAGCATTCAATTCAAGAAGGAATATAAGGTAAGAGCCTTCCTGATAAGGTGGAGCCATGATTTTAATATTTTCATCTTTTCTTACTGTTCAAAATCAAATCTTCTTGCACATATGAAAATGAATTTACCATTGTGCTATACCAGACAGAGACATTTTTGCTTCTTTCAGTCAGGTAGATACAGGGAGATGTAGCAAAAAGATGAAGTTACTGAAAGAGGAGCAAAGGTAGGGAACAAGCCCACGTTGTTGGCTGTTTTGGTTTGGTTGGGGTTTTTTAATTGTTGGGTTGGTGGGTTTTGTTGTTTGATTTGAGTTTGTATTCTATCTATATTCAATGACATCTACATGGAAAGAAGAAAGACCCAGTTACTATTTCCAAGACTACTACTTTGTTTGCTATGTGTTTAAAGTAAATTAGGTACCTAAACTTTGCATAACTCCTCTCATGAGTCTCAGTACTTGCCAAAGGTCCTAGCATGAAGGCATAGCAAAATAGGATCTGGTAACACCTCATACTATTGCAATTCTTAACCATCAGACCATGCTTCCACTATGTATTCTTGAAATTAAATTGAATTCACCTAATTAAGTGGAAGTATTTCATAAACTCTTCTAAAATGGACTTCAGTATAGAATTTATGCCAGATCTATAGTTACACTATTGCACAAAATTAAAATATTTCTTCTCCTCAATACAGTTCTGCATGAGTTCTCATTGTTACATGCCCAGTACAATATTCTCTGTGTTCAATTTCAGAACTGGCAAGTAACAATAAAAAAGCTTAAATTCTGTAGATAATTAAATAAATTATACATGCCACAACTCCTAATTACCCACACAACAACTAAAATCGGGTTTGTATAAACAGCATTCTGTGTGCTACATTCATCTATGCTAGCTGCCCTAATTGTCTGGGCTGAGATGATTATAACTGGGGGAAAGTGAGGTATTATGCTGTATTACTAAGACATTGCTAAGAGATTTTTCCTAAAGGGAAACAAAGGAAAACTATTAGAGCCACCCATTCACATATCCCCATTAATATTGACATTTGGAAGATAAATTTCATGTTCATTGAAATGAACCAGTAAAGTTTCTTTGCTTCTGTACCCTTTCACAAGCAAACTGGGAGAAAAATCCCAGGTAACACTGAGAAATTGCCCCTTTTTTTATATTGCTTTGTAATTATCCTGTCACCAAGGCCACTTAGACACCTACCTACATGTTTAAATGTTTGAAGTAAGATAGCTGAAATCAGTGATTCAAGGCCTAACAGTTGATGTTGCTAAATTTACTTTGAGAGGCCTAAAAGAGAACAGGAGTATTAAGTGAATTGTTTACTGATTAATTCTCAGATTCTCAGCCAGCAAAATAAGCCACTATCAACAATTCCATAGACCACAGCTCCTTTCTAACCAGACTAAATTATCACACACAAAATTTTATTTCAATTTCTTATAAAATATTACATTATATTATAACAGACTAGATACAAAAAGTACTGCTCCCTGAAATGTATTTTAATACTAGATAGTTGCTGAATAGAAGGGAATAAGAATGAACAGGAGAAGAATTTGCAACTTTTCCTTCTTACAACAGTACAGTAATTTCTGAGTTATGGCTACTTTCCAGTTGCTTTCCCTTCTCTCAATCCCTTTCTCTTGCCTCCTGTCTTCACCATGATTCAACTTCATTGAAGAGAAGGAAGGTGTCCCTCAGTCTCTTTGAATCCTCTAGCTTCTGCTAGTAGGAACTTTGAATCAGTTCAATAGCTATTGTACAAAATGTAGGCACTTCTACATTATCCTCTTCTTGTCTTCTGACCCAGAAAAAGTCTGTTTAATCATGTGCCTTCGCATGAGAAGCCCAGATCCTCAGAAAAAGGAAATAGCTCTAAAGACATGTTTATGTAGTTATTTCAGTAAGGTCTTTAACCTTCTCTTTGAGGTTTACCTGCTGAACCGTCAACTTAATAAAATGTAACATGGTACAATTTGGAGCTTCTCTGAAAGATAAGCATTACACTGTAGGTAAACTGATAGCACTCAGAATCTGAAATTGAATACATCCTTCCTGCTGCAGGGATAATAAAGTGTAATAGGTCTACAGTTCAAAGACTTCCAACTTTAGGAAGATTTTTACTTATTTTTTTTTAGGAAAGTTTTTATTTGGTTAGTTACCACTTCCAATTAAGACACTGAAACTGATGGGTTGAAACCCCAGTTCATTTTAAAAAAGGAACCTTTTCGGTTATGAGCTGTATTGTATTTTTTTTAGTTTGTTTGAACTAACTAGAAATGCTCACAAAGTCTTTCAGAAGTAAAAGTAATTTAAGAAGCTGTTCCTTGATGCATTTCAGCTATTAGATTCCAGCTCCCAGCTTAGACTCCATAACTGACTATGTGTAGACAGGCTTAGTGTATGTTAACATATCAAACATGGACATAAATTTGATGTGTTAGCAGATCTGCTCTGATTAAACTTGGGATCAAGAACTTAATTGCATCACTATATAAGCACAACCTTTATCAGATTACTAACCTGGAGAGAAGCACAAAAAAGCAAATGTCTCTCTGTACATATGATTTTATATTGTTTAGTCTTATTGACTGAACCCTATTCAGTCTCAGAAACACTTACTTCTTTGGAGTGATTGCATAGAGAATAATCCTTCAATTTATAAAACCTGAATAAACTTATCTTACACCTGTCATTTTCCGTTAAGTGTCAGAACAATTAAATTGGCTCTGGAAATAAGCAGTCTGGATCTTGTCCTATATATTAGTTATTATAACTGAAATTAGAAGTCTATTTATTAACTAAACCCTGGCACTTTTGTCATGGGTGAGATGGGAACGGAACCTTTTGCTGATAGGATTCTCCTTTCCTCTGAGCAGGTGCTGCCTCTGGGTAGAGTGGAAAGATGACTTTAGTGACCAAATGAACAAGACTGCAGCCGTGAGAAGACCCTGGGAAACTGTTGAAAAGGAAAGAGCCTATATTAGGAAACAACCTCCAACCATGGTGGTAAGAAGGAGACTTTGCAATCTAACCAGAGCAGTTGCTCTAGTATTGCTAACTGCCTGGTACAACTCAGTGAAAAGCAAGATGAAATGGAAAGGTGTGTCTTTCCTACAAAATAGCCTGTATTTTATTCAATTAAAGATTAATTTTAATTCTTCTAGATTGCAAAAAAACTTAGATTTAGGACTTTTGTGCCTTATAACATATTAATTTCAAAGGAAATTTGCTAGAAGGCTGTCTGATTCAGTGTCCCACAACAAACACTCTTATCATGCTAAATATTCAAGGGTTTCAGAAAACAGGGATTTAAGGGCATGCATCTCTCTGTACTCCAGTATTTAGTAAAAATAGCTGCTGTCCCCAACAAGATTAAAATATTCAGGGTAATTTAATACATTTATGTATTAAATACATTTAATACATTTAATACATTTGTGTATTAAATACATTATAAAATACATTTAATGAATGACTACTTTATCACATGGCTCTAATGATGAGTTTATCTCATTTCATGATGTATGCCAGTCTAGCTCTTAAACTTGGACTCATGTCTTCGAATTGGCTCTTGTGTATCCTTTAGTCTAAGGAAAGAGGAACAGATTTTCTAGATCTCTCATTTTTATGCATACTACATTTTTTAGAAAAGAATATAAAAATTTTATTAAAAGTAAATATTCTGTTAGAGATGGAATTTTAGCCTTTTTGAAAAGAGTAGATCTTGAACATATGTTAAACTATTAAAAACAATTACACAGTTTAAGATAAACATAATAAAAAGTATAGTGTTTCAACCAAAGATGCTTTTTCTTGGTAACCTCTAATCATTCTCAGAGAAAAAATTGAATAGACTAGTTAACATTGAAAGAATATTTTACCATTCATCAAGTATAATAAATTATTAGACTTTTCTGTGTACAGTGCTTTAATTAAAAACTAGACTATTCTGCTCAAATGTGATAATGTACTTTATTTGATGGATTAACAACCCCTGAAATTCTACATGTCACAGAATATAAACTCTTTTTTTTTCTAATTAGAAAAATTAATGTTGGTTGGTGCTACAATATTAAATGTTTGTTGGACTGAGTGAGATGACATAAGATCATATTTAAGCCTATTAAGTATAGAAGACAAAAGGCAAATTTAAACTCAAAACATACGAAGTGCCCAATAATTTGATAGAAAAAGTGAAGGAAACAAAATGTAAATATGTTTGTTGCATTGTGCATATTTTGGCCCATTATAGACCTATGTACTTGTTTAATGGGTAATTTACACAGCACCACTAACGGCTTTCTGATAGCTTATTTTAAAATGTAGAAAGTTTAAAAACAATTTGTACGTTTTCCTTTGAACTCTCTATGGTATCTGATGGATTGCCATGTGAAGGCAAAAGAAGGTTATCCACATGAAAGTAGAAAGGAAATATCCCTACATTTTATTTCTGGGGTTTTTTTTACACTCAGATTAAGAAAAGGTAGCAGGTCAATAACAGAGGAAGACGAGGAAAGTTTATAAAATATGAATGGGATTAGTCTCTGTTTTTGAAGTATGTGAAAATATAGTTTGCATCTAAGTTGATTTTTCTGTGTTCCTACTCTAACCAATAAAGACAAACAGATGTCTCTGAAGGACAGTTCCTCGCTTAGTGGTAGTATGCAGAACTCGTTTTCTATTCTGTTTATTTTATATTTATCTAAATTGATTTTCAAACCAATGTCTTCCAGAGTGTATGTTTCCCTCCACATATGTAAAGAGAGGCAAAGAGCTCAGTTCAGCTGTCCACATACTTTTTTTACAATGTCCTGGACTCTACTTCCAGCTTCCATTAACACTTCCAGACACTTCTCCCAAGAGTACGGTAGCATATGCTAGACTTGGTAGATATTCTTGGACATTTTAAGTAATATTAAATTCTCATAAAAGTCAAGCTCAAGACGATCAGTTAAATCAGTTGATTTGGACAGGATTCTAGTTCATCTACAGGTAAACATCTACAGCTATTTGAGATCTGGATGATCTAAACTCCTATTGAACTCAATCTGAAATAGCAGATGAGATTCAACTAACCACACACAGGTATCTCATTCTGTTTGAGATGCCCTAAACTCTCAGAGGCAATAACATGAAGCTTGACTGACAGTCAACAAGGTTTGGAGGAGACTTGAACAAGTCAGGTGGAATAACCTCATGGCATATAAAATTGCATAGATGTTTATGTGTCACCAGATTAACTGCTTCTCTAATCACTGCTGTACATGAGGTGCAGAAGAGTTATTTGTTGCATCCCACAGTAATCACCTAAATTTGATCATCTGAATAGGTCTCTAGATTTCAGTCACTATACTGTCTAGAATCATATTGGTTGTAAAGGAAGCCTAGCACTCTGCTTTGAGATAGACTCTGCCTTATTCTAAAAGTTGATGTCACTCAAAGGAGTTAGGAAAGCAGAATCCCTTCCCAGAAGTGACAGGAATTCCATCTTGTCTGTTCTTGATAAGTAAGGGTCAATAGAATTAACCCCTAAAAAATTCAGAACATCAAATATTTACATGACAGGAAGTGTTAAAATATTCACAGGCTTGGAAAGTTTCTGAAGCTGTTTCTAGATTTATCTGCTGAGGAATGTGAGACATTGGGTTATTATATTAATTATTGACTCAGAAAAACTCAAGTGTGTGAATGTGGGGAAGGGACAGGTCGAATTTCATGGAGGTGAGGTGATGCCCTGCTCCATACCCCAGCCCCTTGGAGTCTCCTTGGGCAGCCCTAGGGCAGCTGTCAGTCAAAAGCAGACCAGGAGCACTGCCTATACCACATCCCTTGGAGTCCCTACCCTAGCCTCAGAATGGCTGGCACATTGGGAGCACTGCCCCTCACCCTGCCCCAGAGCCCCAGAGTGGCCACTGGGTCAGAAGTCCTGCCTGGAGGTGAGGGGTAGTGGCCACAGGTGACAGAGCAAATAAAACCAGCAGCATGGGGCCATTGTGTGGTTGGACCCTATCATCTTCTGGACTCCTGATAGCTGGATCTATGCTGGATATAGCGTAGCTGTAATTCTCTCTTTTTCTCTCTTTCTTTATTTCTTCTTCTCCTAATCTCCTTTCTTGACATTTTGGGTAACTTGGAGCTGGATGGGTTGGATTTTGCTAAATTGTGTGCTAAGTTATTCTTTGAGAAATGCTTTATTTTGGTTGAATGTTGCCTTTTGAACTTTTGCCAAGTTCCCTTATTTTCTAAAGTTTACCAGCACAACTCTGTTATTTTACCTCCTGAGAAAACGTGCGTTGCATCTTCTCCCTTGCACCCTCTCAAGGTATGAAAAAACTGAAGGTCCTTTTGATAAATTTGTCAGGTGATTTTTGGACCCATGTATATTTTTAGAGTAAAATCCCTTCGATGAGCTCTTAGTTAGAACCCTGGGGTCTTCCAAGGGACATCGGCAACCAAATCAGATTCAGGACATCTTCAAAACTATTATTCTCATTCATTATAGTCTTTCTCTGAAAACTAAGATACAGAGAAATGCTAATTAACTAAATTATATGCATTTTTTGGTCTGGTAACATATATATCTAACTTGAAATTTTGCTATGAATTCCCTATTAAACCTAGTAAGTCCCTCTGAAAAATACGGATGTCCCATGGTGAGGTTATATAAAATCACATAGCTTTAAATTTCAGATACACCCATCCAACTTTTATTTCAGTCAATATACACTACACATATAAAGCTTTTATAGAAGTAAATATCTCCATTTTACTTAGGGGAAAACAAAATTTGGTAGCTTTTTCAATAACTTGAACTATCAAGGGTCTAGTGTTTTGTTTTGTGTTGTGCTGGGTTTTTTCTATGTTTCTTGAAAATACCACAAAGGAGACTTAGACACATGTCACACAAACACAAATGTGTTCATGTGTATATACTTGCACATGAGACACTGCCACACAAGGTAAGTATAGAAACAGAACTTCCCACTGACATTAGAAAAATATTAGTATTTAAACTATTGCATGCCTTTGTCTCATACTGATAATGGTTTTCCTTAAAAGAGCTGTAAGAGACATTTTGAACAGATGGTAACTGGTTTGTTCTATCCTGCATCTCTTCACAACTGCCACAGAGCTTTACCATTCATTAATCTTCCATAGACTTCCAGTAGCACAGCAACTAAATTACACACATATACACTCTGAGGCCAGGACTGCTGTCAAGCTTAAAATAAAACTGCAGTACACTATGCCAAGTCTTTTAACCAAACTCTACTATAAAACAGTTAGAAAAATAAACATTTAGCTTGGAGTCTGACCCATGAATGTTCAGTCCTAAAAGAGGGAGCTCTAGTTGGTCATTACATCTAGGGCATTGTGTGCAGCAAGTGGAGCTGTGATTTGTAAGTGGGAATAAAACCAGAAAACATCTGGTTTGAATTCACCTTGACTCATTAAGGTCTAAGGAGAGAGTTATTTCCTCCATGTTTGAAGCAATGAGGGGAAAAAATACATATACCCACAACATCCCCTATGATCCTTGCACTTGTAATGAGATCTCTACACAGCAGGTGATAACTAAATAAAATTGCAATCCATTTTCTTGGATTAGACATTAGGACACAAATGCTAAAATATCCCTGTTGCTTGGAGAACAAACATATGCATCAAATTCCTAATCTTCCATACTTAATTTACAAAAAAATAGCTCTAGCACTTACAGTTTATAAACTCTGCTAAAGCTCCCACTGCAAGTTTTTCTTTAACATATTTTTTAAACCTAGTGATGGTTGTGCTTTTTTTTTAGTGTTGAATTCTTTCTCACAAAATTTTTCATAACTTCGCTCTACAACACTTCTGAAAACCAATATTGTCACATATACAAGGAATTCAAAGTGAACTTTGATCCCAATCCTGCACAGTGCTGAAAGGTTGGCTTTACCATTTCCCCCTTCTCATTTCTCCATTACTTGTGGCTGATGCATACCTGGAAGGTGCTGTAAAATGACAAAGTCAACAATAAAAGCAGCAGTAGTTTGGAAGCCTAACTTATCATCTATCTTTTATGGCAGTGTAGATATACATATTACATGTGTGAACAGCTGTTCCCAAAATCCAGAACTGAAACACTGCAGTGACTAGGAGAACAAAGCTACACTGTAAATAATTACATTGTTCCTTCTGTTTGTCTCTTCTGTTCTTTATTTTCTTTGTTTTTCCACAGGAAAAAAGTAAAGATTACATTTTTACTTCACAAAGTTTTATTGACTAATCTAATTGTTATCTTTCAAATGCAAATTTGAGGTTTTAATTTAGAACTACTGCTATCTTTTAATTGCATCGGTTTTAGTGGAGAATTAGTATTAGTGTGCAATCTCTATAATCTCTATAATTATGGAGATTTCTGCAGTGGGAATCATAGAGCTCTAGATATTATGTATCTGAATTTGTCTGTTTACCTTAATATACTTTTGTTGCAAAATACCTCTAGGTTATGCAAAGCTGCAATATTGAAAGACAAGACTTCTTGAAATTTATCTGTACAAACTGAATAATTTTAAATATCTTTGTTAATATTTTTCTCTTTAAATCTCACTGTATTTCTGTTTAGTGTGTAACTTGTACAGTTATTTCAATATCCAGAATCTCACACTCATGCAAAGTAAAAAAATAAAGACATTTGGTTACATTACTCATATATTGTCAATATACTATATAATGTTGCATACTAACATTGTTCCTGCAGTAACTAGAACTATTAGAAATCTATAACAGCAAGCTACTTGTTATTAAAAAAATTAAACATTTCTCTCTAGACTTTTCACATTTCCATATATTCTTTGATTATTGATCTTAAAAAAACCAAACAAAACCAACAAACAACAAAATAAATGTGAAGAATTCCTGAACATGAGACAGTCTTTCTAAATTTGCAGACAGAATGAACTCATGTTTAAAGATTCATGACCAGGTTATTTCATCAGCATGAGCTGCAGACTTGGAAAACCTATGGTCAGTTAAAAAGTGATTCTGGAATTAGCTATACATCTTGGATTACCTAATACCACACTGGCTGTATATCCCTTAATTTTTTCACTGTATGCAAAGATGAGGAACGATATATATTTAGACATACTGTAGGGCATACAGTCATGGTCACACTTCTATATATCTGAAGATTTATGTGGTATCACACAGAATTCAACTATTCAATAAAAATTTCATTTTTTACTATACCTATTAGTGGAAAATAAAGAATAGTTTATACATAACGCTTCATATTTTTACTTTCTTCTCATAGATTTTTCCTGGGGATTAAAAAGAGGGTCTTTGTGAGAAATCCCCATTACAAGGCTATGCAACAGGGAACCCAAAGTAAGGTTACTGGGTCTTTACCAGCTCCAAGACTTTTTCAGACTTTTAGAATAAAAACTTAGATTTTTCATCCATTGAAATTACTTAGCATTTTGATCACCATCTAAGGCTGTGTGTACTTGTAAACAAATTAATGGGACAATTCTTTGGCATTCAGTATTAGTACTGCATCCATACTAATACAGTCATACCCTCTAAAACCAGAAATTACAGCCATATTCTTTTCTTCCTTTCTCACACTGTCATCAGAAACTATTTGTTAGTGCTTTTTTCAACAAATCAAACACACCCAAGGGAGTATTATAATGTAGCGGCACAGACAGATGTGTTCCAGTGTCCAAAAAAAGTTCTCTGTCCCTTTTTAATTTGCTAATATAGATGCAGACCAAAGGACTTATGAGTAGAAACTAGACAGATTGCTGTCCGGAGCTACTGCTGGACAGGAAAGATAACCTTTTTTTTCTCTTGGTGGGTGAACTTTGAGTGTGATTTGCATTTAATAAGGGTCAGTGAAACTGTTCAGTATCTGAAGTAGATATGGCAAGTATGTATAATCAAGATAGTCTGTTTTGCCAAAGTAAATGCATTATTATGGGCATTAAGAGCTACAAAAGATAGCCAATTACTACTTTTTATTGATTTACTAATAACCCAGTAAATATGATGGCACTTTACAGACAAATAGAAGACATATCCCTGACTTGAAAAGCATGCACTCTAAGACAATTGAGATAACAACATTTTGAAGATGTTAAGACCTGGATAAAGGGTGAGAGAGAGAATATTTTCTTACAATGGATTGACAGAGACTGACAAAATAATGATGTAATTACAGCATTTTGCTATTTTGGTACCAATATTAAAGAGATTATTTTAACTGTATAGAGTAGATTTCTTTTTCTTCAAGAAAATTCAGGAAAAAACTTTATCTCTTAAGTTTCTTTGTATAGTGAGTATGATTATTTTTACAAAATGCAGTGGTAATAGTATGTGTTCTAAAACCAACCGTGTTCAACACAGTTCCTTGTTGTTTTTAACTCAAGCTCAAATTTAAACAATTAAAGGTTTATCGAAGACAAAATGTTTTGAAGACAGATCATAGCAAGTTAGTGTATTTAGCTGCTAATTGTCTGAAGGCAAATTCACAGAAAACTGCTTTTGTTGGTTTGTGTTATCTGACTAGGGGCAATGAATTTCAGGTTGTATGTTGTGTTGATAATCAAGTTACTCATCAGGTTGTTCAAGGATTAGGCATCATAAGATGCTCAATAAATACATAAATTTTATTATTAAAACATTTTTTGTCTTCAGTGTGAAATATATATCCTCAAACTATTATTAACTTGCTATTCAAGGGCCAGTGTGGGAAAAAACATTTTGTTCCATTCCAAAGGGATGTACTTTGGGGATCAGATATAAGGAAAGATCTGCAATATTTTCTCAATCTTATTAGGACCTTTCACGATAGTCTAACAGATGTGACAAAAGGTTCCTCAATGTCTTTGGAAACTGTTTTTTTTCTTGTATGTTTGCATTGCAGTAAATGAGCCCAAACATCTTAAAGCAAACACTGACTGTAAGTTTTTCTATGTCATGGTTCACATTTCAAATCATGAACTTGCCTCTTATAATAAAAGCTGAATTTCATATCCTTATTCTTTGCTTTAATTCTCTGTTCTCTGACAGCAAAATTCAATAATTTTTTAACAATTGTCCCCTGTAATTTCTTCCCAAAATTTTGGGAATGCAGAGCTTTCCTGATTTCAAAGTTCAACAAGTGCTTCTATTGCTTTTAGGAACACATTTATGTTTTTAATGTCATTAAGGATTAGATTGGCTAAGAAGTGTCGTTCTAAAGATAACATTGTATGAGTCAAATGAGAAAGTAACTGGAGCTCAGTGACACAAAACCCTTCAGCTGAGTTTCAGGGGGAATCATGCCACTACTTTTAGAATTTCTAAATGCAACATGAAATTCTTTCTTTTACCAAAATATTTCATACATATTAGCAATAATCAAACACCAGTGTTGTGACACAATGAGTCATGCCCTGTACGTTGTCAGGGTTATGGTGCACACTTCTTTTCTAAGCCATTTAGGAAGATGTGGCATACCCTTTCTTTCAAAGTTCCCATTCCGAGCTTTGGAGGACCAGAATGTAAACAAGTTTCATTGTTTTTCTGAAGGTAGAAATGCAAATGGGTCAAAAGGTTAACTCCACTAATATTGATGGGAAATAGTTGCCGTTTCCCAAAACCAAGGGATTTTTTCTTCTCTTAGTCAGAAAGGACATTAGGCACATGTAATTGTGGTAAACTAAATAGCTATTACAATGGTGCAAACTGAGGTTTTGAAGGGAAAAAAGAAACTTCATCCAGTCATGCTTAAAGTAGTTTAAGTTGACAATCCAAAACCAAAATACTCACAATTTTCTACCAGTTCTTGGAAGACGTGTGATGCCATTGATGGAGTATTGAATGGAAATCACACATTCATCCAAAATATCCCTTACCTCCCTATGGAAGCAATATCTCTGCAAATAACAGGACCCAAGTACAGTCACAAAACCTATTCCACTACCATTATTTTCAAGTTTCCCTTCCCAAGTATAGATCAGATCTGACAATATTAGACCTCAATGTATGTTTACTGTTCATTCTTTGAAAATGGGCCTCTCTTGCTAACCATCCAATTAAGATTTATATGTAATTTAGTCCATTTCAGCCAAAAGACTCCCAGTGTTAAATCTCTTCTACATGCATCAGACCCATGTCCTTTTCTGTGTTTATTAATTTCTTAGAACTTACAGCAAGGTACCTAAGTCATTCCCTCTTCTACTGACTTACAGCAGTCTAGGAATGACAGATGTAAAGGGCTCTTGTTATTCTAGATACGTACTATATACGAGTTTCTATCAGAATTATTTTCCAGTCTCTACACTGCACTGTCAAACTAATATTTCTTGGTTGTGTGAGGGTTTTTTGTATATAGAATATTAATCTGGATAAGCTGAGGTCAGTACTGCATGTTTATCTTGTTCAGATTTTCTTAGAATTTCTTTTTTTCTCACAGAGTTCAGATATTAGCTTTAGTTTCCTGTAGAATGAAGGGGGAAGCTGATACAGTCAAACAAACATTAGAAAGGTTTTTATTATTTTTAAGGAGAAACTGAACTGGTAATACTGTAGTTGAACAAACTAATTCAGGGTGTCTGTAAAGACTATTAGCACCCTTGAATAAAGGAACAGAATGTGTGGAATATGACACAAGTTTCTTTTTAGGGAATCTTGCAAAATTTGCTGCTTCTGGCTATTGATACCGCAAAACAACCTCAAAGCATCAACTTCATGCATTAGGTGAGACATCTGTAAATGTTTACTACAATTACCCTTTTTTTTCTACTGAAAATGGATCAGTAAAGCAAATAGTTTGGGCAATGATTTGAAAGATGCATCTGTGTAACTGTAACAACATCATTTTCTTTTCTGAACTCCAGTTATATTTGGAATCTTCCTGGTGGAGTACAAGATCCATTCGGTAGCAGGGACTTAGCACCTTGAGAAGACATTACGTTGAAGAAACTCAGGACAAGCAGAAGCTCTCCTCATGGAGCAACTCTGCCCTCTTAGAATGAGGAGGTTGCCAGTAGCGCATAATGGATTATATTTTTCTTGGAAAATGCCATTTTATTGCCAGAATATCAGAATCAGATATTGAAACTGGTAGTTCCAAGACCTTCAGCAATGTGTGAAATAACAGGGATGAGAAATCTGTCTCAGAGAAATGCATCTAGGATATTTCTGCTTTTCAGAAAGCTGTAATTTTCTTGCATTTTTCCAGTAGTCTGAGTCCTGCACGATAAATTCTTCTGCTCGATCTCTAGATCTCATTTCACATGCAAGAAGTTCCTTTACTCAGGAGCCTCCATGGCAGAGTCTTTTTATCTAAACTATTCTGCTCCATTGGATGCCTCTTGGCTGCATCCTATCCCAGGTTTACTGCTGTTTTTCCAGAATACACAACAGGAGAAATCACTCTGCATGTTATCTTTGTAGCTGTGCGTATTTGAGAGTGCTAGTTGGGGTGGGGCAAAACCATGTCAGGGAACACACAGTAAATAGTGAAACAGCATGGCCAATCACTTACTCAGGTCCATACCTTGACCATTTTCATTTCCTGATATGGCGTCAAAAATTCAGAGATGAGATTACTGACTGTTCCCTACCTGGATCATAGGAAATTTCACATGGATTTTTAACTGAAACCAGTCAAAAAAAGAGTAGCCTACAGTCAGAAAGGAATACTACCTTTTAACAACAGAACACAGAAACTGAACTTAATTAAAAGTGTGGCCATGAGCTCAAGCAGTGTTTGCATCAGAGCACAGAGCATCAACAATCTGCTGAGTTTCAGAGGTTATAGCTAATTTGCAAGCACCAAAAATGCAGACCTGGCAAACATAACGCCTTGAGCATTATGACCTTCTGCAGCAATGGAGGAGCACCTGTACAATGCAGCACTGCAGTGCCCTTCCAGACCTGTGAACACACAATGCACTATGTCTAGAATGCAAGATTCATTCAGCAGAGAAGAGCTAAATCTAAGGAACTGTCGGGTGCCCACAGACAAATCTGTAAGTCAATTTGCTTTCACTCCTTTGGTCTTCATATGGCAATTCTGCAATAAGGGTTAACTATAGTAGCAGTTAGCTGCAACCTGGTTTTGGCTGGACTATAGCTATTTTTCTTCACAGTAGCTGGTATGGGGCTATGATTTGGATTTGTGATGAAAGCAGTATTGATTACACAGGGGATGTTTTAACTATTGCTGAGCAAACTCACACAGACTAAAGGCCTTTTCTGCTTCTCACCCTACCTGTAAGTAGGCTGGGGGTCCACAAGAAGTTGAGAGGGGACACAGCCGGCACAGCTGATCCCAACTGACCAAAGGGATATCTCATACCATATGGCATCATGCTTAGCGTATAAAGTTGGGTGAAGAAGAAAGAAGTGGGGTGATGTTTGGAGTGATGTAACCCTGCTTTCCTGGAGGTGGCTGAACACCTGCCTGCCCATGGGAAGAGGAGAATGAATTCCTTGTATTGCTTTCTTGCAAAGACAGCTTTTACTTTCTCTGTTAAACTGTCTTTATCTCAACCCATGTGTTTTCTCACTTTTACTTTTCTTATTCTCTCCCTCATCCCACCAGGGAAGGGGGGTTGTGAATGAGTGACTGTGTTGGGCTTAGTTGCCAGCTGGGTTTAAACTAAGACCAAGCTAGAGACACTTGGACTTAAAAGCACTAGCCTTTCCTCATTCTACCATTTCCCACTACACCATATTTATTACCCTTAGATATCTACTGCAGAGACCTTTCACACATTTTAGATTGTGTCGAAAATTTAGATTTTCCTAAAATGTAAAACATGTTGATTAACACATGGTATACATTATTCACCATGATACATGTTGGCAGTATACAAATTACAGAAGTTTTGTTGTCTGCCTAAATTTAGCAGCCGCTCTTAAAACACTTGAGTTTTATAGAGTAACTGCTGATGAGCTAGATATTCAAGGTATGGTAGGGGCACAGGATAGTGACATCAAGCATTTCCCATTAAAAGAATTAGCCTGCATATATAGTGTCACTTGGCAGTATGAAAACAATATCTCTGCAGTGGAAAAAAAAATGCAGCATCTGCTATATTAATAGCAGATGCTGTTCATTAATACAGTGTTCTGGCTACCAGGCACTCAGATGGATACACATTTGACACACACTCACATACACAAAAAGGCAATCACATACTACTACCTGCAGTTCAATTAGCATTAAAACGCTGGCCTCAAGGTACCTTTTGGACAGATCTTTTACGATATACCTGGCAATAACACATAAAATAAGGAATTTGAAGGAAGTTCAGGGAAGTTAAATGGTTTTACAAGCTGGATTTTTAAAAGCAGCAATAATTATTGCCTTCTGTTCTTCAAAAATATAGAAGAAAACAGTGAAAATAAGAAAATCAAAGAAAAAAGGTTTTTTAGAGAATGTCAAAAATGAATTGCACAAATCAACAAAAAGCAAGATTTTCTGAGCTGATAAATACAATAAATGAGGGTAATTGTAAACAACAGTTCTATAATGTCAGTTTAATTGCTAGAGAAGAAAGAAAATCTTAAAAGACAGACAAAGAAGTTTACACAGAACATAAAGTAGAAGCTGAATAATTATGATTAGTGCTATCAAGGAATTTTTGAACAGGGAACAATAAGAGAAAGTAAAGCAGGCAAGTCACAAACTGTTCAAGCCCTGTTGAACCTATAAGTAAGTATAAATATAACTTTGAAAAGAGGTACACAGAACCCAGAGTGCAATTATACAAGATGCAACAGTAGTGAAACAGAAAATTAAGTAACTTAGAAAATCTGAGTAGAGGTGCTGAAGGTAATCAGTTCTTACAAGGACAAAAGCAGGTTATTTTCCTCTATTTTGATATATTCTTGCTAATGAAAAATAAGAATACAATAAGGAATGAAATTTTATGGTTATGATAAGAGAACTCTATTATTTCAAAGGAGAAAGCTGTAGTCAGAAAGTGTTTTGATATGACATACATAACACTGACCTCATCTTCTTTCAAACTTCATAACTGTCATCAGATAAAAACAGTTCCCTGAATGTTGCTAACTCAGCATGGTGCTATTGGCCACTGTATTATTATAGCATGTTTTAAAAACGTTGCAAGAGAAATGTGGGATTTCAGAAGTGCTCCAAGGTGGATTAACTCTCCTCATCTTGACACGGTGATAAACTCTTGGTGCATTTAGTGCAGAATGCTGACAGTAGATTCTTCTTCTCTAACTGTATCCATCAAAGTGTTAGGTGTCAATTCTAAGCAAGCTACAAGGAATCCCTCTATGTTAGAAGTAAAAGGACAGGCCCCTTTCAGAAGGTAAATTACCCTCATGGAAGACAGGTACCTAAAATAGACAAAATTCATTCCTTCGTAGAGGTGGTTCCCCAGGGAACTTAGATGGAGACTAAGACAACCAGGTTAGGCAAGATATGTACCTTTTATACAGCAAACTTCAGCAAGATAATTTTTATGGTGCCAGCATATGTCTGAATGATAAGACTATAAAAGTAGGGTGACTCATGCTGAAAGATCCAGAATTTCATTTGTTTCCAAGCATTTGGTAATGCTTTCAAAACAGAAGATGTTATCTTTTACCAGAATCATTCTTTAGGGGAATCTGACTGAAAAACAGCATCACAAATTTTGTTTATTTCAATTGCTTAGCATACAGAACTATTTGTTACAAAAAACCAAGGTGCCAATCAAAAAAAACCCCAAGCTTGCTAAAAACGTTATGTTTTCAGATGAAGAAGTTTAGAATCATAGAATAGAATATCACAGGGTCATAGAATATTCGGAGTTGGAAGGGACCAACAAGGATCGAGTCCAGCTTCTAACTTGCTTAAAACCACTACAGAAAGCATAAATCTGAAAAATTAAGAGTTCATTCTTTCATTTTCACTCATCTTCAATCATTCAAAACAGACACCTTTAGTTTTACCACTGATATTTTCCCTGTTGACCTCTATGTTTTAACCAGGTACCTATGTTGTCAAAGTTAAAATTAGTTTGGTCAAGTCCCAGGAAGCAGGAAGTCATGGTTAGAAAAAGAAAGGTTTCATATATGAAGTTCAACACAGCCACACATTAATAGTTTTGATCAGCAATTTTTATTTTTGGTCCACAATTTTTCATTAATTGACCATCTCTTCCAAATTTCTGAACAGAAAATTAGAAACAGCCAGGGATGGCAGAGCTAAAAGGAATTTCTACTTCAATCCCACCTGAAGCTGACAGTTTAGACTGGTCTGTTTCTTTGGAGATTTGGACAACAACTTCAGACACATCTTCTTTCTAGTCAACTGGTGACTCTTTTGTAAAGCTTCTAATCCTGAGACATGGCTTTAAATATTAGTCCAGCTGGATTCTGTGCAAACATTTGTATTATATGCAACTGCTGTGTGGAAATCTGTTTTCTACCAACTGAGAAACATCTGTAGATTATGTCCTGGTTAATGCAGAAGGGCTTTGTTCATTTCTTTGTTTCGTCTTATTTGTACTATCCCTCTTTTTATTAGTCTCCCTGCTGTCTAACAAACTTCAGTTGAAATAATGCACTGCTGTGAAAAATCTAGACTGCATTCATCAGATCAAACATGTACAGTAACTTCAGTTTCCACTTGCTTAAGGTTATATTCTCCCTGCATGTTGCACATATAATTCCCACAAATGCTAATGGGCTTTAACATTGTGTACTGAGGGCAAACTGGAGCTCTTATATTAGTTACTGGTTAGATTCCATGATGCTTCATAAAGCACTAACTGGTAAAATGTAATTGTTAGAACAAGGTCCATAACCCAAAATAATTTAAGAGAACAAAAACTTTTTAATTCCTGCTTAAAATAAAATTGTATATGTATGGTTACGTGATAAGAATTCTAGGGTACTTATATTTAAATGCATGCACAAGCAATTAGTTGATCCTGCATGGATTCACTCCTGTAATACATATTGTGGACTGATGAAGCAAAAACTGTTATTAAAGTGAAAAGGAACACAGGTTTTTATAAGGTCAGCAATTTTTCAAAGAACTGGCAGAGCAAGGATTACAGCTTTAGACATCTTGGTACCTATTTAAATATCTAGAACTTTGAACATTTGTTAGTGTTTCTGGGGATAAAATAAATCATTTAGGGAAAAAAAAGGGAAAAATGGATGCTTTATTACATGTATTTACTTCCCCTTTGAAGTTCGTGTCAGATTTGCTCATTTAAAGGAAAATAATTCCGCTACAGTCATTACAGTAATTCAGGTTCAAACAGACGATGAAACCAAGCTATATTCTGTCTGCTTTGAAGATCTTCAGTTAGTTTTCTCACACACATTTTGAATAAATCTCAATGCTCACGCAATGCTATAGACAAATTGACAGATTGGAAGGGAGAAAACCATAGTATCAGAGATATTAGAAATGAGAAAATAAAATCTTTCTCAAGAAGGTCATGTAATCTTTCCCTCTCTACAGTAGATTTTTTTCTATAAAGCTTTTTTCAGATTCAGTTTAAAAATGAACAAGTGGCATTTCCATCACTTCCCCTGGGAGGCAATTTCATAGTTAATGTATTCTCAATGTATATAAGGCAGAGAGGGACACCCACATCTCCCACTTTGTTGAAAAGTGCTCTAATCATTTGGGAGAGAGGGCAGGTGGGAGGGAAGGAAATGTATTCCACCTCTCTTGTTGAAGCTGTGTCACTATGCAGAAAAGATTTAGGATATAATGGAAGAGGGGAGGGAGAGGGAAAGGGGAAAGAAGAGAAAGAGCTGTCTTCTAGTTAGCACATTCAGTTTGGTACAGGGAATCCTAGGTTATTGCTACGAGTTTTACTCTAGAGACTTTATTTTATCCACTGGTCAAGATAAAATAGGAAACATTTCTAGCTAATTTGTCTAGAGTTCTTATTTTTATAAACTTGTATATAGAAATACATGATTGAAGAGGCATGACCATCTGTTTTCCTCAGATGGTATTTTGCATCACATGGATAGATCTGGAAAAAAACCCCACAGCTTCTTTAGACAATCTGTTGGTGTTACATAGGGTGCTTGTGCAATTTTCAGGTTAGAGTTAATTTCACCTGTGCAACTTAGTAATACATATTTAAAGGCAAAATAATATTATGTTTGTAGGGAAATGAAATCATATTAATTAACCTTCATTTATCTACAAAGGTATTTTCTTGTCTTTGGCATTTCCGTGTCCTTCTTCTTGTGCTACTGAAATTCAAAGTCCAACAAGATTTAAGTAGATTGAGTTTAAAGTTATGATGTGTTTGAGCTTCATGCTGCATCAGTGTTAGCATTCCTTGAACAGTAGCTCAGTTTTTCTAAAGTTGTATTCCTTGTGACAGGCTCTTGTCACATGCTTGCCATTGTTACAACACCTTCTGTAATGAAGCAGAATGGGCTAACTTTAATAAGTATAATAAACCCCATGGATACCTGAAGCATTAGGGTTTTGCTTGAAATGCGAACTTTGTGTTCCAATCTGTAAATGTTGAGTAGTGACCTAATTCAAGTTGTAACTCTACCATAAAACTAAACTAGCATGCTTTTTTCCTCTTTTCATATTCTTATTTTTTAGCAAGATATTTTTACTGAATGCCTCATCATAGGAGGATTTCTGGACTTTTTCAGTGAAAGCACCTCTGTGCCTAGTGGGATCCTTCTGCAGTGGGTAAGTGGCAGGAGAATGTAATTAGGTGGGAGGAGACTATATGAAAGTCAAAAGATTAAAGTGTTATGACACTTATGCAAGCTCAGATAAAATACTTGGGAGAACTCAATTTTAACACCTGTGATACGTAGACTAAAGTTGACTATGACTCTCATTCAGTCACAATGATAAGTCTTTGGCTTCAAACTCTATCTCTACATTTTATTCTTCTCCATCTGTTCAATCAAGTGTAACTCTTAGCAGCTTCTTATATATCTTCCCCTCACACAAACTTCCCTCACACAATTCCAGAATGGATGAACACATTCTAACTACAGTGAGCACCCTCTAGCTGTTTTCTGTACCATCCTCTGTGTTTTGTGTTGAGCCATCTGTTGTCCTTAGAAAGCAAGTCTTTCAGAGCAAAGTATTCATTAGTCATTGAGCAATGATTTCTGAGAAAAATTCATACTCAAACCACAGGAATTGTTATAGTTTGTAGGAGTTAGAAGATATCTTGTTAAATAAGTTTATCTAATACCTATGGAAGTGATGGTGTGTACGATTATCTGTGCTATCACATGCAGTTTGAATGAATCTTCCATATCTCCCTTCAATTTCTGCAGTACAAAGTACTTCACCTCAAAATATATCATCAGACAAAGGCTGTTATTGATTCTGGAAGTCACATTCCTGCAAGCAGCAGAAAGATGCTGTGGACCATTTTCTTTTCCTTCCATTCCAAGCATCCACTGTTGTTGCAAAACAGCTGAGATTCAGGATATTTACTGCCTACTGTGCATAAACTCAAAATAGGCAAGGCAATTCCTACTTGTCTCCCAGATAGTGAAGTAAGGCTTCCAAGAGTTAACTCATTTGTCTGAGTGCTCATTTCACTCTCTCCAGGCACATATCAAGATTAGGTAGGAAATCACTGTATCCTTATGTGCTTTTACAAAGAATGAGCACAGACTTAAAATGACAACAAAATTCCAAATTGATATTCTCAGTGCAATGCCTGTCAATACAAAAGCAACTCAATTTTTATACACTCAAAAGAAAAACAGAATAGCAAATTGGAATAGTAAAGTAGGCAGCCTAATCTAACACAGGACCAATTTCAAAAAGCATGCTTTGATCTTGATCAAAGGTAGAGAAACTGAATGGGTACCTATCTTCACATCATCCATAGTGTTTCTCCTGCAGTTGCAGGTAGCAACTGCCAACTTCACAATAGCGAGTAGCAGTTACTCACACTGAAGTCAATGAAATTACTCATATGAGTAGCACCACCAGAGACAGGAAGAGATTCACAACCTGACATTTAATGAATAGCTTCTATCTGGTAAATAACTTCTAACTTGTTACCTCCGCAAAATATAGTTCAGGTAAAATGTACAGAGTTTTAAAGAAACAGCCCTCCGGGGGGAGGGGCAGGGGTGAAACTGGGAAAAAAACCCTAGGAAAAAAGCAAAACATAAAAATACAAACAAATAAAACCACCACAAACAAACAATCTAGAAAAAAACCCACTATGATATAATAATATTATATTTTGCAGGGTCTGTGTGAAAAAGACAGGAGAGGGAAAAGTTGGCACAGGTCTTAAACTACTTTGACAATAGAGATCCAAAAGGACTTGATTTAAAATGTCAGATGTGAAGTGCTATAGTTCATGCAAAACATACATATTGTTCATTATTTGGTCCACTCCTGATTTTGAAAAACCTAAAAAGGCACCCTATAATTTCTCACTAATCTCCTTGACACAAGTTAAAGAACACTTAAGCTTAATAGATTTATCCTGTAAAACACTTTGAAAACTACTCTCTTCTTTAAAAAAAAAAACAGCTTCTTCAACTAACACTTAGTCAACCATAAACACCTTCCACAAATGCTGTTCTAGTTTCTCCCAAAATCTCTTCACCAGAAAACTGAGCAACATGCAAGGAAATCAAGTAGATTCAAGGTATAGAAAAATGTGTTCAACAGACAAGACTCTGGATATGTGCTCTCTTATTGGTACAAGTGGTTTACAGCACAGAAAACCAAACCAATATTTCTGAAAAAATAAAGTGTTTCTGCCTGAATTCATACTATATAAACTTACGTTTCCAACATATTTGTGGAAAAAAATCAAAAGCTTGAGAGCAATTTTCAAGTTGCATTGTCCATGGATATATCAAAACAGTGGTATTTGGAGAGGTTCTCAATGCCAGGGACTCAACAACCCTTCCCTTGCCTTGGGCATAAAAACTAGCTGCATAGAGCTATATGAAGTTGATGCATGACCACACCTTCAAACTTAAGACTGCCTTGAAATGCTGGGTTCCCCACTCTTGCCATTTCATTCCAGGTATCTAAAGAGTCTAATTTAGTTTCTCTCTAAAGTTTACTGTAGCCTATTCTGCTGAGCTTAGTTTTCTAGTTTCAGTGAAAGGCGTGGTTCAATATATGCATATATAGTACATCATAGGCAAAACCTCTCAAACAAAATTATTCATCTGCAGGAATTTGTTCTATTAATGATTTTTTATTTCAGTCCCCCAATTAAGGAAATGCCTGCATTATATTCATTTATATTAACCATTAATTGAACAAAGGTATTTTCCTCGGTTACATATAAGATGTGAAAGTCTTCTGGTGAGACACCATGTAAAACTAGTCTTTCTATACGCTAAAACAATAGATCTTCTGCACAATATCCTATTATAAAGATTCTATAACAACAATCAGCAATTTAAACTTTCAGTTACTGGGTGGTTTTGTGTGTCATATGTGTCAGATCTTTAAACAAACATTGAAAGATTACACCTCTTCAAGTGCCTCTGCTTTTATAGCCTATCTAGTAAAGGGGTGTTTAGCAGAGCGATGGCTTGTACACTACAGAATGAGGAGTTTAATGGTTCATACATACTTTATTTGAAAAATATCAATAACCATTCACAAGTCTTTTCTTGCATAAACTACATGAAAATTCCCATGTAAATGGTGCATAGCTTCTTTATGATTCACGCTATGGATTGTTTGGTGTTGGATGGTTTAGATTTTCTGTTTGGCTTTTTTTTAGTGTTAAATCACTTTTAAAAACATGGCTTTACTTTCCAAGCTTAAGGTAAATTTCCATTGGTGATTAAATACATTTCATTCCTGGCAAAAGTTTTCAGTTACAGAAATAGGTTGAATGGGAATACTCTGTTTTGTCCCATTATTAAAACTAAAAATAGTCATACTGAAGTACACAATAACATCTGTTTGGTAGATTGTCAGTCTAATTCATTCAACCAAATTCAGAAGCCAGAAAGAGAAATGTATTATAAAAGCCCTGAGTCTTACTTCATGGCATTTAACTATGTAAAAGACAGGGACTCAGAATGCTGAATTTTGAGTGTTTCCTTAGTAGAGATGAATAAGTTTAATGATGTTAAGCCATAGCCAACAGGAGCACAGAACAGTGACTCAGACAACTCTGTGATAAGCTAAATGTGCAGTTTGCAATTTTTGTTTAATAGTACTTAGATAACCATTGTCTAGCTACCCATTTAGGCAAACTGTTCTCCTTTGGATTTCAAACTAGCAACAACTAACTGACATGTGAAAGGTCTGCATTTTATTCTATTCAAGGACCACCATGTAAGCAGTCTTGCCTGTATAGCCAGAGTGAACAGCTTTTTTAAATATGACAATGTAACATTTAAAATTATAAAATATATAAACTTCTTAACTGGAAGAACTTGTGTAATTCCCTAATGTAGATTAAGACTTTCTATCATGAGATTTGGCCTACTGTTTTTGAGTGAAAGGGAAACACCTGAAAACTAGACCTCTTGAACGAAAAGCAACGGATTTTGTGCATATGTGTGTGTGGGTATGTTTTAATTTTGTTAACTTGTTTGTTACCTTTGTTAGTTTTGCTGAATAGATAATTCAGACAATAAACATTGTAACACAAACACCAAACATCAATAACTGCAAAAATAATTGTCTTTCCTGATGAGCAGGAAGTTCTTATATCCTCTTTTCATTGGAGATGCCTGACACATTTCCAGTACTGTATCTATCAACTAATTTCAGTGCTATTTGAGCTAGGCTAAATTCTTCCATCCTCTGGTATAACCTCTAGCAAAATACTGGAGGATGACATTTGAAATTTTATCATTCCGTGGGAAAGGGGAATAATTTAAATATTGAAACACATCTTTACAACGTTACAATTCTAAGTGAATTTCAGGTTAGATTTTAGGGTTGGGGGTTTTTTCACTCTCATATGTCAAACAACTGAAAACATTTTTAGGTAAAAATTTGTTTTTACTTTCTTTAAGAAAGTTTGGAGCATTCAGCTCCAGGTATAGGATTACAAAAATGTTTTGTCATAAAATAGAACCTGGGCTTTTGCACAGAAGAGTTCTTTTTTTCCTGCAGTTTATAATTAGGAAGGGTGTGGTCACAGAAAAGTGTTAAATTTTTGCTCAATCCTGTCTACTTCTGTGTAAAGTGAAATGTTACCTGGTATTGTCCCATAAAGCTTATGAACAGAGGCTTTGATTGAAGATTTAATAAAATTAACACTACTTTCTTATTTTCTTCTTTTCTTCTTAATCTTCTCTTCAAGATGAAACTCATCAGCACTTGACAAAAACTGCAAATAACAGCCAGATGCAGGAGCTGGTTTTATCTTTTTATGCAAGTATGTGGTGCTAATTAGTGCAAATTGATTAAACTTTAATTGCCTGATCCATGGCTAATTAATATTTATAAGATGAATGAGCAAGAAAACCAGACATTTATTAAAACACTTTAATGATTTTTCATATGTTTTGACAAAGCAAAGCAAATAGATGTTATGAGTTTAGAAGTGCCAGACATAAGTACAGTATTTCTTACATTTTCTATCAGCATCAGAAAACTAATAATTTTCCCCCACAAACTGCATATGAAAGTAGTTTTTTTTCTTCCACACAAACATTATGGTGCAGTGTTCTATTTTGTACTTCATAATGTGATTTGTTGAACAACAGAATGACATAGAACTATCATACCTCATGCAAGCAAATACATAACTACATCAGATAGAATTTGTGCAAAAGTATGTTCTTTAAAATAGACTGAATTGAATTGAATAGACTCAGTTGCTTCGGATACGTCTACGTCAGATGAAAAATACTATTTTAACACCTGTCTAACAATATAATGGTATGGCTATCAATGGATTAATTCTTTCACTTCTCTAAAAGTTCGTCTCTTGTTGACGTACAATATATTCAGACAATATTTTTTTCCTAATGATAACACCAGTGCATTGAATACACTGTAAGAAAAAAAGAAAAAAGCCCTTGCCTTACTATCATAGTGAAACCTAAAAGTATTTTAAAGCCACTACACACCTTGCTTTTTCTCAGTCCAGTGGGAAGGTCCATTACTGTTTTCAGTCATTCTGATCCACTAAACTGGATAGCCTTCTAGACAATTCGTTTCAGTAGTTTCTTCTTGGAGATAGCCCATTTCTAACTAAGCTTTCATTTCAGGAGTAAATGTGTCTTCACCTTTGCTCAACCTTCCTACACCCTTTGCCTTCCAACCAGTCTGTAGTCTAAAAAGGAAATAATTGGAGTGGCAGGGGGATGGTCTTTGTATATGCTAGTAAATAAAATAGGAAAAATAAAGGATCTTTAGTTTTGGCTCATGATTATTATACTGTTTTATTGTTAATGTTTCGCCCAGCAAAATCACAGCACAAATGTTTGGTTTGGTTCAGATATAGTTAATTGTTAGAAGGTAGAAATGAAGTGACTTAGGACTCAGATTTCCTGTTCCTTGATATAAATGAAATGTGGGCACATAAGCATCATCAAAAACGTGTGACACCTTTGGCAATCCAGCCAGAATAATCTCTACCTTTTTTTTTTTTTTTGGTAGCATAGATGTTATCTTTACATCTCCAAAGAAAAATCTCGGGCTTGATAAGTATGAACCCCTGGTGGAACGTTTAGGCTACATTTTATATAGCAAATAAAACTATATTGCTTCTCTTTGCATAAAGAGATGAGCTAAATTCATTGACATTGCTAACTAAAAGAGGGTGATCATTGAACACAGGACCATGTGGTGCAGACGGGCTTGCATCCACGCTGCTTAAAACTGTTCCCATCTGTAACATGTCTAGATGGGATATCCAAAATAGTGACAAGAAGAAGAGTCAAGAAGTTAATCAGATGTTAACTACTCTCTCCCTACTCCTTTTTCAGCAGATTAGACATAATCAATAAATCTCAGCAAACTTAAGACCAGGTGAAATGCACTGAAAGTTTATAATTATTAAACTTGTTGATGAAATTCTCTTTATTTTCATTTTTTCTTTGTTTTCACCTTTGGCACAAACTAACTTAATGAATAAATTAATTTTTTTAAATAAGTGGTCCCCAAATAAATACATTTTGAGCAGCAATTGTAAGTTAAAAACACTGAAAACCTTCCCATTCTTACTGCAGTCAACCAGTAATTCATTTCAGCTAATATACTTTTGAAGTCCTTCTGCCCACACACTCACGTAACCCCCCCACACAGTTTTTTGATCCACTAAAAACATTCTGTAGTGAAAATTTTAGTAAAAACTCTTACTGGGATCCAATTAGGCACTGCAAAAGAACCCCACCACACAATATAAAAAAATGAATCCTTTTAGAAAATAAAAATCACCTGTACTACTGATTTCCCATAACAAAATATTAGAAAATTAAATTATTTTCCCATTCAAAAACAAATTTATAAGTAAATATATTTAAGCATTATAGAAAACATTTTAAATTGATTAATAAATGTTCTAGCCTATAGATTAGCAACTATAAAAACTTGAGCAGAAAATAATAACTCATTCATCATATACATGAAGAATTCAGAAAGTTTATGCTAAACTCAATTACAGATATCATTATATACTCTCATATCTTATTAAGAATTTGAACTATGCAACAGATAGTATTTTTTGGAGCACATAAAGACAAGTGTACACTTATTCTGGGGCTATGTGTAAAGAAGGAATCACAGGATCACAGAACAACTGAGGCTGAAGGAAACCTGGAGAACGTCTGGTCCAAGCCCTCTGCTTAAATAGGGGCACTTAGGACCAGTTGCCCTGGGCCATGTCCAGACAGCTTTTGAATGTCATTCTCACAATGAAAAAGTGTTTCCCTAATCTTAAGTAATCTAATAAACACTGTGACATCATCTCCTTGTTCTTACCACAGTCATGTTATGCACACGTGCTTTCTTTCACTGACCTTAAAACTCAACAAATATAACAAAAATATAAGAATACATTTGAAGCTGAAATTCAGTGAAATTTAACATATCACATGACAGTTACACTAAAGACTATTGCCATTTGAATCAATGAAACTCCAGAAAAAAAAATAAAGTCTAAATCCAAGTCTAAAGTTCCAAATCAGAGGAAATACTGCTAAAATCTTGATTGGAGTTAGGATCCTAGTGTGTTCAGTACTAGTATATAATTCCAGTCAGATTTGCACAGTGTGTTTCCTGATCATGTATTGTTGGAGCCATTCTGTAATTCTATGATTCTATGTTCACTCATAGCTATTTGTGCCTCTCACTTCCTACTTAGGGTTACATCTGATAAAGGTTTAAACATACAAATAAAGAGACACATAATTGTTCTGACTATAGGTCAAGTTGAATAGCTTTAATTCAGTTAACTAAAGATAGGTGATGTTTGAGATATGCTAATGTATCCAAGATATTTGTGGGGAATAACATGATACCTTTGAAGTATTTGTTGGGGGTGAGTTTCGTTGGTTTTATTTTCTTCTTTTGTTTTTGTTTTAATTCCTATATAAATTAATGAAAATGCAAGGATTTCAGATTGTAGGTTTTTATTGAAGTTAGAGAACAAAATAGACTATATAAATCTGGGAACTGTTGTATCATTTACTCATTACAGTTGGCATACCTGGAAATTAAAGTGGCCTAGTGTCTGACATCCATAAAAGCATTAATTTGGAAAAGATAATTTTCCAAACTGTATACAATGTCAAAGGTTTAGTTCATGCACTCAGTCAATCAAATTTCATTTGTCTAAAGTAACGTGTCAATCTGGAATCTGATGTATGAACTCCATACGTGCACTTAGATAATCAATAGTCTCTACCTGCGTATGTTGAGAACACTTTTGAATACTGTTCCATAACAAATAAATGTTTTCAACCTTCTCAGTTGTAATTAAACACTTAGCTCATTATTTTTCATTGTTATTTTAAACTCCAGTCTGAATTCTCCTAACAATAAAAAGTGAAACATCTCTAAGTGTCCTTAAGAAATCAAAGAGAAAATAATAATCATAATCATGAAGGAAAAATAGGGAGGAGAGAAGGGGAAAAGAAAGAAATGTTCCTGCCCAAACATAATAGTTGCAGGTCCTCAGAGTCTTTTGAGGATTTTGAAGAACCCTAAGTTTAAAGGATCAAACCTGTTCTCATACTAGTACAAAATGTAGAATAAGTCCAATATATAGTCTTGTACATGGAAATACTGATTTTGCAAACACATTGACTGCTTTTAATAAAACATACAATGAATGGCAGTGTACATCTGTGTTTCTGAAAGGAGATTTGAACTTTTGCCTTTTGGAAAATGAGCAACTTTTTAATTCTTTTTTTTCTCATTAAAAAAAAAAAGGCATTTTCTTCTCCTGAATTGGTCTGTTGCCTTGTCTGTATGTAAGTGCTAGAAAACAGTTGTGAATATACTTCAAGATACTTTCAGCAGCTGAATGGTCTCAAAAGCCTAGTTGGGCAATAAAGATCTTTTGCCCTTGGCTATTGATACAAAGTCTCCAAAATAACTTCTTGTCATTTGTTTTCTCATTTTACTATGCAGATGATCTGCATCAGACCACATGGAAGGGAAGTATTTTAAAACATAAAAGAAGTATATACACATTCATACACATATATAGATACACATATGCTTCTGTTTGTGTATGTACGTATGTGAAAGTCCATTTCAGTTCTTATTTTTTCCAGTAACTGAGGAAACTTCAATGCTACTTTTGACATCTTTTGAAAGACTGTTGACTCTGCACTCACCTTTGCTGATTAATGCAAACTACAAAACATTTGAAGTCCTGGTCAAACTGTCAGTCAACCAGACCAATAAGACTGTACTTCTGTTTCAGTCTGGGATTACTTTTCATGGAAAGTAAAACTTGACAAGGATGGGGAAAATCTAGCATGTTCCTGGGTATCATTCTAACACATATTTGGAATACTACTGGACTGAGGAAAATGGAAAAAGTCAAATATTCCCATGACCTCTAATACATAAAAAAAGCAGAAAGATATGATACAGAACTGGAATGGACTTCTGAGTCAGATAATACTATTGCAAGAGACTGTTACACACAATTCAGTTCCTAAACTTACTAAAACCTGTTTTAAAAGTAGTTAAAATGCTTATACATTTTTCATGTTTGAAAAGAAGCAAGATGTATTTTACCTCTGATAATTAAAATGGTCACTAAAACCCTAGATCAATTTTGTTACTTAACTATTCGTTGATGGTTTTGTAATTACAGGCTCTTGACACAGCACTGCCCATTCCCATAGATATTTTTCCTCCTTCTCCCATCTTCACAACTTCATATATTCGTAGTACAGTATTTTAATTACATTGTCAACTTCAACAGGTAACATAGTCATTTCAGTTTCTATGTAGTTTCCTTCACAAGTTTATTCATGTTCTAGTGACCATCCCAGTTTGAATAAGAATTTTCCACATTAAGTGGAGACATCCTGTCATAGATGTACAGGTTAGTGCCAAACTGCCAAATGAAAAAAAAAAGGGGGGGTGAGGGGACTAGCCCTTGATCTGGATCCCAGTAACACACACTTTCCTCTGTACACACTGCTTTATCTAATCTTCTATAGACAAGGTATATCTAGAAGAAACCTAACTGGAGAATGGTCTAACATTATGGTCTTCTTTCACTTAGCTTAAACATACCGCAGTCAGTGAGACACATATTGTATAATCATCATAACCAGTCTTCGCGAACGAAGATTTGGGAAAGGTCATTACCCTTCCAGCCTGTGCAGTGGATTTTTTAGGTGAGACACAGTGTGTGCTGAACTGAGTCCACCCTTTAATCCTAAGGTTCATCTGCCGGGGCCCAGTAAGCTTGGACGGTGGCAGTGAGGTCCTCAGGACGTAGGTTTGTTTAGAGTGACCTTCTCTTAGATGGATGGCCTTACAGGGTTGACGAGCTCCATCTGCCCAGAGGACTTCCCTGACCGGGAATCGAACCCGGGCTGCAGCGGTAAGAGTGCCGCATCCTAACCACTAGACCACCAGGGGTCCTCACATATTGTATAAACTCTTTCTGAAATTAACAGCAGTTGATTTTTTTAAGTATTAAACTGGTTGGACCGGTTTAGACAGAATGACTAAAATTTCAGCAATGCCAAAACCTCTATTTTCTGATTTTTTCCTTCATCTTCTCCATGAAAAAGGGAAGATGATATTCTTCCTCTTTCACGGTTTTCTTCTGCATAGTTTACCGCTAGTAAACTCTCTGTAGTCAATTTCCCATCTAAAGCAGTAAAATTACTGCAGCAGAGAAGTGTCCAAGAACAACATTTTGACCAGCTGCTTTCAGATATAGATATGTTTAATATGTTTAATGCTTTTCTTGCAACACTCATTTTTCAGAAAATATTCATCTTGCAGAATTATTACTGTGGTAAAAGCAGCTATTCCATGAGGAAGTCAAGGGTGGATTTTTTTTCTTTATATTCATTAAATTAGTTAATGATCTTAATTAACAAAATGGCATAAACTGGCATAACACCACAGACATGAATAGAAGTACCCTCTGTTCTAAATACTGCTAGTGTCCACAAACACTAGACTTATTTTCCTGAAAAATTAGCTCTTCAAATATAGTCTTGCTACCTATGACCATTTCTAGCCATTTCATTAACTATAATAGTTACCCACTCATTCAAATGTAATTAGAGCATTCTTAAATCTACAGAGTTGTTTCACAGTCCATAAACAAACCTACTTTATATGTCTAAACTTATACAGATAGAATAACTTAGCATTAAAAAAATTTAGGATCACTTGAAGAAACACTTTAAATTTAAGTGAAATTTATGTCCCCATAGTGGTAGTTAGTTTCTTGTAGAGTTTGAACCCTAGAATCAACCAATCTAGTTTTTCACAGTACCAGAGTTTGTTGTTTGCTCCAGAGTGGAGCTAGTGAGCAAATAAACATGTAGGAAGGAGGTATCAGGACCCCGGACTAAAACAGCAAGTAAATTAACTTTGCAGTTTGAGTTGTGGGTTGTCATGGTTTGAGATCCCCAAAATCTAATTCCCTAGTCTAAGCCCCCTCCTACTTCTCAACCTGGAGTGATATTTTTCCAGACAACCACACGACTCAAAATGGGGGAAAGGGAATATATTACAATGACTGTACAAATAAATACTACAATACATTATATACAATCTTAACTATCTCTACCATGACATATAAATATATTTACAATGGATCAAATCTCTTCTCCCCTCCAAATAAAAAGTTCAGGAGGGAAGAAGGAAAGATCCCTTTTTCACTTTCAGAGCAACAGTGTCTTAGGCAGCAGGTTCTCTTCCTCTCATGCAGCATCTGGATCTGGATCTCTGTCAGAACACACGAGGGGTATCCAAGGCCCTCGGCCCGTCATCTTCAAGCGAGGGCCTTCTCTTCCGTGGACTGCGTAGCAGGGACAAGCTCTCGTCACCACAGTCATACCACGAAGTGCAGGGGTATCTTTGTGACGGTCCCTTTCCTCAGGGGATTCAAGCTCCCTTGCAGAGCTCCCGTGTTCTGCCTCAGGTTGCCAGCTTAGCTTGGCAGCAACGGCGAGGGGGGCCAAGGTCACCCTCTCCACATTCCTCTCGGAGCTCTTCAGCTCCTTTCTGCAAGTGCTGTATCACTCCAAGGTTTTTTCAAGTAAGAGTCCATCATCTTCCTCCTTTCTAGGAGGGGTCTCAAAGGAGTTTGGGGGTTTTAGTCAGTTCTTACCCCAACTTCCTCTCTCTCTCTCTTCTGCCGGCTCTCTATCTTGGTTCGAGCAACTCTGAGTCTTCCTTAGTTGCATACTGTTTACAGTTCCTTCAGTTATCTCTTGGCTCTTAACCACAATCTCTGGACACTGCCGCCGCTTCTGTTGCTCATGGTGGAGGGGAGAAAAACTTCCAGCTTCTCAGTCACAAAGCTCAGTTCAGTTTAACACTGTTTCCGAGTTTCTATGACCCCAGTCGGGGCTGGGGGGCCAGAGCCCCCCGGGGGGGGTGGGGCTCCTGCTCTCTCACTCCCTGTGGCTTTTACAACATCACTACTCTTCTACAAAAACCCACAACTACCTTCTCTTCCTTTCTGGTTGTCATATGTTTATATTTTGCAGAAGTGCTCATTGGTCACCACCCACTGGGGTTTTACCATTTTATAACTGCAGGGGTAAAACTGTTTCCCCCCACCACAGTTTTTCTGCTTAATGCAGATACGTCAAGTGATCATTGGCCCTCAAGGAAAGAGATGTAGAGCAGCTTAAGTCTGTGGTAGTCAAGACATCTTATATGTTAGGTGAACTGGATCCCTTTTTCAGTTTATTTTGTGAGTGTTTAAGCCTATTCTAAATATGACCAAACATCTATTTGGTAAAATTAATGTTCGTGCTTAGGACACTTTTTCCATGGTTAGCTCATTGACTTGTATTTCTAAAATCTGTTAAAATCTTCAAAGTCTAGATGACCAGTTTAATCTAAGAATGGAAATGATAGTCTGTGTCTTGATGGATAGTTGGATGAGAGAGATAGACAAAGAGAGAGACAGAGACATTAGAATATTCCAGTACTTCCATGGGGAAGTTCTACAATTTTGGTTGGATTTCAGGCTGGTAGTTTTCCACACTGAGAGATCAAAATGCAAAAAGGACATCATACTTCTGTTCAGTGGGGAAATCATGGACCGCCCCTTTGAACCAAACCAAGGGATAGATAAATTTCTGTATTGCTATGTTTGCCTTCTACACTGCAGGAGAAAAGAAAAAAAGGGTCAGAAATGAAAGATCACAAAGATAAAGGTACAACTAGCAACCGTGTCTCAGTCTTCTTTAGCAGCACAACCCTCCCCCTCATAACAGGAAAAAATAACTAGTTAACTGGACAGAAGTTTTCTCACTCTCTCTTCCCTTTCCTTCTCCAGCTCTACTTTGTTCTTTCAGTATTAGATATTGAGCTGTGTTTGTCCAGAAAAAGTTACTCATGAAACATTGGGAAGTTAGATGTTGATATTACAAAATTCTGTGTTAGCACCCAACTCTGTGTTCAGTCAAACTGATAGAACTCTCTTCCTGGTTATATCAAGTGTTGGATTGCAGTAACACTGAGCTGAACTACAGGTACAACTGGACCTTAATCTTTTAAGAGGCTCCTTAATAACCAGAGTGCTTAATTTAAAACTATTCCACAGGTAAATCAATTACTGTGTTAAGTGAGTCTGACACTAGGACAATGAGAAAATATACCTGAGCTATTTATGTAGTCACATATTTACACTGAACACAGTGAAATTAACTGATTATAGGTGTTTGGGGGTTTGTTCATTTTTAAAAATTATTATTTTAAAAAAGCAAAATCAGAAATATGCACAAAAATTATAGAGTACATTCTCGGTCTTTGAAAAACAGCTACCACTTTGACTACACTAGATCTATTCATTTTTCTCAGGGATGTAACAATTAAATAGGTCTATGAAGAACTGAGTATGAGGCCCTCGAGGTCATACTGGACGTGTTTTCTCGGTTTGCTCATGCTGAGCTAGAAAGCTGTTGTCTAAAGCAGTAGCAACAGAAAGAAAGTGCATTAAAAAAAAAAAAAAAAGCAAGCTCCTGTGAATTTATGAGGAGTGTATCACAAAGACAAATATTTCAGCCATGCAATTCCATTCGGCCTTTTCAGCTGTGTGTCCATAGCAAGTCAACGGCTAAATTGAAAAATCAATTCCAATTTAAATTATTGGAATAAAGAACACCAGGAGTCAGAGATAAAATGCCTTTGTTCTCTGAGATCCTTTTTAATTGGAAAGTTATTTCTTCAGGGTATTCTAATGGTTCTGAGGAAAGATTGCAAAACAAAGTTGATCGGCTGGGGGAAGGTTAATAGCTAATGTGTTTTTCTTGCTGCACAGCAGCCTCCTGTCTTTATGACAGCCTCCATCATATGTGAAAAGAGCCATGACTCTAAATCATTTGATACATGTGGCTGTAGTGTGTCCCTCCGTTTCCCAAAGAAATCACATCAAGGATGTTACTCTGAAATATTCATAGCAATCCGATCTGCATTCTGACCAGAATTTCTTTGCTTATAGATGTTTATATGGTCATCTGCTTAAACCATCCATGGTGTTGAAAGGTTTTGCTGAAGATTAATATCATTTTGTAAGTATCAGGAATATTTTAAATAAAACACTGGTAACCATGCATATGGAAAGCATTTTCCTTTTATTTCAAGACTACTGAAACAATGACTGAGTTGAACTATCAGCAACTACAGATAGAAAAAATGAAGAGGAACTGTAATTACAGAGAAGAAATGAAATTATGCTGACACAGGGCAGAGTGAGAAAGGAAAGACAAGACATATCAGGGAAGAAAAAAAGGGAATTAATAAACAGTCATTATGCTTGAACTAAAACAAAGCCAAAAAGAAAGATTTCCTTTTCATATAACTCTCATAACCAACATCTAGAAATGTCATAGTTTAGTTATAGCATCAGTGTAACCTTTACTTTGTTAACAGAAAACTGTTTAGGGCACTTGTAGATTAGAAATCTTAAATGGGCATTTAATTTGAAATTAATAAAACAGTTATGGTATGTGTTAAGAAAAGTTACTGAGGTTTGCTTAGTATATTTAATTAGTGTAAGAGAGATAAATCTAGTTGCCATGTAATGAACTGAGAACTGCAGATACAGTAAATGTGTACTTACGTTCCTATTATTAATGCATTAAACTTGTAAGAATGTTTAGGAATTTAATTAGCATTTAATAAGATAGCTATAGCAAATTACAGTAGTTAGATGTTAAATGTAAATTAATATTTTTAGTATTTAATTGATATTAACTAATTAATTACTGTTTATTACATGGCAACTAGATTTATCTTTTATAGAGTTATTAAATCTAAATTAGAAGTTCTATTTTAAGTGTCCTCTACTCAATTAAAAAATACAGTATCTGGGATTATCGGGGTTTACCTTCATGGAGAAATTGGGTGATCTTGGGATATTAAATCTGAAACATAAATTATATAGTATATAAGGAGATTAAGTATCTTCACACAGGGGGAATATTATTCATGTGGATAATCCCAAGAAAATGAAATTATTCAACTGAATAGAAACCTTTTGTAGAAGTAGTCCCTGAATTAGGCATCAGAAAGGAAAAAGTTTATAAAAAAAAGTTTTAGAAGATCAAAAAACATTTTCTCATCCTGTTTGGGAGTAACTTTCCGGTAGGTCAATGACATGTTAGAGAAGGAAACAAAACTGAGGTTTTCAAAGACCCTCTATATGGGATAATTGCATAAAAAAACCCTCATCACAGACAACAAATTACAGGGTTTTGATGTGGAATACTTTGGAATTACTAGTCTTTCCTTAAATAGGAGTTACACTGCTCTGCATCCACATTTGCACCTTATACTGACTTCTATATTTAGTACTGGCTCTATGAAATAGTTTACATACAAATAATAACAAGAGCTTATAAGACATTTCTGAGAGGAAAATAACTTTACAAAAGTGAAAGATAATATGTTTTAAGCCATCTAGTCCACTGGTATGTCAAACAAGAAGTTGCTGTGAACCCCCAGGGCTGTGTTTCTATAAAAGGCTGAGGTGCATAAAGCATGAATAAAAGTTTGGATATCAATTTAAATTTAGCATATGACCTCCTTCGTGACTTGAAAATCTTACGAGTGCTTCAGCAGACATGCACATATGCAGAACTTTCATACATGAGATATGTGACCTAGTCATTTGTCTATCATGTAAGGCTGACTGGGATGCCTCACGTGAAGTCCACATGCAGTCTAATGCAAATACATGCTTTAAGAACATTTAAAATGGCAGAAGTATCAGGACTTTCAGGAAATTTACTTCAGACCCAGAACTTTATGTTCTACAGCTGTGAAATAAGGAATACTATTACACTTTTGGAATAAACTCCTGTTTATTAAAAAATTATTTTTAAGGTCGAATTTATCTGAAAATTCCGCAATCGGAAAATACTTGTATATTTTATTACCTGTTTTTTTATTTATGTCTTTCCACATAAGGAATAAACATAGCAAAATCAGACTAAAGAAAGCTCTCTGGGGGGTCTCTAAGTCATAGAGATTGTAGAGAGTTGCAAAAAATGTTACACTGATTTTTTTTTATTACATTTATTGCTGTCTGGATCCTTTTAACCTTTAAGAATTTTATTGTAAAGCTACTCTGGTCTTTTATAGTTTCTTTCATTTTCCCTTGTTATTAGAATAATACTTTCTTGTAATTTAATCTTAGCACGTCTTATATGTCAGTTTCTCCACTACAGATATATTCAACTACTTCTCATTGCCATTATCTCAGTATAAATAAAAACCTGATCTTACTCAAATTATCAGAAAATTCAAATGGATTTGAGTAGGCCAAGGATTTTGACTGTTCCTTAGTTCTCCATTATTCTTAATTCTCCATTGTTCTCCACTCATACTACTGGAATATTTGCAAATCACTTAATTATCCAGTTACTTCACATTGAAGTATCTGAACAAATGCTATTTTCATACTCTTTTCTATCAACACTTCCTTAATGACAAAGGTTCTGAATTCTAGATAACCCTTCTGCCTAAATCATGCCACTGTCCTCTACAAACCTAACTCAGGAATGTCTTTGGTGATTCATGGTTGGCTGTACTTGTCACCCAGCAGATGGCTGCATAGCAAAAGTTTCCCACGAGTACAGCGCCTTGAGATTTCAAGCTCTATGATAGTTGGTCCAGGAATTTTTCATACTTGCTTTCATCAAGCCTTCGGGGTCTATAGCAGATGCTACTGCAGTTTATTTAATTGAGTGCTACCATACCCCCTCCATTATCTCACTGCCCTAACTGGTTTAGTAAATATTTTAGATCTTTATTTCTAATGCACAGTAAGTAGGGTTTAAATTATAGGTTGATACATCTGCCAGCATGTGAAAATAACTCCTCTAAACTGAAATTTCTACTCATCCTTTTCCCAGACATTTCCATTCTTTCGGTTTAAAAAAAAAAATTCGATCGAAAGAAACCAATCAAACCGAAAAATACAAAAATAAAGTGAGAGCATATGGATTGATTTAAACTTACAAAAACAAAAACAAAAACAAAAAATAACCAAAAAAAAACCAAAACAAAACAAAAAAAGAAAAAAGGGAAAAAATAAAAAGCTTCCAACTGCATTATTTCTTCAATTACTTTGCAATTCATAATCTACTAAATCCAACTGAATTTAATAGGATGAAAAAGGAAAGGAACCGAATTTGCTCCTGACAATATTTTCACTCTTTGGACATTTTCCTGTTGTCATTTTTAACACTTATTTTGCCATTTACCTTTGCAAAATGGCACCTTAGACTATTAGACCACCTTAGACAAGCTTTTTGCAACTTTATATATCTATACTATATTTGTATGTCTGAATGCACACATATATGGACACAGATGCTATTAATCCATGTGTCTGCTAAATCCTTTGTTAAGGACAAGGATAATTAGATGATTCAATGGTCATTCAGCCACTGTGATTACAGAAAGCCAGATTTTCAATCTGGATGTGAGTAAGGAAGTTGTATTGACATATTTAAGTACAGTTAATTTTTCTTTCCCAGGAGGACTGACTAGCATTTGACAAGAGTCCAGACGAAGTCTCCTTCTCATAGTGTTCTTAATAAGATATGACTGAACAAAGCCTGTGTACACCACATTTAACCTAGGAAGGGAGAGGATGTATTTGCCCGAGATTACTAAGTGCAGCATCTAATAATTCTATTCTATGCTGATTGCCCTGTTTAGAATAACACATATTTGAGGAAGTAGATGTATATATTTTCTTGCTTTTGCTTTAAGTCGAAACTTAGGAACCTTTAGGAGAGCCTGTAAGACCTTAATTGCTTTAAAATACTGTTGAACATGTTAAAACTGAAACCTGAAAACATTTAACATGAATTCTTTAAAAGCTTTTTGAACTGTATAACCATCAATCCTCAACGCAGAACCTAGAGACAGTAATCCCACCTGAATCATGCTACAGTTAATATGTACTTGCTAATATAATTTATCAAGCATTCTAAATCCATATGACACAAATGTACAACATTCAGTCAGAAAAAGTTCATCAAGAGTTGTAAGTAAAACTGAACGTATGCATTATAAGCTCTTTCCACACAGTGTTTTCCCCTATCCGTCTCCTTAAAACATTTCACACTGAATGGTTTCCTGTGTGCTCTGCTGCAGATTTATTCTTCTCTTGATGCATGCGTGTAACTCCCCATTAATGTTAGTAGGAATGAGATTTACGTATGTGCACTGAGAGGAGAACAGACCCCATGGTATTTTATTCGCCTATACAGGATTATAGCCTCTGAGGATAGATTTGATTTTTTTGTTGTTAGCAAAAAAGCAGCTTGACAAGTAGCTTTTTGATTGATAATACACCGGGAGTCATAATTTATATAATCTTACACCTGCTACTGAACATAAAGGTCACTTTAAAGGTGTGAGTTGTGTGTGCTGGGGCAGAGCATAAACCGAAGGGTCAGTTTTCAGTGGTTACTGTACGATGGAGAAAGAGAAAAACTCCTACCAATGTTGATAAAATTGAAAATATCATAGCAAGCATTGTAATTAACAGCAAGTTTCCAGAACTTGACATTCTGAGCAAGTGTCATTCCCTAGGTTATTACGGAGGGAATTAGAGTGGCCTTTCACTGTCAAACTGATATATACCATTGGAGCATTGCTGAAGAAAAAGCACCGTTCGTGATGTCTTTTCAGGATTTAAACATCTGCTGAATTCCATCTCTTTCTATCATTTTCTGAAAATAGATACACATCTCAAAAGGTCTCTATCTGGGGCATTGAGTGGATTCAACATTTCAGCATTTTTCTGCTTTTTAAAAAAAATCTTATTCTATGTGTAAGAACTCTCTTGTATACAGCATCAGCAGGAATTTCTCAAAGCTTAAATATTTTTTTGAGGGGACTGGTTTCTTGAAATGAACTATTATGACTAATCACTGCATATACTCCTTTTTTCTAATGAATCCTGTTTGTATGCTGGCATAAAAGAAGAGAAAAAAAGATTTTATATTATAAAGTAGCAAGATTTTTTTATTCTTTCTTTGCTTATTGTCATTTTTTTTTCTCTAATAGTCTTGCAAATGTATAAGGAGATAACTGATTTCTGTGCAAGATATTATTTGATACCTTCTTGTCCTAACCTTCTGCTGCTGCTACAAGGGGAAGTGTACTTTCAGGACAGGGACATAGTCATCCTTTGAGGTTTTCAGTCAAATATTACTAGTATGTGTACTAACATATTCACTTTCTGTGGTTCTAATTATTTCCTCTCTGTGCTTTGCTATAATTATTAATTATATAATAGATAGGTTTAATTTCACTTCAACTTTCATCTGGGAAATAATCTAAAGCCACAAAAAAAGCCAATAAAATCTGCTTAATTGTCTTTGGGTGTTTTGATCAGTTTTCTTCAAGCTCTGAATATGACTCAGTCTTGAATGTGTGTCATGAATTTGACTTCAGTATTGATGTTTAGGACTCCCAAGCCAATTCTGGATTTCCAGTCCATGTTGGAAACTACTGAAGTCCTCTAAGTGACTGAGTGACTGCAGTCTCTATTATCCGAATCATTTGTTTGGGTCAGGAACACAGGCTTAGAATTTGGAAATAATATCTACACCATGGAGCGTTCATTGTCTCCTGTCATGAGAGGAGAATGTATTTCTCTTTTCAGGGTGGGGAAATGGTTACAAGAAATGACTTCTGACACTAATGGAACAGGGGAAAAATTCACTTTCCATGAAAATAACTGCTTTTAGGTCTAGCTTTGTCTTCACAGATCACTATGGTTTACAAATGACCTACAATAAATTAAGTAGACACCTCCACAATGAGGATGAAAGTCTTGGCAACGCTGATTAGTTGTGGCAATTATTTTAGAGATTTATACAGTGTTTACCAGAACCTTCTCTGTCTTTACCATTTTATCTGTGATACCTTGTTATGACAAAAATGAAAAAAAAAAAAAAAACATAACTAAGAACTGAAAAGAATTTTGTAACATACAAATTATCAGTGCTTCTTTAACTAATGAGGTAATGAAAAACATTTTCCTCACAGATAGACTATTTTAATAGCATTTTGTAAAGTTTATTTCAGTATCTTCAAAAATAGCAGTGACCGACATTACAGAAAATTCATGCAGAACCCCAAATGAAGCTGATTTAAAACAGTATGGAGATAATTTTAACTGTGTACACATGAACAAAATATGAACTGGTATTATTCCATTTAGTTTGCCCAAAGATATTTTTTTCCTTCATGATATTAATTCAATTAAGTTAAAATCTTGTTATCAGCTTCTCTACTGACTGACAAGAGCTTTTTTGTGTCACAGGCAATATTCACCAAAACCTACCATTGTTGCTAAAATTGCTGCTCAATATTGTTCAAAGGAATTTAAATTTTACTCAAAATTGAAGAAATAATTGTGAAATGCTGTAACATTAATAATCTTAAATGGTTTTCCATGCAAAATATCCGCGATTATTATTTTTATCTACCCAACTAAATCTTCATTAATCACTCAATAAAATGGTTAAATAGAGTACTATTTATATGTATTTGTCATTTGGGATGTATATCCTCTTATAATGGCATTTTTGTCTGCTAGTCCGTGTTCAGGGGAGGGTACAATTGATTCAGGAAGGACCAGAGGGATTTTTCATGGAAGTGCAAATGTAACACCATGTTTTATGATTGAGGATAGTTTATGAGAGAAAGCTTTCTGTGCCTTAGTGGTAGAGCATGAGAGCCAATTTTTAACACTAGCATTGCCAGTTCTCAGGTTGATGAACCAAACCTTGGTTTGTGATGTGAAGTTATTATTCATTATGGTAATGTAAAATAAAGAACAGCAACAACAAAACTACTTCGAGAATTGAATAATGACTTCATGTTTTCTAGAAAATAAAAAATGCTGCAATCATTAACCTAGGTCAAAGTGACATAAATACACTGCAGATCCAACAGCTCAGAGAAGAAAATAACAGTTTGCAGAGATCATGGTAATTGCTTAACAGTTTCAATTTAAAGATTTCTAGCACTCTTATTTTTTTCTTTCTAGTTCAAAAAATTTTTGAGAGGTTAGCTACATTGTTCTTTTGTAATTATAGTGCAAAAATCTCCCTTGACAATATGTTTTTAACTGCCTAGAAAACACAACAGTGATCATATTCTTTCAACACAGAAGCAGATATCTGCCTAATACTAAATAAGAATGAATTTTCTGTCTATAGAAGCTAAAGATTTTTCTTTTAATTAAAAAAAGGACATAGTTAATGTAACACAAAATAAAGTTCACATACTGCAGAATAATCATGGAGTTTGGAAGGGATATCTTGAGATCATTTAGTCCAAGCCCCCTGCTCAAGTTTTCAGCTAGAGTGAGTTTCAAAGGGCTCTGTTGGGTTCGGAATATCTCCAAGGACAGAGACTCCACGTTTCTTGGCAAACTATTCCAATGTATGATCACTATCACAGTAAAAGAAAAATAAAATCTTATGTTCGGGGGAATTCTATGTGTTTTCATTTGTTCTCATTGTCTCTTTTCCTGTCACTGGGCACTACTGGAAAGAGTTTGGCTGCTGCTTCTTCAGTCTCTCCAATCGGGTATTTACACACTTTGATAGAATCCCCTTGAGGTTTCTTATTCCCAGGCTGAATAATTCCAGTTCCCTCAGCCTTTGCTCACATGACAGGTGGTCTAGTCCCTTAATCAGCTTTGTGGCACTTTGCTAGACTCATTCCTACATGTCCATCTCTCTCTTATAGTGGAGACCCCAGCATTGGATCCAGCACTTCAGATGTGTCTCACCGGGGCTGAACAGAGGGTAAGGATCACCTCTCCTGACCTATGGGGAATGCTTTCTCGAATGCAACCCAGTATTCTTGTGGTGCTCATTACTGTAGTGTCACTGGACATTTATATAGTTCATGGGCAATTTGGGGTACACCAGGATTTCTAGGTCCTTCTGTGCAGAGCTGTTTGTCAGCTAATTGATCCCCAACATGTGCTGCTGCAACGGATTATTCATCCCTAGGTGCAAAGCTCTGCATTTCCTTTCCTTGAACTTCGTGAAATCTGCCTGATCAAGGATGATGTGGGTTACCTAACCCTTACTAGAACCCTGCTACAGTCAGTATAAGCACCATTCCTCACCTCTCCTCCCTCATTCACAAAGCAAGTCTCCTCATTGTGGAAGACTGCAAGGTTGATTTCCTCTTCATAAATCCATGTAGAGTCCTCCCCATCACCTTCTTTTCCTTCATGTGTCTGGAAGCAGATTCCAGGATTAGTTCTTCCACCACCTTCCCAGAGACCTGATCGTAATTCTCTGGATCTTTCTTCTTGCACTTCTTGAAGATGGGAGTGACATCTGCTTTCTTCCTGTCTTCAGAAATTTCCCCAGTCACCTTGATTAGGGAAAATCATTCAAAGATTGTCAAGAGTGGCCTCACAATGATGTTAGCCAGCTCCCTCAGCACTCATGAGTATATCCCATCAGTTTCTGTTATGTGGTACTTTACTTCTGTACATATTTGTCCCTTAGGGCAAAACTACAAATTGGTGACTGGAAGTAAATAATATTGTAATTCAGTAACTAATATAGGAGGTATGGTTCTTGCTACCGACTATGAATAAAATTACAGTCCTGGCAAAAATTGTTTAATCCAAGAATTGTGCTTATATTTAGCAGTAAACAAAATGGTCAGTCTAAGTAGAAGTTAAACCTGGGAAAATCTGAAAAATGCTGATACTGTTTTTCGTTACTTTCAATCATGCAAGCTTTGAAATTTTTGCAAGCAAAAAGACTTTTTTTTATCCCAAGATTGGTAGGGTTGGTCTCTGCTTGGTAATTATATAATTTTTAAGAAATACATATAATCCAAAGAGATCAAGTGTCTCCACTGAGTCTCAATAGCAATACTTTTTTCCTTTTCTCATGTATTTTACCACGTACCTCTTTACATATATTCATATATATCTAGAATATTGTCCTCAAATTTATGTCTTCCTCCAGATACATCCTAGAATGAGATAAAGTTATTTCAATTTTTAAAGTTTCTGTTTTGATATTCAATTTCGCATAGTTTTACATCTAAAAGAAGAAATTAATGTCTTGTACTGATTTCTCTTGTTGCCTTGACAGCTATGATCAGCAACAAATAAAGAACTATATTTACTTGGATTTGGAATATTTATCTTTTTGTACTCTGGAATTATACCTTTTTTCAGAATTAATTACTGAAGCAACACTTAGGAACAGAAGTAATGCAGTATTCTACAAACATCAAAATGCAGAGCACATCACAGTATTGTTGTAAAAAAATAAATACATCTACAAGCTGGGAACAAATTTAGATTGTAAAGAAAATATTCTTCTATGAGGTCCACCCACATGCACCTGTTTCTCTTTATATTAAATAGCTTTTTATTTGTCAGAACAAATTAAAATACCTGAAAATAAAAAGCATGCATCAGAATGCAACTCAACCCACATCTATACCTCTCAGATAAAGTTCTCACTTTATAAGAAAATGTCATGTGAATCTAGTCATGGATATAATAGCGTGGGACTCCCCAAGGAAACCAAAAGCCCTTTTGCCTTCACTATATCTTCAAGCACACATTACACTAAATGCAAAAGGCAGTGACATCAACGGTCTATAAAAGTATGACCTTCAAGTTGATGGGTTTAGAGTAATAAAAGACCTCAACAGCAGATGACATATAAAACGCATTTGTAAGGACAACCCACTTTGGTGTATAATGAGTAAGAAATCTAATACTGTGTTTACAGATTCCACAGGCTTTGCTGTGCTAGTTTCACCTGAGAACATTTCTAAACCCAAGAGGTAGAAAGAGGCTGGAGACAGGACAGTGAGTGTGGGATATTAGATTATGTGAGTATAAATTTGAGAAGAAAGATGATGTTGAAAAAGCATCAACTGAAGGGTATCTGTAGGGGATATATATACATATATATATTTCTGGAAAAAATATTACTCACATATCACAAATAAGATTTTGCAGGCAAATTTTTGCAATAGTAGTTTGTAGTGGTTTTTATTACTGGCTTGAAAATATATTTCTATATTATGGGTGTTGATCTGTTTAATGAAATAAAGTTAAGAAATTTATTTAACTAAAGCAGTATGGCAATGAAGGGACAAGGCTTCTGAAATGATCCTCAACCAGCAGTCCATCCATACAACACCCTAGTGGTTTATCCACTGGTGAAGTGCGCCAAAACATAAAAATTTCCAAGAGGGGGCAGCAGCATGTCGAACCATTGGAACTCTCCTGCCTCCACTGGAAGGCCATAGAAGCCAAGATACAAGTACCTCTTCACTTAGCAGATCTTTGTTAAAGTGGAGTTGAACCTGAGAAGATAGTGTGATGCTGTCAATATCTTATGAAAAAAGTAATTGCTTCCCCTGTCTAAGAATAGCAGGACTTGTCTGATTTTCTAGAAATTCTTCAGGCGAAGCCCAATTAAAATCACAGAAAGTTGGAAAAGCCTTCAGTAGTCATATAGCTCACAAACAAAATGCCATAAACAGTTATCTACTAATTCTAAGTCATGACAGTATGTCATCTGCTATCAAAAATTTAGAATAATCATAGGATGAAGTTTTATTACCTAAATGCATAGAGAATTCTCTTGGAATAGACAGAAATAAACACTTCTACATGCATTTTAAGTAACTACGTATGCAAAACATATGCAGATTTAAGTTGGATTTACATATAAAAATGCAATTTCTTGTCCACTAACAAATTTTGACTGTATATGACTGCAACCCCACTTTGAATTCTGCACATACACAAGACTTCTGAATTTAAAGTTATTTGCATGCAGGGAATAAATTCCTACAGTTCTGCTAACATTCTATGTTTTTCCAAACCTTTCATCTATCTATATAGATTCTTCTGCAATCACCACTTTCACAGTATCTAAGGGGCCTAATGACTCCTTGTTCTGCCAGGTTTGCACTTAGAGCTTTTTATTGCCACTCTTTAGAAGGGTGTTTGAACTGTGGCAGGTAGGACAATCCAAAGACAGATCTCATTTCAAAGTATTCTGAAGGGAATAGCTAGTAAAGAAGAGCAGTGATTGATGCAATAGAAGACATAAGAGGATTTTCTTGCCTTTTTTTTTTTTTTTTTACCAGCTACAGAGAAGTCTAGACTCTTTACTTTAAACTTGAAGTGTTAAAGGGGACTCTTAGATCTGATCATCTCAAAGTCTCTAATCTATGCAAAAAGTGGGCATTGATGTAAAAATAGTGCATGTATGAACAACTCAGAAGCATAGCTGGAGTGCAATGTACATTTGTGTGTCTAAACACTTTGAAAATGCTTGTTCTTGTCTGTGAGACTGGCAGAAGGTGAGAACAGTCAAAGATATATTCTGTGAAAATTCAACTCTTTCTTCCTAATGTACTACTTTTCCTTCTTATTAGAAAACAAAAATAAGAGAAATGAGTGAAAATAATAGAATCATTTCCTTGCAAAGTGCATGGGTGTATATCTAAGTCTATGAATGTATAGCAGATTGTATTTATATTCCTGCAGTACAACTAAGTTATATAATTTTAATTTTCCATTATTTTACCTGCTCGGTGTTAGAAATATTGAAAGAATGCTATTCACTCTCCTGGTCACAACTAATTCTGTAACCACATTCTGTCTCATCTAGTTAACTAGATATGCACCTTACTTTTATTTTCCCACAAGTACATGATTTAAACATTTCTGTGACCAAAAATTAAACCTTTAACTGTAAAGATGGGGATTTGACATTTTGATAGAAGAAACATTTAGTCTTCACCTTCCATTATTCTAAAGTGTGGATTATTAGAAAAAAATAAAGTGTCACTATTCCCCTCAAGAACTGAAATCAAAGGGAATTTTCTTGGCCAGCATTTCTGAGATAGAATCTCATCACTGTTGCATTGAAGGCTAAACATATCCTCACAGGCTATCACAATTGAATTGGGCAGAGGAGACCTGAAACGCACAGTAAAACGTGGGTCACACAATCACATTTATTGTTTCCAGAGATAACAAAATATAAAGTGAAGTCCTGGAAAATTATTCTTCAAAGTTAGGTACCGTGATTGTCCAGCAAACTGATGCAGAAATTCTGAAAAACTACTTCCTAAATCTCTAATTGTATTAACCTTATTAGTCCACTAAATTTTCAGGTAATTAAAACATTTAATTGTAAGTTATGTCTTTACAGAACATGATGCATCAAAATCTGTAGTAGTGTTTCCGAAAAGCAGAAACCTTCAAAGCATGAAGGTTTAGATATAGATCCATAGACATGCAAGGAATTGAAGCACATAATTACAGTACTTAACAGTACATTGTAAAATGCTAGAGCATTTTTTTTTTTTTTTCCAGAATCAGTGCCTTCAGTTTGACAAGAGTATGGCATAAAATACATAAATGATACACACTCAATGCAATTGTGAGTTCTTTGATACAGTACTTCAATCCCAGGGATATTTCCCTGCAGGTAACATTTCACTGTGGATATACTCAGCATGAGCAAGGAAACTTAGCAGGACTCTGTCATGTCACAGTGCATCAACAGCTAGAAATATGCAGAAAAAATGTTTTGGTTTTCTTTGTTTGTTTGTTGGTGGATTTTTTGTTTGTTTCTTTTGTTTTTTCAAAATGATCCTAACATAAAAAGCATATTCAGCATTTTGTTTCTGCTTAAGTTCTAGATATGACTAGTCTGTCTTATTCATATATTGACATATTTTTATGTCTTTTCTATGTGAAAAAATGTATTCAGAACTGTAGTATACAGTTAACTAACTGGATAAATATACAACTATAGTTAACCAACTATATTTTCTACTTTGCTGACTATAAATCTGTGTATATAGCTATGGGAAGATATTAACATATGTACAAGTAAAGGATTAGAACAAAAAAGATTTAATGTTCATCTTTAACCACACAATTCAAGCATTTTATAAAATTATCTCCAAGAAATGACTTTGTCATACTTCTGCCTGTGGAAAGCAAGTAACCAATACCTCCTTTTTAAGTAAGTGTTTATGTTTCTGTATATAATAATAGCATACGTGTGGTTGTGACTTGGATCATAACCTGGGTGAGAGTGTTTCAGGTACTGAAAGGAGTAGATTCTAGGCTATCTGAAATGTACTCTGAAGTAACTATCTTTTGCTGCTGCTTACAGAATAAATCTAAGATAATTGATTTGAAACTGATGGTCTTAAAAAGTATAAAGTTATACAGGGTGAATACAGCCCCATATGCCCACAGACACTGTAACTATGGCAAAGTACAAGAAATATTTGTGAGTGGACAAACACTTTTACTGGGTCATGCCAGAGCAATCAACTGGAAAGTAAATTTGGGAAATTACCAAAGCAACTTCTAGTGGGCAGTTTAGCCTCAAGTCCCTGTAAAATCAGTCCTGAGAAGTCATTATAGAGACATGACATTGACACAGAAGGATATACAAAAGACATCAAGGAGAATTCTGGCATGTGACTGGTTATACTTGCTCTAAGGTTTGCTCTATACTTGCTCATTTCCCCACAATGGAGGAAATTTTACTATGGCACCTAAAACCTGCATTTCATCTTCCCTTCCCTTTCCTCACAGTTTTATATGGGTCTATTACACTAGAGTGATGTGAAAAGAAATACTTATAGACACATCAGTCAAATTGAAAATCTGATGAGTCAGATCCATCACTGTACAATTAGTAAATCATGTATCTGTTGAGCTGAATCAGTACAGGCTTGTTGAAGTTTATGGTACTACTCCAGTTTGAAGTAGTGCTATACTAATTTATACCATTTTAATTCAAACAAGATCTGATAGAGCCTTATTTCCAGTGATCACAGGAATGGCTGATATATTACAGCTATTTCCTTTGTAAGCATAAGGTCATTTGAGAGCTCAGATTCTATTACTGTCTTATATGTGTTGGGAAATACTGACTTTTTAACAGCAAATAATCACTTCATGAAATGTAAAAATGGCATTTGTTTTTGGCTAGTTATGCTCCTGTTGCCTGCGGCTAGATCTTGTTCTCATTTCAGTCAAATGGAAACTAGTCAGTTCCATTTTTCAAATTGTCTTGCATTAATACAGTGCTGCAATGTTTGGATTGGGGCTGAACAAAAGAATTATTATTGGAGAGGAAAATGCTATCCTGATTTTTATTTAAAGAAATGTTAATTAAAATCATTTCCCTGCAAGTATTTTAGGAAACTTTAATTTTGTGACAATTTAATTTGGTTTTTCTAGCCCAAAATTACTATGTGATATCACTCAGACAACTTTTGGTTTGCTGCTCTACCTTCACTATTCAAAACAAAATTTTTCAAGAAATACTGATTATTTTATTTTTTTTATAAAAATACTGCATGGGCAAGAGGCCTTTTAAATACTCTTCCTGCCTCCCTTTCCCTCTCCTGAGGAAATTCTTGTTGATATCAGCAAAACACGTTAAGAGATTTACATTAGCATCCAGTAATCACTGTGGCTTGAGGGTAAGTAGAGCAAAGAGTTTAGGGACATGTTCACCCAACTTCAGCTGTCTGTGATGTAGACATGAGCTACTTGTCTAAATTTTGCTAAGAGGCAGCATTCAGGAACACGCACTACTTAAAGTACAGTTCCTCTGACCTATATTTAATGACTGCGTTAGGATTAGATGAATGATGTGAGGTGCTTATTCCTCTCTATTGACTATATGTGAAATCTAAATGACAAGATGAAATGAAGACATTTATGCTCTAGACACCTATATTTTCTGAAGAATAATCCTACTTTAGATGTCGATATGCTGTATTGTAGCCTGCAGAAAGGGGATCCACTTGTCATTGGGCAAGTCAGTTCATCTTTCTGTTTCAAGGAAGACGTAACTATGAAGGACTTCAGAGGTGAACTGACTTTCTAATGACACCCATACTATGATTACTAATTCAACAGACATTAACAGACAGATCTTATTTTCTCAGCTATTACTCTGTAAACTAGATCACATCTCTTCAGAGTACACCCCTAGAGATTGCCAGAAATTAAGCCTATGAAATAGGCATATCACTGTTGAGCTACACTGCTTGGATGATAGGAGATGTTTTGGTCCATTTAGGTATATTTCTGTGGTAACTGATAAATATTTGTTAGTCTAGGAAAGAAGGATTCATAAATTATGTAATTGACCATACAGAATCTATTTTAAACTTTTAAATATTGTCTTAAATTGGATGATAATCTACTGCAGATCACCACAGATTCAGATATATTAGCAGCGTCCAGATAGATATAAAAAAAATTATATATAACAAAATTAATTCTGTAGGCCAATTCTTCTTCTTCATCTCCATCTTCATCTTCAAACTTCCACTAATGACTTTAGGTTATTTTCCTAAAAGCAAACTAAAAAAAAAAAAAAAGCCACAGAGTAGATTAGGCCATATGTCAATACCCTGTTACCAGAATGTTTATATAAGTAATTTTCAACAGCGAAAGAAAATATGCCATTCACTTGGAAAAATGCATTCATTTCGAACTGTGAGGACATATATCTTATTATAGAACATATGACATGGGAATTAGAACTCCGACACCTTAGAAAAAGCTACATATCATTTTCAAATGGTTACCAATGGTGTTTAATGTCATGTTAGGTAGTTTCCCATGTCTTGTTGTAAGAAGATTTGTTTGAGTGAACATAAATAAGAACATACTTAAAATAAATTTTACTGATTATATTACATTTTATGACCATTCATTAAAAGTGGGGCCCATAATCCATAAGAAATCTACTGTCATATTTGCCCACTTATATTTGCAGGTATAATTACTGCAGTGATTTACTTAGTTTGATAGGTGTGGGTGCAAAAGGTATCTACATGTCTAGGAACTCCTCACACATATGGGTCCATGACTGATACTAATCTAATTACTTCACACAGATTATTGCAAGAAAGAAATATCACATTTACAAGAAACACCTATTCAAGAATAAAAAATGTAGGTTATGTCATATTTTCAGTGGAATTTAAAAGTTTAATTTTCTTGTGTGTGAAGTTTTTATAAATATTTGTGTATTGAAACAAGGAGTTTTAGCGGAGGTCATATCCGTAGTTTTCCCTTGAAGACATCTAGATGCTATTCTAAGTTCAAGTGAATGTGTCCTGGCAGCCAGCAGGGCTAACTGTGTTCTGGGGGGCATCAGGCAAAGGAGCCTCACGAGGAAAAGAGGAGGGACAGGCACTGATCTCTTCTCTATGGTGACCAGTGACAGGACCCAAGGGAATGGCCTAAAGTTGTGTCAGGGCAGGTTTAGGTTGGATATTAGAAAAAGGTTCTTCATCCAGAGTGTGGTTGAGTGCTGGAACAGGCTCCCCAAGGAAGTGGTCACAGCACTAAGGCTGAGAGAGTTCAAGAAGCATTTGGATGATACTTTCAGGCACATGGTGTGACTCTTGGGGATGGTCCTGTGTAGGGTTGAGAGTTGGACTTGATGGTCCTTATGGGTGCCTTCCAACTCATCGTATTCTAGGATTCTGGGATTCTGTGAAACTGAGGCATGGAGAAGTTAAACAGTTTCATCAAAATGGTAGTATCGACAAGTCAATGACCAGTCAGAAATAAATGCAGTTGTATGTCTCAGTTTTCTTCATTCATTATCAGAATCGTCTGCCAAAAAAATAATAGATAACTGAACTACACTAAATTGTTTCAAATCTCAGAAACCAATTGGGTTCAGGTTCTGGATGAAAGTTTGGGTTTTATTTTATTTGGACCTATTCACCCATTCTTAATTGAAAAGTAGGTCAATAAAATTACTAATTTGAAATGTGCATAAACTGTAAAGTAGTAAGATTGAGTTATATGAATACACATATATATAGAGAGAGAGTTAGTCCTGCCAAAAAAGGTCTCACTTATGGCTTGGGCTAATGGACAATAAATTTATTACTGGAAGGAATTGCAAATGTTTCTGAACACTGTTACAACATAGAGATGAATCAAAATATACCAGAAATACGGATAAGAGAATATTTCATCTGATATTTCACAATAGTTATCTTGTCGGAGGAAACTGTGAAGCTTGATTGAACAAAAGATAAAGTTAATACTACCTAATAAGAACAGACCATTATAGATCAGTGAAAGTGCAAAACAGAATTATATGACAAGGGGTAAGCCACATTATCTAAATTAACATTTTTCCAGCATGAACAAGAAAGGCCACTGTAGGAAAACGAGAGCTAAATTGTGTGGCCTGCATTTAGTCAACCTGAAGTAATTATTAATTTATGGTTGTCTGTGATTTTAATGAAAATGAAAGCTGAGAGGAAAGAATTGAGAGAGATAATGTGCCGTGAAATTGAGTTTCATTTATTTTGGGGGCCACCTTTTTTCTTTTCTTTTCTTTATTTTTTATAATCTCATTTTGGTTTTGTTAAAGGAAAACAAGCTAAGACAAAATATCTGTATTAAAATTTTACCAATGTTATGTAACTGCATATATACTTCCATTGCTCTAAAAACAGACTATTAAAAATGGCCAGAGACTAAACCCAGTGACTTACTCTGTTTCTAGCTGGCATGACCAAAGATGGTTTCTTTTTTACCTTTTTCAGAATTGCTGCATTTCCAAGACAGTATTTTGCAGTAGCAATTTTGTCATCAGACATCCAGGTTTGCTTAATAATTTTTACATCTTTTGGAAACACTCTGTCATCAACAGTCTCTTGTGGAATTTTGGAACTCAATAATATGGACAAAATCACAAGGAACATAACCAGACTACAGTAGCTGCCTTTTAGCTTCAATTGTTTGTCTTGCTCTTTTCCACTAAGAAACTGCTGTATAAATCAACAGGTTTTGTTTTGATTTGTAGAAAGAACCTAAAAGGAAGGGAAATCACATTTGCATTTTTAAGATTGATTAAGTTTTGTTTAAGGGAAAGCTTGAGAGGCACAAGGAATAGTAGTTTTAAAAGCACATGACTCACTTCACTATGGCTGGAATTTTATAGTCACCAGCCTGTGCAACACCCACAGTCTTCAGTACAATTCAACAGCAATACAGAAATGTTTGCTCATTCTGGAATGGATATGACTTTCTCACAAACTGGACTTTTCTTTCTAGAACTGTATGAGAACAGTATAGGGGTTGCACTTTACCCTCCTTGTGTTCAGAAATTACTTTCAATATATTCTGAGAGCCAGAATCTTGTCTGTTATCAACTTTAAATTATATTTAAGATACTCTGTGGTATATCAGACATATACCCTAGTCTGGCAGATATGATACAGTACCTTTGGGATACCTTTGTTCATCTGAAATGGTAGTTGAAGTTCCAGAATGTCCCAGGCTATCTCAAAAGGCACTAAACATCTGTATATGATCAACAAATCCATGTCATGTTGACCACACTGATAGATTTCAATTGACTTTAACAGAAGAATCAGATCCTCTTCATTGCCTGAAAGCTTTATAGACTTCTAAAGAAAATAGCCTTCAAGGTAGGGAATCCCTTATTTAGCTATTAGTTTTGACCTTAAAGGCTGCTTCTACATTCAGGAAAGCTGAATTTTACCATTATTAAAAACCCCAATAAAACAAAAAAAAAACCCCAAAACTGTTTTTTATACAACATTTTGGCAGGATCTTTCCATCCCTGCAAGGAAAAACCATGTACATTCTGATTTAGGGACCAGCAATGTACACATAGGTTAACTGTCCTGGTTCCTGTGGTAGCCAGGAGGGGACATGGCTAGGACCCCGAGGTTATTCTATACCACTTCATGTCATTGCTGGGGGCGGGGAAGGGAGTCTCTTCCAGGGAAAAGAGGTTTCCTCTGGTTGAGTAAGTGTGGCAGAGGGAGTGGTCAGGTAACGCCAGTTCTGATCATTTTGCATGTGAATCGCTTGCCTCTCTCTTGCACACTTTTGTTATGAATATTGTTGCTATTACTGTTCCTTTTCTTATCTCATTGCTGCTTCCGGTAAATTGTTCTTATCTCATCCTGTAATCTTTGCCTTTTGTGCCTCCAACTCCCCTCTCCATCCTACCGAAGGGGAGGGAGAGTGGAAGGGGGAACAAGTGGCAGGCCGTTTGGTTGGGAGAGTCTCAGTGGGAACACTGAATCTGGAACTACCATTCTTAAGCCATGACGTTAAGGGCTTTTCTGGAAGAGGGGGGAAAGAAGGAAGGCAGGAAGGCAGGCAGGAAGGAGCAAATATATTGATTTGTTATACAAACTGAAAAGGTAATAATCATTGGTTTAACATCCCTACATACCAGAGTAAAATATAAAGATAGCTATCTGAGACCAAACATTTAGAAATACATGCCGGCTGATTGAGTAATGGGACACAGAACATAGGACGAGGAAACCTGATGTGATCAAAGCTGACATTGAATAGAAGAGACAATGTATTTACTTAAATCCTGATTATCATCAGTTATTACTGATTAATCAATTGACCCAAGATTGAGGTTGAAATAGTGGAAAGATGTGTTGTGAGAGAGATTCTCCTCCATAACATAATGTACAGTTCTGAATCAATCTATAAGTTTTCAAACAATAGTGACCAAGCTAAACAATTAATTCCTCAGTATATTCTACAGCATTCTGATTATTTAATGTCTAACTCTTTTTTGTGAAAATGGAAGTTAATTCATGCAGAGATTATGTGTGAAGGTGATATTTTTCTTTTTCTACTAGGTGTCTTATATGTAATTCCTGGGTTTGCATACAGAGGAAGTGAGGAAGCAAATAAAGGAAATGTAGAAAAAGTGATAGTGAGTGAAAAATAATTGTTGAATATTCAAAATTTTTATTTTGTTTTGTTATAATTTCACATGATATTCCTGACCTTACCAAAATATTTCATAGTAACATGTTAACTTCAAATAATTTGGAAAATATTAGAAATTATTTTCATCATCAACATGTTCTGGAAATGTTTTCTTCCTTTCTTGACTTTTTTTAAAGTTTATTTCCCTCCTGTGACCATAGGTAAGTTTTAGGTGTTTAGTGTAATGGGACTGCTTCCTAGGCACCTAAAATTTTGATAGCGGTTAGGTACTTCACTGAAGTAAATTGACTATTGCGTGTATTTTTACAAACTTTTGTTGAAATAGAAGTCAAAGATAAGGATAACATGCTTATTTCAATTTTCATTTCAAACACTTCTTTTACCATCAGGACTAGAAAATAAAATATTTCTGTGTTTTTGAATAGCCATACTCAAAAACTAGCAACACTTAAACAACGGCATAGCTTGAAATTAAAGACGGACAGAAAGCAGAGTCCAAGGCTGATTCACAGAATGATAGCTTATGGCTTCTCTGCGACAGAATGATAACCTGTCGCTTCTCAATGATAGTCTGCCACTCTCATTTTCGAGGGTAAGGAGACACCCAAGGACCTGTGCTATTGCTTGCCTTTGCTGTTTTAAAGATAAGTACAGTTTAATAAAGTGGCAATATTTTCAATATATTTGCTAAGAGCTAAAAAGTTTCCTGCACTGCATTCACCGTTGAAATTTATAAACATGATAGAAATACACGTTAGGCTACTGCATTGTCTGAAAACCTCTAATTTAGATATATTTTATTTGTTTAATTAACAGAGTCACTAACTTTCCAGTAAAAAGAAAGTAAAAAGCTCATACACAGTATTCTCCTTTACTTTCTCATTAGCTGCAGCACTTTCTGACAAATATTGACCTGTAATTCTTTCCCTCTGCCAGAGAATTAAATAAAATATGAACTGCACAAAATATACACCATCTGTCCAATTCTACAAGCTGGTTATTATGTTGACTCCCATTGACTTGACTGCGAGCCCAAACTGATCACAAATAAGAAATGTTCATACATCACACAAGTGCGCAAACTTTGCTTGGTTTTGTATTGCACAGTTCAAATAAATTTCCTTTTTCTAATAATACTTTTATACTAAATTTGTTATTTATTAGTGTTCTCTATCCTGCCAAACTGGCTCACTCTCAGTCTATTTCCTCTAATCTGTTCAGAAATACTCAATTACTGATTTTTAACATTTTTATTTTATTTTATCAGCTTCCTAATTAATGTAGAATCTTTTTCCAGTAAACTACATCACATTTTATTTAACATATATTCGTTTCACTTTTGGTCAAGATACTGGGTTGAATTTTCCTTGTTACAGGGTAGTGTTACCGGCAAATAATGTCTGTTTGTCTGTTTGTACTAGAGTGTAACGTACTTCAAGGCTTTAAACTCTTTTTTTTTCTTTCTTTTTTTTTTCTAAAGTCTTTCTTCATTTATAGGTACTCATTCATATTCATGTTTCTTTATTTTCACTTGTCTTCATATATACTTCAGTCTATGTTATTTAATTGATCAATAATAGAATTTAGCTCGCTCCAGTGTCTGACATAGTTACATACCATTGTTTATTTTTCTAATTTCTGATCTTTCTTTAGTCAGCTGATCAATCTGAAGTATTCCACTGAAGCATTGTGTATCAATATGCCATGTTTACCCTTTTGATACTTTTGATAACTTGTATAATATATATAGTACATTCTTATAAAACATATAAATTAATTCCTTCCCTTAACTCAAAGAATAGAGTTCTTTTACTACCTTTAATTTTCTTTGAAACCTTGTGGATCCTGCTTCTCTCCTCTGCAGTTCCTTTCTCTTTCCTCTTTGAATTCCACTTTTATCTGTGCACTTTTAGATTAAGACATCCAAATATAGACGTCCATATGTCAATATCTAGATGTCAGCTGTGTGTCTAAGCTTCCTATGCAGTCAAGACATGGTCAATACAGTAAATGGAGCCTAAAGATTTTCCCCTCAGGTGAACACTGGAAGTTGGTCAACTGAAATGCTTTCTAGGCTCCATTGGTTGACTTTCTAAGGTCTTCATTCATTTATAACTGAACTTTTAGCATCTGGCTCACATAAAGATATATAAATCCAGGTGTCAGCTATATTGCAGGTTAAGGTCTCCATCCAGTACCCCCACCATCTTCTGTAGAGTGGTTCAATCCTATGTCCTATCTGACAGCTACATGGAATTAACTCCTTCAGTCATATTGATTAGCAGTAGCTACCTACTTTTGAACAACTGAATTGGGCTCTTTATTTCCCGATGCAAAAGAAAATCCACAGCTATTAAGTTCCTAAGCACTCACCTTTATTCTCAAGATGAATCATCTATAAGACTCTTCCCATTACTACCTTCTTTATTTTACTAAGCTCAGATAGGAGTTGGAGATGCACAATTATGTATCATGTGCCTTTCTTACATGTTATCTTTCCAGTTTTCTTTATATGTGTGAGAAGGCTCTATAAGCTCCATATTAATCAGGAAGACAGTACTTACAGTAGCTGGGATTTTAGCCACTCCTTAAATCCAGCATTCTGCTTCCAGAAAATTCTGGGCAGATGCACAATAATATCATCTGAATCTGAATTCAAGAACGTTGAAAAATTCTATGTTCCGAAAACAACCCAGATTTCGAGAACCACACCATGTTTTGAGGGTCTTAACACAAGAATGTATAGAGGACGAGGAGAACAAAAATATTATTTCTAATCTTGTGGTTAAAAAGTGTTACTTTTTAAGTTATATTCTGTGTAATTTTCAGTTCTTCATATATGCTTGAATCAGATGAGTTGGAAATAAAATAATAGCAACCAACTGCACACATGCAAAATTCAGGTATCCATGATCAAAATCATGACTAAAAATCATGCATTTGGGACAAAAATTTCATCCTTTCTCTGGAGTTGTCCGAACTCCCTAGAGTTGTACCTCATTGTGTTCTGGAGTTGTTCTTGCAGGAACCTGGTCATCTCTCCAAGGACTTAAAGAGCAGAGTTGCCTGTCTCAAACACTGAGACAGAAGGAACCTGTCATAAGTTAAGCCATCACAGCAGGAACTGGAGATACACACAGAAGGGAGGAATTTGAGACAGAAAGGTGTTAATTCCAGGTGTGGTAGAGCCAAGATCTGGTTAGTATATCCTGGTTAATGCATTCACACAAAACTTCCCTCTTTGGTAAACTGTGTGAAAGGAAGCAACTGCTCATACACATATTACTGGTCAAAAAAAGATCAAAGATCACAACAAGTTATGGGAATTCACCTCCATGGATACCCGAAATTTGGCCTATATAAAGGTGGTATCCCCCAGAAGAACAACTCTGGACCCCCACCACCAAGAAGCCCAGTATGAAGAAGGACCCATGGGATGCCACAGGACCTACAGGTGGTGACTATCTTCTGCTTGATCTCTCTCTCCTCTCTGTTCTATTTATTTCTATCTCTCTACCTCATATTAATTGTTAAATAAAATCTGTGTTATTGACTTCATCATATGGTCTTGTTTGCACTTAATTTGGGCAGAGGCATCTCTCATTAATCAGATTTTAATAATCTCAAACAGAATATTAGTAGAGACAGGGATTAGGTATCCTTCTATTCCTGTTCTCTACATTGGCTTAGTCCAGTGGATTGTCTCAGACTCAGAACTCAGTAAACATAATGACAGATCTGGTCTCCACCTTCAAGAACAATTTGTAACTATTGTTATATTTTTTCTAAAGAAATACTAATATGGTCTGCAGCTAATAAAAGGTATTTGTTTAAAATTCAGATTATGTGACTGTGATATAATACTGTAAGATGAAGATGGTGAGTGTGGGAGTATGGTGTTTACAGCAACAGTGTGTGGAGAAAAGAGTGTGCAGCATAAAGGTGGAGAGCATGGGTTAATACTGTTTGATGTACATGCTTGGGGTGCACTGTGGTACACGAGTCTTTCAAGGTAGCACAGAGTGGGAAATATCATAATTAGTACACAGGTTTGTATGTACCTCCATGTAACTGGGAAATTCCTTTCATATTCCACTGAGAAAAGACTTCTTTCCCACACACACCTTTTGCTATAATCTAAGAAACATTCCTCAGTGTATTTTTCTTTAGCTTTCTGCATGTCAGTGGTACTATATTTACACTCAATAGTTAGCTGTAGATGGACTATACTCTTCTTTCTCAGGATCATTTCAGGAACTTTTCAGAAGTCTGCATTGTGTATGTGTTTTTAATTTGATATGCTGTGTTCTAACAGCACCTTTGTGAAAGTAAGTAATGAGCCATCAATTCCAATAAGGTTCCTTTTCAATGTTCTGTGTGTTACCAAGATTACAGTAATATGAATTGATGTCCTATGTTGAAATGTCTAAAATCATAATTTAAAACAGTGTGAAAAAAGATTGTGTTCTCCAGTCCATGCAAAGAACATGACTCTGCTTCCAAGGCTAAAAGTACTTCTTTTTTCTGTATCTTGACTGATATTTGGAAGATATCCGGGCAGAAGACACACTTTGTTTAACTGATTAGCTAACAATCTCTCGTCTCCTTCTTACTTTTCTTCTTTGAAATATTTACAATATAATTGACAAATTAACCAGATTATTTTATTTTGTTAAAAGTTTTATGTCTGAAATATGGCAGACATTCACAAACACTTGCCAAGAGGAAGGAAACTTCTTGTGGTTATTATGTCTAATTTCCTGACTTAAATATTATGTATAGAAAATCACTAGTAAGTGTTTTGTTTGAGAACTCCATTTAGCAAATATTTTCACGCCACAAAAGTAAGATAACATCACTGCTGAGAAAAAGTTGTAGACAGAGGAAAAAATGAAAATTGAGTTATTATTTAGGAATTATTAATGGAATGCAAATATTTATGTCATGCATTAAGCTTAACCAACGACTGAAGAAGTGGTGGACTAAAAGATAGTAAATGTCTACCAATATGTGTCCGTATGTGGCTCATTTCATCAAAAGGCCCAAATAACCTTGGTCTACTGTAGCACTAAACCTGCATTATATGGGAAAACTGTTGTTTGAACATGTCTTAAAATGGCTTTTTGTGGTCTCTTTGCAAACACATGTTTCTTCTTCCCAACACCCCCCACGACAACTGTTATCTCCCATGCAGGAATGTCTTGGGAAGATGTCCTAAGGTGTTCTCATTGGACCTTGTTAACCCCTTCCTGTGATTGGGTGTTCCTGTAAGCCCCTTGAGACTTCTAATTGGTTACTCTTTGAATCCTCTTAAACCCTACAAATGTAACATCCCCAACAATAAACGCTCTCTTGCCTCCTTTCCACGCCCGGTGTGCTGTCTCTGTGCCGGCCATGAAGCCACGTGGGTGGGGGGAGAAGGGGAGGGTACCTCTCCCCTCCAGGTTCAGGGCCTGAAGAAACCCCTGGCGTTGGAGCTCCCTTTCCCTATCCTTCAAGACGTCGGAATGGTTCCTCAGATGGAAATGGAACTAGAACTGGGCCGCCCCACGCCATGGGGGGAAAGGGATCCAGAGTCTACAAAGTAGGTAATATGCACTGAAGCACTTTATCAAGCATTCTAAAATGGAATGGAATGCCTGAATTTTATACAGCAGCTTATCAATCTGGTAAGCTTTGTTTGGGACCTTAAGGATCATTTAGTTCCAATTCCCACCCACCCTGCCATGGGCAAGGATGCCACTCACTAGATAAGATTTCTCAAGGCCCCATCCAGCCTGCCTTGAACACTTGCATGGTTGTTCCCTGATACACATCAAGACAGTTACCACTTCTCTGGGTAACCTGTTCCAGTACCTCACCACACTCACAGTAAAGAATTTCTTCCTAATATCTAATCTAAACCTGCCCTCTTTCAGTGTAAAGCCATTACTCCTTTCCAAGTCATCCTCATCGGGAAGAAGATGGTGAAGATGACAAACCTGTTTACTTGAATTTATCTCTTCAGGATACATTAATTTATTGAATACAAATGTGAATGAATATAAATTTGCCAGCAACCTGCCACTAAAATATATATTTAACAACTTTTCTCAGGAAACACACTTAACAACAACTTAATTTGGTACCATGACTACAGCATTAGAGATGATATAATGGCATAAAGGTTCTGTTGTTTCCATAAACAACAGAAAATAATTTTTATTCTGGGAAATGTAGTTCCAAGTGTGTCCACAGAGCAGGGTGATTAGGAATTTATATATATGTGGGAAGCTGTTTTCCACAAAAAAATTCCTCTAACTCCTGGTACATGTCTTATTTAGAATTTCTGTTACTAGATAGCAGCATACTTCTAACAAATCATTGATGTCTGTGTTACCACAAGTTTTTAACTTTTCTGGATACAGCAGACAAAAAATCTTCTAAAATGCACCCTGGAAAGCAGAGCACTGGTCTTTGAAGATTTACCTTAGTTTCTTGAATTTAGCAGTTATCTAACTTTTAACAAGTACTTTTAACATTTCTTCTGGGCAAATATATATTAAGAATTGCACAGGGTCCAGCTGGATGATTAAAAGCTATTTGCAATGAATGGATGAATAATAATTGTAACTTGTTAACTGTGACTGCCTAAAACTGAGCCCAAACTGTAGTGCAACATCAGCCCTCAAAAAATAATGTTACTTGTTTTCAAAAGATCCAAGAGACAGGGTCTAATTCTGTCCTTGTCTATGTCACATGAATTTCCCATCACTCTCCATGCCATTATTCAAGGAAAGTGAAGTTGCAATTTTGCTATCTAATTTCTCTTTTGAATTCTTCAATACTTCACATCTTACATCTGCTTTATGTCAAGATTTCTTCTCTGTATAGGTAATCTGAAAGTGTAGATAAACATGAGAAATACAGTTAAACTATATACCTGTTTATCTACCCCTGATCCAAAACCATTGGAAGAGTAATACTATCTCAGAGAGTTTGCTTTCATTTATTTTTTTCAAAACCCTTCTGTAGCATTGTCATTACAAACCACCTATTGTCACAATCTTTGCATTGAACCTTGCAAACATTATCTGTTTTTTCCTTTCTATTTAAAACAAAACATACTACACTAACATTCTGATAGACAGTCTTTGCACAGCTAGAAATACCTGCACCAGGTTCAGAAATAAAGACCTAAGAACATTCTATTTTGTAATGTTGCACTCCTCCAGACATTATGGTCATCTTTCTTCATTTATTAGTACTAAGTATAGTGTTTCACACCTTTTAAAATACCCTTTCCTCCCCCTCCCCAAAACAACTCATTAACTAAATAAAATGATAATATATTTCCCTTGATCCCATTCACAAAGTGAGGAGCAAAATTAAGAGTTAAATTACTAATATGAAAGGTGAAATTGAGACTGTTCCTAAACTCTCTTAAAGCAGGCTTTTATCTTCTGTTCATCCATGTCTTTACAGCAAAGAAGTGTTTTCTCTCTTGCCATAAAAAAGGAGTAAAATATTGCCGTTTGCTTTACCTATATCTTACATTTTTAGGAGATCAGACTTTTTTTGTGTATTTATTTGCGGAAGTGGGGAAATTCAGAAAGAAGGTGCTTAGCTGTATATCAGAAAGTTAATTTCAGTGCTTTTCTATTAATGAATATTCCTCGTGTAGGAAATTTTATCCAGAAAGACTTTCTAACAGTAATGTGATTGTTTAACTTTGCATTTATTTCTACTGAAAATAACCTGAAACAACTTCTTTAAAATTAATATTAGCATATGACGCACATTTACATGTGTGCTAAATTGTCAAGATCTCAACGGAATCCCAAAGGATAATCTCAAATATGTTCAGTGATGGATTATTCCTGACAGTAGTGAGCAAAAATGTCACAAATCACATTTATAATGGGAACATGTAAAAGTTACCCATGGCACTACAATGTTAGGCATCACGATTTGTATCTAATATTGTAAAAGGCTTGAGCAGATTTTGCCACCACAGCAGTTTAGTACCTCATTAATATTTTCAACAGCAGATAATTGGGATTCTTCCAAACACTCAATTGTATAACTGAAAAAAATCCAATACAGAGAATCTAACTTAAATGTATTGCTGGATTATATAGATGAAGTTACAGCACTTTTGTAGAACCTAACATAAAGCATCACTGAAGTGAAAGACTTAATATACATTTGGGTTTTGACTGTTTTAAATCATTTAAAGAATGAAATACACACTGTTCTATGATATGTATCTGGTCTAGTTTTAACATGACCTATCATTAGGAATACACGGTGTTCAGACATACACAGTGTCCAAACACATAGTTTTGACATCACGTTATTGTTCTACACTTTAGTGTGTCTGAGGGATGGGATACTCTCTTCAGTTAGTGAAACAATTGCAGATGGACTGAACAAATCCATTTGGTACATTTCACTGCTAGAATGGCAAGAATCTACTGACCTCATTAGAGATGCTTAGGATTTAGCTAAGTGTATTGTGGCTGTTCTGCTAGCCATCTGAATTTGAAGGAGATTGAAAGTTATATAATGTATACCCCAAAATGATTCTGAGATAATTCTTATAGGAATCCAGATTAACTTCTTGTTTTCTTTCTACTAGCTAGAAAAGAATTTGTGTATTATATCTTAAAAAGCAGATTCATGTCTTATCAATTAAATATTTTGTGTAAGATCTTCAGTTTATGTACTTAGTTGGCCAGCTATGAGCCTGCTGTAATTCCAAAGACTTACAGCTGTATTAGCATGGAACAGAGCCTAAGATTATAATATACATACCAAGCTGGCAAAGGAGGCAAAGCAAATGCGCAGAGGACCATATCCATATGTTAGCTATAGGGACTTTTATCAGCACTCCTATGTGTCCTTTGTACTCATTTCTTTTCTAGATACAGGTGGTGTTTTACTTAGTTTCTAAATGAACAAATTCATTTAGTACGCTTCACTGCTATAAGGGCAAGAATCTACTGTCTAAAAAAGAATTTATCAAGAATAATTTTCCATGCCATTGGAGTTACATTTTGGGATTTTTCAAGGAATTACTTATCAGAGAATATAAGAATTTGTGTAATCAAATTGGAGTGCGAATATTCTAGAGTGTTACATTAGGAACATGAGACTAAGGGTGGAAGGATACTTAGACATAGGTTTACTAATAGCCTTTTTGTTACTTTATTCTGTAAATACCAGCTTGCATATTCAAATAGCTGACCAAAGATCTTTAGAAATTAAGTTCAATAGAAGGCATGTTATTCTATTCTTCATGGTAGATGGAAAATTGTAACCATGCTTAAAGATATTTTTTCTGGAAACTAAGATTTCTGATCCATTTGTTATAATTGTCAATCCTTTATTTTTTTGCAAAGAAAGATTCTTTAAATCTTTTAAACAGTGGCACAATTATAATATCCTGTAAAATATTAGCCAGTAAAGGGTATATTTCTAGAAGAATTAAGGAGATAGAGAAGATATGACAAAAGCTTATGGCTGGATTTTTAAGAGTTTCTTGTTTTCTAAATTGCCAGGTCATACCTGAATATTTCCTGTTAACATAGGATCTCCTGAGATCTATCTTTGGATATTTAAAACACATTTTTGTATGTATTCTTTCCTTTCTTCAGTCACATATCACCCCATTCTTGATTAACATTAATCAGTTTATTCAACCTTAAAAGTAATTTCTTTTGAAGTTCTGCATGCTAATCTGAGGAAAGTATCATGGTTTTTCTTTATGTATACAAACAATGGTGAAACAAAATATTCGCTACAGATAAAAATAGTCCATTAATAATGGTAATATAGAGCACTTATATGAGACTTACTATCTGCAAAGCAATTTACAAAGAATAACTAATTAATCTTCTCTAGTTACTGAGTGTAATCCATTCATTACCTAATGGATCCCAAATCTTTAATGTAATAGTAAAGTTTCTAACAGTATGTCTGAGGCTACCTTTTGCAGCTGAAATTCTTGTTTTACTGAGAGTTATGGTAGATGAGCAGAAACATGTTAGTACAATTTCTTGGAGCTAGTCTGTGCAAAGCTTTCCTCTCAGGGACTTCAACCCCTGGAGCAACAGGTATCTTATCCTGATTGACAATAGCTCTTACAATGGTTAAATTAATAATAATAAAAGGAAAAGGAAAGTGAAACTTAGGGGTAATTCAAGAAAAAATATGAGTTAAAATGTGCAATTATACTATTCTTTTAAAAATCCCTATAAAATGTTGTCAAGGATAGGTATTCCCTACAAGTTAGTACCAGAAGATATCTAATAAAAACATCATCTGATTAGGAAGGCAATTGCCTTTAATATTATTTTCTGACCTGAACATAAATGTACAGTTTTGTGATGAACTTACTATAAAGCAAGCCAAGGGTAAAATAGCATCATAAATGCTAATCTTGGCAAATTCTGAGGCCTTTATAACATTCTTCTGTTCTTCAGACCAGCAAGTGGTTTCCAGTACTGTCTTCTGAACAGAAGTTCAGAATAGAGAGTGATGTTTTCACTTCCTAACTTTAGCCCTTTGAGTTGGAAGGACTGTTTTTAAGTGTTTAGTCTTGGAGAAAAAATGGATGGTATATGTAAGTATAATTCAATTCATCTTCCAAGTTGGGGGAACATGTTTTATCTCATGATATAGTGTCCTCACATGCAGTAAGCTCATCTTTTATTCTCTTACACAATTTTTTCCAATAATTTTAGCCAGCTCGCCCTTCTAGTCAATGCATTCTCTCAGTGCCACAAGAAAAAATCATCCAACTCAAAGGCTTTCTCATTGTCCTGTAAAGTTATTACTTTAACTGGAGCTTTATATAGGAAGAGGGTGATGACTCTTTAGTTTGTGCTACATTTCTTAGTTTGTTCTCCTTACTACTTGAATTTGTTGTTGGCATCTCAGAATACTTAGCATTTTTGTCCAAATTGACAAACCATTTAAAATCGAGCACCTACCAGCTGAAAGGTCATGTCTTATTGTTTGCAGTAGCTTAGAACTGAGAGAATTTAAAAAATTCTCAGAAGTTGCATTCCACACTTCTGTTAACCCGGGTCCCTTAACAAAAAAAATTGTAAGTTCTCATAACTGGTTGCATGAATAAATTGTCTGACTTCCAAAAGACATAATCTAAAATGCAAATCCAACTCCTCATATGTTCTAGGGAAGTAAAACTCTGAAGAGTTATTTTTATGTCATTAAGGATCTTGTTATCAAAAAAAAGGAATAAATATTTTATGCTAACTTTCACTATTAGTAGTAACAAAGTAAATATTAAAAAAATATTTTAAAAAAACTGTACTAAACCTCTAGGTACGTTATGGACTTTCCATTGAATCTGTCACCTACTTTGTTGACAGATAACCTCACATTTAGCAAATTACGTTAGAAAAATGCATTTTCTTGCAATCTCTTCAATGTTTTTTTTTCCTGTGTCATTTTGGTAAGTGTTTCTAACAAACTTACTATCAGATGATTTACTTAGGAAATTTTAAAAATTAAAAAAGAGTAAGATATTGTTTGAATTTCATGTATCACTTTTGCTGAGGACAAATATTCAAACATATTTCATTTTGTATATGGATTTTAATATAGATTTCTATTGAGAAGATACTGCATAATATCCTGAATACAATAACATAATTAGTCCTGGTAGTAGGGATAAGGCCCCTGAACCCATCCCCTAAAACCTGATGGCTTACTCACATAACAAATATTTCTGACTAGTTAATTTTGTAGCCCTGAGTAAGCAATTCATCCATGTTGAATTTAATTTAGATCCATCCTTTGAACTTTGTAATAGAAATTATATCTTAAAAAAATGAGAAGTGTTCTGTTAAGTATGGAATTAAGTCTTGGCTCAGTATACTCTTCCATCTCTATTTTCAATTACTGTTGTATTGTATTCCAACTCTCCCCATAAAGTCTCTCACTTTCCTTTGAATGGTACATGCACAGATTTTCTCAAACTCACTGTAAGAGTGCTAGAGAATATAAGTGTATTCTATCCATTCTAAGGTGTATAGAAATAACTCTGAAAGGTATATAATATATATATATATATATATATATAAAATATATATAGGCTAAGGTCCCAAAAGACATGCAAATCTAGGTGCCTGTGTTTGGTATCTGAATTGGGCCTAGATCTTCATTAAGCAATAGATATTAAAGATACTTTCATATTTCAGTCTTAAACCATTTTCCATCTTTAGCATTTACTTTCATGAGCTAATACAAAGATACAGATCCCCACTCTACCGTGGATAAAGTTCTACATGAACCAACTACAAGGGTTTCGTTTAGAGATAAATAAGGGGCCAAAGTTATCTAACCCAAGGACAGATTTTTTTCCTCTTCCCATATATTCTAGTGATATATATCACAGAGGTGGTGTATAATCTGATTTGCAAGACCTTCAGGTTGTAGAAAAGAAATGTGTTTGGTAGTTTCTAAGACTGTTTAGCTGCTTACACTTTTGCGCACTCAAACCCTCTCCTTTGGCCAACAAAATAAGCTTGATCAGGCCAATATTATGGCTCCCTTTGTTCACTCTAAGATGCTCTTAGGCCTTTTAATCATTATGTTGCTCTTGGTTCCTGCTTTGTCATTTACTGTGTTCATCTACCATCATTTATACCCTAGAGGGCTTATTGATTTATGTACTCTTATAATTAGAATATAGTTTACAGTCCACAGGTTAACCTTTACTCTTTATATAGTCTGTATGAACAGAATTAGAAGCTGGGCTGACTGTATATGATCTTGGCTATTATTCAACCTGATGACACTTTTGGTAAAAGTGTAATTTATAAATGTTTTTTACTTTATATTCTATTTAATTATTTTTAAATTTGAATGCCTAAAAATACTTAAGGTCCTTATTTTTATTGCTGTTCTCACACCCATCTGAATCCAATAATACAGTGCATTTGAAACTAGCAAATTACATGTATATATTGACTACATGTATATATTGACTGTCCTGTTTACCTTCTGGATTTCAGAGCTTTAGATTTATAACAACCCTGTATGGTAATATGGTAATACTGTTTTACTTAGTGAAATAATTTCTACTCCATTTTTCACCCTTGCCTTGCCTTGCCTTGCCTTTCCCCTCTGTATCATTTTTTTTCACTCTTTCTTCTAGGGAGTATTGTCACTTGCTTTTGCCATGTTTTGAAAGAAAACATGAGATATTGTGATTAAACCACAGCACCTTCAAGTTAAAAAGTTGGCCTTGTTAATGAAGGAGTGTGTTCACACACTCACAAATACAAAACTAACTTGTAAGATTCCTCAAACATTTTCCCAGAGCTACAGGTTAACTTGTTTTGTCATATCTATAAGGGAATGTATCTGAATATTACCAGAATAATATGTCAGGCAACTTTCACAAAACAGAATACCTTCTGGGGTGCTGATGCCATATTTTGTAACTACTGCATTTTGACCAGTACTTCCTTAAAATAAAGTTCATGTCACCAGTGGCATTCTTCAATTAGTTTTACTTTCAAGTTCCCAGCAGTGTTCTCTCATTTTACAGCTTCTCAAGTATAAATATTAGCCACTTTATTGTTGCTGTGAGTTTGATTTGAAGCTTAAGATACATTTTCAGCTGGAAGTTTAATAGATTTTCAGATCTCTAAAAATATTTCTGACACTTACTTGCAATGGATAAGGATAACTTTAACGACACTTGTAGGAATTTCTAACTTGGAATTCCACGGAGATCAGTCACTGAAACAATAAAGAGTTTTCAAAAGTGGTAAAAAACCTGGTGGCTTCAGTCATTCAGGAGCCTTATCAAAATAATATTAATGGAGAATTCTCTGAGAGCATTTTATGCTGACAACATTTCTTATGTTCATTTAATATTTTAGATAACTTAGAGAAAAAAAAGATGTTTTCTTGCTCTATTTTGCATGATTTTAATACTTTAATGAGGTCAGTAAACACTTCTATCAAGACAACAGAAATATTTCATAGCTCATCAAAATTATTCAGTTGCATCTTCAAAAGGTGAAGTTTTTTAAGAGTTCAATTGGAAAAAAAAGGATACTGTGGTACCTTTGATATAGTGATGTAAAAAAAGCCCCTTCCATTTGGTTGAAAACATCCTCTAAAGTACTCAATATTTGAGGGTTTTCTTGTTTCTTTGTACATTAATATTTTCAAGATTTTCTTTCCATATTGTCATATCTTTCAGCTATTGAAGCCAAAACTGTCTTCCTATTTAAGTAAAAGACAGAATCTCTGCCAATTTAGAAATGAGATATATTAGACCTCAGATCCATTTAACTGGATCTTTTCCGGTAAAGCCACATTCAAGTTATACTATGAAATTAATTAAATCCTCTAAAATGCTTTAATATTGTAGCACTAAAATATATCTTAATAAAATACATAGAGTAAGTAAACCAGGGAACCACTGTGTCCCTAGGTTTGTGTTTTGACGGTGTGGCAACTGTGGTTCAGAGATGGATCTCACAACTGTGAAAGAGATCGCATACATTGAGAGAATAACACAGCATATGAGCTATAGATATAACATGATAAGATTAGTTGGTGTTCACCAATGTGACAATCTATTTTTAATGGAACACCTAGATTAGGAAATGCAATTTGGTTGGGTTTATGTAATTCTTGACAGAATATGCCTGTCTTACCTGAAATATGTAATTGTTTTTGTTAGTCTCTCTCTTTTGTGCCTGATAAAATTTTCAAGCAGAAGAGGAATAGGGCTAAACATAGTAAGTCTTTTTACATTAAAAGTGACACTTGGGGACACCTTTTTTCAGTTCTTAACACAGTAAAAATAAAATGTGTAGCGCACATAACAATAATGAACACCTACATGCATTAACTCATAATTAACTCCAGCTTTATAATGCTTCACACATATTTGTATCTCTGTGCGTAGTATATAACCGTATATATATGCATCAGTATAGTAAATGTATGTATTTTAGTCATACACAGGAAAATCAACAAACCATATTCTCTTATGGAATTATTCTCATGATAGGGATAGAAAACCATACTCTTACTGGTAGTCACTGCTTCACAAACAAAAATAAAAATGCAAAAGGTAAATTCAGTAATTTAATATAACAATACCATAACAAGCTATCCCCTTTCATGTACCTTCCTCTGAAAAAGGAAGAGATTAGTGAAAGATGATCATCAGAACTATAACACTTACAGAAGAAGCTGTTCTACTGAGAACATCACTGCAAATGTTCTGGAATTCTGTTGCACGGAAAAAAACTGCATTGCATAAGGTTGTGGGGATTTCAAACTTGTGTTCATTGTACTGTATTTAGAAAAAAAAAGTCACATAAAATACCTGTTTATATGTGTATTACAAATCTGAAATGTATGTTATTAATTCTCATCTTTATTGCCATTAGAAATTGTCTGTTATACCTATTTAAAACTGAAGTACACAATTATAATAGAAATAGTTTCTAGTCACAATGCAACTCAAAACTGATTTGTGTACAAAAAAAGAGTTGTTTTTCCTCAAAACTACATTCTTAAATAAGAGAGAGTTGGAAATAAAAGGCAAACTGCACCTTGAAGTGAAAGAACAGGAGCAGATGTCCTTTAGCTGTGTGTTTTATTGATTTATAAACACTCAGTCAGGCTACCTCATCTCTGCAGAGTAATTTAGATATGGGAAAATATCTGTGAAATATATTGATTGCATTATTGATTGAAAAGCCAATTGCTGTTGCACTCCTGTTTTACCATTTAAGTCCTGACACATTTTGACATATGAGCCAGCTGCGACTACTGCCTCGATACTGCAATGAGATAATGTGAAAGCTGTCATAACCACTTCTGTGTCAGCCACAAGAATTTACAGTGTACTAGTGCTGCTATTTAGCTTGTTCCTTAACCAGCTGAATAATTAAGGTTTGTTAAAGCTTTTGCTGCAGCACATTTGGTTTATATATGTGCTGGTTTTATGTTTCCTTTCACACTGGATTGATACATCATAAACAAAAGAAATGTAGAAACCAGGCTGCTATTATTCAAAGCTTATACACGTGGGGATGATTGTTTCTGCTCAAATATTTCTCTCCACTCCGTGAGGAATTTGGATTTTAGAACATTTCGCAGGGGAATTCTCACTTGTTTCCAGATCAGTTTACACTCTGTAGCAATAAATCAAGGGAGGACAGGAAAAAATCCTCTACAGCCTATTAACAACTCTGTCATTTATTTTGAAATCTGAAACTGTGGAAAATACAATGAAAGCAAAAACATACACCAACTAATTTAGTATTTTTCATATTTAAAAAATACTTTTATATTTATTTATCCATCTGTGGTTGACATTTAAATGGATAAAAATATCAAAAACATTTTTTGTGCCCCGATACAAAATACAAAATAAAAACTTCCTCATAAAATACATTCTTGAAGAACAAAAGAATATTTTCCTTTAGCAGCTCCACATTTTAGCATGGCATGGAGTGAACTATACAGGTTTATCACCTTTTTTCCTACTCTTATTTGTGAAATAAGAAGGTATTTTCATAGTAGCTTTAACTCATTTCTTTTACTATAAACAATATAGACTTTTATTTTTTCCTAAGGAGACTGATTATATAGCTAGAATTATAGAATATCCTGAGTTGAAAGGGACCCATTAGGATCATGAAAGTCCAACTCCAATTCGTTCGTGCTATCTCTTGTTCATTTTCAGTTGTTTATTTCATGATCTTTTGACCAGATCCAGATCTTTTAGTATAATGTATGTGGGACTTCTGTGCCCTGACAGGATGGCATTCATTTAGATGTATTCTGCACATGCTCTAGGTTCTGCCTGGATAGATTAGACAACAGGACTGGGTTCTTTCTTGGGCATTTTTCATCATGATACTTTTATTTCCCCCCAGGGTACCAGATGAACTGCAAGTATTATCTAGACCTCCTATTTGAAGAGACTTCATGTGAGACACTGCAATGGTAATGGTTAATGACTCAAACAATCAGCCTTTTGTAAAAATAACAGGGTCCTTTGCTGATGATGTGCAAGGTAACAACACAGGTGCAGAGAGGGTGCACACCCAGCCTTTGTTTAGCTGCAAGCTGGGGTTTGAGCCAGATAAGGGAGAAGGCCAATAAGAAGAAGATGGGACAATGTTTTTTATCATGCCAACGTTCTCCCTAGCTCACCCCTGGGGAAGCACCCTGACATATTAACACACAGGCCTGAAGGTATTCATCCCTTCTGATAGGGCATAACTGGCTCAACTACGCTAGTATGAGAGGCAGCTGTCATGTCTTAGAAGGTGTCATAAACCATGAACAACCCCCAGAGTGTCCCCAGGCCCATGCCTAAGGCCTTCAACCAGAAAACTATGCATGATCCACAGTGTTGCATCAGACAGTGTAAAACTCCCCCCATCAGGGGAGGTACCTGGGCATTCCCACCCGAACCTGAGTGTATATTGGCCCATTGACCTTTGTGTTTAGGGGGCTTCCCTCACCCCTGAGAGATTAAGACTGCAAACATCACTTTGACCAACTGTGCTGGTTTAAAAATAAACCAGCTGGAGAAATGAACCCAACTCAAGAGAGATTACAAGTCAGACTTACAATTTACTAAAAAAAGATTACAATAAATGCAGTAATACAAAGATGAGTGGTTTTCACCCCCAAAACCAGATGTGTAACCCAGTACCCCAGGACAAGAACAGAACAGCGTTTGTTAGCCCCTGTACTGAGCACCACATGACCCGCCCGGGTGTAAAGTAAAAGGAAAGGAAAACCTGTTGGTCCAGACGATGGTGGCAGTTCTGTGGAAGTAATGACAGCAGTCATGTTGAGGGTGGCAGTGGCAGCCCTGTTCTGGTCCTCCTCTGGATCTGGCGAGTGGTACCAGAAGTCCCAAACCCCCAAGATCATATATGCTCAGGTTCAGGTGGGAATGTCCAGTACCTCCCTCAGGGCAGGGAGTTTCACAGTTGGTGATTTAACTCTGTGAATAATGGGATATTTTTGGAGTCTTTGATGGTCTATGTCGTGTCAGCTGCCTGTTATGCCAGTCCAGTAGGGCCCATTAGCAGAGATGATCCCTCAGGCTGAGTGTGAAGGTGCTAATGCCTCTCTGGAAGGGAGTCATCACAGCTGAGTCATTGATATGAAGACAAAGAAACACTCCTCGTAGAGTTCTCTAACACACAGCCTGAGATGTCAGGTGTGTCCTGGGCAGCTGCTGCAAATGATCTATTATTACAGTCCATCAGAAATGACATAGTGTAGAATACACAGTTTTGGTTATACCCACATAGTGATAAACTGGTCCTGGCCCCTGTAAGTAGGACACAAATAGCCATGGAAGTTGCAACAATCAAGTCTTGTTGCTGGGTCCAGGGGTGGTGATATTTTTCTACCCTTATCCTTTCTTTCTCTTTCTTTCTTTTCCTTATTCATTTTCTTAAGCGTTATTTTTATGCTTTTATATTGCTGACTTCTACCGGTAATAACCAAAATGGCTACATACCTGCTTTCTATTGCAACCAAATTATTCTAAAAGAAACCCCATATATATGTACATATATATTTATATATATGTGTGTGTGTATATGTATATATATATGTGTATATGTATATGCATGTATATATTTATATAAACACTGGTCATTCAGTGTTGTTTCACTCTAATCCACCCCAAGGGGTCTATTAGCAAGAATCTCAGTTACCCTCACCTTCAGGGGCAGGTTGTAACACTCCTTCACTCCTCTTTCTGTATGAAGTGTATTTTTTGGTATCTGAAAATGAAGTATGACCAAATCTGTTGTTCCATCATTTATATTCTCTAAATGAAATGTAAAATGCATACTTTTGATTATTTCATTTGAATAATCAGATGAAAATTACTTACAGTATCTGAATTGTCTTGATTAGTTAACAGGTGGAAATAGCACAAGTTTGCAAAGTAAATTTGGTTTATGTGATGGCTGGCCATGTATTTCATACTGCAGAACACAAATGCGAAAAATTATTTTAAAAAATCATGTGAATTTAAATGATAATCAGAAGTAGCGTTTGGATTTTTTCCTGGATGAAATAGTGATAATTATCAGGTTGAAACAAAATAGAATTACAGTATACACTAGCAATACTTAGATTTTCAGTCATTGTAATTTGACTTCATAATTCGAAATGCAATTAGAATTATATTTGGAAAAAAATAGGAAAACTATTTTTTCTCTTTGTTTTTCAATGTTAGGTAAGCAGTAACTCCATATAAAGGAAGAGTTACGAATGTTCTCCACTAAATTCACTCTTCCCCTTCCTCCTCTTTTCCTTGAAGTTTTATTGCTGAGCATGATGCGATACAGTATGGAATATCCCTGTGGTCAATTGCAGTCCACTGTCCCAGTTGTGTCTCCTCCCAACTTCTTGTACACCCCCAGCCTCTGCACTTTGGATGAATGTTGAGGAGAGAGAATGTCTTAATTATGTGCAAGGTCTGTTCAGCAATAGCCAAAACATTTGTGTAATCAGTAGTTTTAGCCACAAACGTAAAGTACAGCACCATCCTGGCTGCTGTGAAGAAAGTCCATCCCAGCCAGAAACTGTACATCCAATAATATTCTTTTTCATGTGCCAGCTGAAAAGACATACTAGGATTTCTCTTCAAGTGCAATAATGGAAAGGGAAGCAAGGTACAACATCTATAAGATGAATTTCTGAAATCACAGTAGTTTAGTTGTAAAGTATAACAAAGGAAATCTTGGAAGAAGTTTTACTGGAATCAATTGTAACATGATGAAGCCATAGGGCTGTAGGTCTGTTTGGAGCTGAACAGGCACTGGGATCCCAAATGCGGCCAGGCAAGAGAAAGGGGTAAGTCATTGTAAATTATGTTAGCTAATATGGAACAGAAAAGACAATACTGTGCTTCATGGCAACTTTCTACTCAAAAGACCATTCTGAGTATCCTAGTGCTTCAAGCAGCATTAGTTCTTCCTTCCCACTGTTAATGTGGGAATTACTTCATGAAAGGCACCTCCAGAAAGCAAATCAGATCTTATGTAGACTAATCCTTCTTTCTGGCGGTTACTTGTCCAATTTCCATTTGTCCTTTTAACAATATAAACAGTCTAATATAGCTCTTTTCCTATATTAGGCTCCTAATCTAGATGGACACATATGACCGTAACTTCTAGATGTTTTTGTCAATGAGAATTGGATTTAGAACATTGAGAATAAGAAAACTCTCTTGACAAGCTGAATTCATGTATGAACAAGGAGTCAATTGTACTTCAGAGGTGTCTTTCTGAGGCACACAACCTCTTGGAATGACACAACCTACACACTATTTCTTGCTGAAGGCTGTGCCTAGAGGCACAGTCAAATCCTGAGGGACAGAATATAATCTAAACTGCAACAATCATATTGCGGCCTGATTCCCAAGAACATTACACCAGTTTTACAGCTTTCAATGCATTAGATTGGGAAAAAAAAAATCAATCTTCTAGATAAAAATATTCTATTTGGTTAACAACAAAGATATGTTACTTTTTGCCACTACAGAGTTATTTGGTAAAGTGATAATGGATGTATGACACTAATTTAATTTTTCTTTCTTTTTTTTTTTTTAAAGCATGGAATGTTTTCCAAAATGTCTGCTTTTTCACACAAGAAAAAACTTCATTCTACTTCCAGTTGAGCTAAGCTGGCAAGTACAGGATGTCTAGGAATACACTAATACATCAGTCTGTCACAAACAATATAGGGTACCAGAATAATTGTGAATATGTATGAAGAAATAATATAGGTAGATAATATCCACCTTTTCAGGGATCTTAGAGAATAGTAGCGTAGGATGAAATACTGCTTCCTACATGTCTTTTGGAGCTTGTACACAGACTAACACAGTTGTACATGTTTGTACAAATATGGGACCACCCTGAAGGTATATTATGGCAGTTTATTTCTAATAAAGAATAAGCTTTTCTCATAAGCAGCCATAAAAAGGTGAGTATTTTTACTTTTCACAGCTTAAATTGCACGTGTATCTCTTGTTATGGTCCTTTTTTTTTCAAATACAAAGCAGTTCCTTTGCTTTAGCAGAACAATATAAAGAGGGAGAAAGCACAGTGATATCCTTCACCAAAGAATAACCATGCTGTTCAGAAAACTACTAATAGCTGGAGGAGATGGAAGGCAATTTATTGCAAAAATTGCGGTCTCTCAATTTCTTCATATCACGTTGAAATTAGAAAACATCCATTCTTTATAAATGTCTCTCAAAAGTTATTACAATAGAATCTCAACTATAAGGAGTGCAATAGACAAATGATGAAAGTCCAACATCCTCAGCTGTTTAAAATCAGATTGATCATCAATCTGATTGATCAATCAATCAATCAATCAATCAGATTAATCAGAATACTCAAAGTTAATACATGAAAATCACATTTTCTGTTTGGTCTGTATGGTCTAAATGTTTTGTTTTCTCCTAGAGATGAAGAAGCGTCAACTTCCTTCAGGGTTAATGGTAAATGAAAACTAATGTCACCATAGAATGTGATAAACTGCTAGATGTAGCACTGGCTTTGAGGCAAGAGATTATTTTATTTTATTTTACATTCTGGAAATAATTATTTCACACAATCATTTCATAAATTTTAGTATACTTGCTGCTTGTTCACTCAATTTTATATCATTCTCATTATTATGCTATTTTTTCTGGTCACATTTAATTTTTGAGTGAAATTACTGGAGAGGTTTTAATTTACCTGCACTGAACCTTGAAGCTGGAATTACACTGAACTTTGCATTCTGACTTTATTAAGAAGCTGAACTTTATAAAAATTCTGTACATTAGATCCCTTCTTTGGGAGTGTTACTACCTGACAAAAAATAAGTAAACAAAGAAACACGGAAGTATAAAGCCATATTTTTTACAGAGGGATACTTTCTTTCAGAAGTTCTGAACTCAAGTGAGTAACAAATGAAGAGTACATTTTTGAATGTTTGTCTGAGTCTAAATATGTGTTAACTTTGACCTCTTGGTGGCCCTTTAGTCTCCTTCTTTGAAAGTCCTATTTTATTCCCCTGAACAGACATGAAATGCTAAATTTACACTTCATTATTTGTACAGACTATGCCAAATATTAAGAGGTCACTTTATCACCATTCTCACATGGAGACAAGATTAATGAATGAAGAGAACTTAAAAAAAAATCTCCAGTGGGGGAAATTGGAGCTGGATGCACTGTGTGGGTTTTAAAAGTAAATGTTTTAAAAAGTGAACTACTGGAAGACTTTCATACAGGTTACAGAGTATTCTCCATCACTAGTATTTTTTAAAACAAAGGTGTATATTTGGGGAAGGGAGAGGGTGTGTTTCATTTTTCAAAAAGACACGTTCTAGCTCAACAACAGCCTTATGAGATTGAGTCAACAATTGCCTCTGGAAATTCATTTTCTGCATTAGGCACAAGGCTAGTCTAATGGCCAGGAGAAGTTGAAATTCTTTGACAAAGCAATTATTTACATCCAAAAATTGCCACTAACTTTCTACTTGGCCACAGTTTTGTAAATTATAGAAATGTCCAACAACTTTCCAGAAAGCTAGAAGACATAAATTTTATAAACAATTATTTAGATCAGATACCTTCAACTCATAACAAAGGATCATCTTTACCTGAAAGTGCACGATGTGGAAGAATGCATACACTAATATTCCTATCTTGATTATATAATATCTCCCATTATTCATTAAATACTGAAAATCCTTATAATTTCTTTTGTAAAGCCCAGTGCAACTCTACTTTACATTATTTAAAGGCTAAGTGTATGCATTCATGTTGAGAAAAAGTGTTTTCAAGCTCAAAATATAACATTCAGTAAAGCAATGTGATATATTTTAAAAAACTTTTTTTTTCAAATATAAGACATTTATTAAAGTTGCTATATTATTGTTTTCACTCAAATAGCTTGTTACCACTGGTTTAGCTCTCACCCTATATTTGCTGCTAGCCAAATCAGGAATTGAGAACAGCACATTTTCAAGGCAAGGGATCTTATTCAGTAGTAGTGTTGCTTCACCACAAATCCCCTGAGTGGCAAGATCCTTTGAGTGACATACCTGAAAAGTACACCCAAGGGCCTAGGAGGTAATAAGAAACTTCAGTGATATGATGGTCCTCATGTAATAGGGGATGAAGTATCTAAATAAAATTAAAGGTTAAATAAACGGGGTCATAAAGAACTATTTAAATGCAGAAAATGTGGAGATACAATCTTAATAAACACTACAGAGTCTGTATGGCTTCTCTTTTTCCCCAGCAATTACATTTCTATGACAGTTACATGTATGTTCCAGAGGTTGTAACTGAGGCTTGAAAATTCCATTGACGAAACTATTGAGTTTAACGTATGTATTGTTCCGTGTTTAATAGAAACACACTTCCATACTAAAGGAATCACAAGTATATAGAAAAAATAAAAACATTACCTATGTGCTTTTTTCATCCTTTGAAAAGGAATAGTTTCAAAACAGAATATGTCAGTGATCAAATGAAAGCCACCAATGCAATATCAAGTTTTAATTTGTACATCACGTAATATAGTCTAATTGTACATATACAAAACATGGTTTAGTTATGAAAATGCAATGCATGATTAGATGTATTTAAATCTAGATGTGAGTAAATTAATTATTTTTAATCTAACTATACAGAGAAAATTCTTCCAAATGCTTTCTGTTACTTTTGAAGGTAGATACTGTTCATTTTTGCAATTGGTTAGTCATGAAAGACTTGTTCTCATCCAATTTACTCTAATAACATTCAAAGACTGATTTACTAGGATTCACATTTATTCCTAATAGGAACAAAACCACCTGATCTGATGGCATTTTACCTCAAAAAAAGTCCTATGGAATTGATATAAATATGTATTATTGAAATACATTTAGGGTTCACTTACATTTCTGTTTACAGAGTTATGTGCAAATAAATACATGTCCATATGAATTTAATTATGACATTTGTATTATAATATCTTTCCCTCTATACCTAAACTGAGCAAATGGTACCTAGGTTACAATGAAAGCATTAAGAACAAAAATTGCAAGGAACAGTCTTTCTGAAGCCTTTCCAACTAAGTTTTATTCTCCTGTGACAGTCAGTGTAAGAAAATAGCCTTTGTTGGCTTGCTCTGCTTTTACAGAATCTAATATTTTAATGACAGATTGATGAAAATATTAAAAGGTTCTGTGTTTGTCAAAAATTAATTAGAAACAGCACAAATATAACTAAAATACACAAAACCCCTGAATTACTTATACAACAGATGCTGCATTCAAAAGTAAAAATTATAAAGTCTTTTATAATTGAAAACCTTCATTTGAAAGAAGAATTAGGATTTTGTTTGACTAAGCTCCTAATAATGAACTAAAATGAGAATAACTAAAATCTCTTGGGTTTATGGTGCTTGCCTACATTTTATGCCTAAGAAAAACCCTTTTAACAGTACTTTCCTAGGACCCCCCTTTTCTTCTTTTCCTTTTTTTTTTTTTTCATTTGAGTTAATTTTCTTGAGCCTCTCTGTCAGGGTTTCAAATCGAGATGTTCTCTTTCGTTATTTCTCTCTGGTTTTTCTTATATTATTGTAGTTTTCACATGTTTTTCATCACACTTCAAGATGGTGTATCCTTCAAATTTCAACTAAATTTGTAAGAAATTAATATTAAGCACAATAAACACTCGCAGAATCACTGAATATGATGAGTTGGAAGGGATCCATAAGGATCATCAAGTCCAACTCTCAACCCTGCAAAGGACCATCCCCAAGAGTCACACCATGTGCCTGAAAGTATCATCCAAATGCTTCTTGAACTCTCTCAGGCTTAATCCTGTGACCACTTCCCTGGGGAGCCTGGTCCAGTACCCGACCACGCTCTGGATGAAGAACCTTTTTCTAATATCCAACCTAAACCTGCCCCTACACAACTGTGAATAGGGTTGGAGCGAGAACGCAGCCTTGTTTTACACCATTCTTTATTAGAAAGGGCTCAGAAAGTGCATTACCATATCTGACTTGGCCGTGCTGATCCTCATGGAGTGAGATGATCGTTTTAAGGAACTTGGGGGGACAACCTAAACGTTCCAAAATCTGCCACAGACCTTTTCTGCTCACAGTATCGAAAGCCTTGGTGAGGTTGACAAAGGTTACATAGAGACCTTTGTTCTGTTCCCTACACTTCTCTTGCAGTTGTCTGAGAACAAATACCATGTCTGTGGTGCTCCTGTTGGCTCTGAAACCACACTGGCTTTAAGGTAGAATTCCTTCTGCTATAGCGAGTATTGATCTGTTCAAGAGTATTCTTACCAGGATTTTGCCAGCAATGGAGAGCAGAGTAATACCACGGTAATTTGAGCAATCTTATTTAACTCCCTTCTTCTTATACAAAGTGATGATGACTGCATCACGAAGGTCTGATGGTAGTTCGCCGAGTTCCTAACAGTGCACCACAAACTCGTGAAATTTAGCATGGAGTGCAAGGCCCCCATGTTTCCAGACTTCGTGTGGAATTCCATCAACCCCAGCTGCCTTGCTGATTTTCACCTGCTGAATGGCCCTGAGAGTTTCTCCTAAAGTGGGGTCAGTATTCAATTCGTATTTCACCAGTTTTGTGTGATGGACTGAATTGCTGAGTCTTGGACTACACGGTTGGTACTGAAAAGAGCCTGAAAGTGTTCAGACCATTGATTCAGAATGGAGGTTTTATCTGTTAGAAGTGTTTGACCATCAGCGCTGAGTAGAGGGCTTTGGACTTGGTATGTAGGCCCGTATGCTGTTTTCAGGGCCTCATAGAAACCTTTGTGATCACTGTGGTGGTTTGGGCTAGGCCTTCCTTGGTGACCAGTTTGTAACCAAGGAAGGGTCCAGATTTACCCAGTATTCCCTACGATTTTTACGTAAACCAGATTATAAGAAGAAAGGAGGAGAGGCCTTCTCTCTCTTTCCTTCCGGCGGCTTGGAGGTGCAGGTTCCCTGCTGTTGAGTCTGCCGTGTTGGGGAGCGAGGCCTGGTAAGGTCTTGTCGACCTTGGGAGGCGGAGGTTGCCGGCGATCATCCCGGAGCGACTCCTGGTTGTCCCAAGGAGAGTGGTGGGATATTTTCTTTGCAAACTCTTTAGTTACTAGATCTCGGGCTACTGATTGGGATATATATATATATATATATATATATATATATATATATACATTTTATTTTGGTTTTGTTCCCTTTCCCTTTCCCCTTCCCCTTCCCTTGTGAAATTGTATATATTTTAAATTGTATATATTTCAATTGTAACACAAGTGTAAATATATTTATATATATATCACTTTAGCTGTCTCTCTCGTTTCGTTTTCTTAGTTGGTCGTTTTTCTCCCTCTTCTCCCTGAGGTCTGGGGGGGGGGGGGAGGGGGGACTTCTGGTGGTAAGGTTTGGAGACTTGGTAGGGAGCCAGCTTCAAACCATATCAATCACCCTGGCTGCCGCAAGAGAGGAGTGAGTCCCAAAGAGAAGATACAAGGACTCCCTGAAACAACATCTCAGCCTTGGCCATACCGATCAATATAACTGCCCTACTCTGGCCTCCAATCGGGAGGTCTGGAGACATGCCATCTATAACACTGCTGATACTTCTGAGAAAGCACACAGGATCCCTCTTGAGGAGAAAAGACAACGCAGAAAGAATTGTGCCCTGCAGAATATACCACCTAAGGAGTCTTTCTGCTGTGCCTTTTGCAACCAGACGTGTTTATCTCGTATTGGCCGTTTTAGCCACCAACGGGCTTGCAACAAACGTGGGTAGAGCCCTTCCAAATCTTCATTCGCAAAGCCCAGCCATGATTTGTAGAAGTACTTCTTGTTATCCCTAACAGAAGTGGCTATATTGAGTTCAAATTGTGCCTTTGTCTCTCTAATTTTCTTTCTACATGACCTAACTATACTCCTAAACATTTCATGGTTAGCCAACCCTTTTTTCCATAGTTGGTAGGCTCTCTTTTTTCCCCTGATTTCCTTTAAAATCTCCCTGTTCAGCCAGGCTGGCCATCTTCCCAGCTGGCTCACCTTTCGGTACACTGGGACAGCCTGCTCCTGTGCGTTCAAGACTTGCTTCTTGTAGCATGTCCATCCCTCCTGGACCTCTTTGATGGTACCATGTAAATTTAGAGCTCTACATAAACGTTAAAGAAGAAATAATGAAAAGGCAGTCGAAACAGTTTCAGGATTCAGGAGAGAATAATTTTACATGAGTCAGTTTTGTGGCAATATTATGAAGAAGCAACTATAATAACTTTG